>NC_042616.1:285856685-286189316 GCF_901001135.1 Rhinatrema bivittatum | reverse complement strand
GAGCGATACAGAGGCATTATGACATTTTCCGTTTTATTCATCATTCCTTTTCTAATAATTCCCAACATTCTGTTTGCTTTTTTGACTGCCGCAGCACACTGAACCGACAATTTCAATGTGTTATCCACTATGACACCTAGATCTCTTTCTTGGGTTGTAGCACCTAATATGGAACCCAACATCGTGTAATTATAGCATGGGTTATTTTTCCCTATGTGCATCACCTTGCACTTATCCACATTAAATTTAATCTGCCATTTGGATGCCCAATTTTCCAGTCTCACAAGGTCTTCCTGCAATTTATCACAATCTGCTTGTGATTTAACTACTCTGAACAATTTTGTGTCATCTGCAAATTTGATTATCTCACTGATAATCATCTGATAAAAATCTGATAAATCTGATAAATAATCATCTGATAATCATCTGATAAACATCTGAAAAATAAGCCAATCTGATAAATAAGCCAATCTGATAATCATCTGATAAACATCTGATAAATAAGCCAATAATTAAAACATGTTTTAATATTCCCCACCCCCCCCAAAAAAAATAAAAAAATAAAATGTGGTTTGAAGGCAGGCACACAGAGAAGCGGAAGAAGTGACTTCTTCCTCATCTCATCCGCTTGCGGCTTCCTGGGCCTGTTTCTCTTCTTGGCCGCCGGCAGACTCCCGCTTGTCTTCTCAGTCACCTATGGCCTCCCAGGCCTGCTTCTCTTCTTTCTTCTACCACTGGTGAAATGGGGTCTGCTGGCGGCCTCCTGTTGTCTCTGTCTCTTCTCAGCCACCAACAAGATGGGTCCACTTGTAGCCTCCTGGGCCTCTTCCTATTTATTTATTTATTTATTTATTTATTTTTCACTTTTATATACCGACATTCTTGCATTAAATGCAAATCATGCCGGTTTACAGTGAAACAGAAAAAGCAGGAAAAAATTCCTTAGTCGAATACAATGAAACAGCTTAGTTAACAAAGGAAACATAAAAATAAATTTTTACATATACACAAAGGTTTGCACGAAGGGATGCACAAAGGGGAGAGCCCCTTTGTCGCGCCCCTTCGGCACGTGATGCCCGGTGTTGAGGCTGTCTTAACTGTCCGATGTTAGTGATGTCATGGGGGGGGGGCGGGTCTAATGATCGCAGCACTTACATCGCTGCTTCTTTCCAGTTCCATTGGTGAGATGAGGTTCTCCGGTGGCCTCCAGGACCTCTTCCTCTTTGTGGCCATCGCTGTTCTGGATGTGCATGTAGTTGGTGGTGCACGGAATACCCCATTTCAAAGTTGCTGGTGCCTTTGCACCACTGTGCACTATAGATGCTACATTCATGTACGCAAAGGATCTCTAACAGATAGCAAGTTACAGGATCACACCCACACGTAGATGCCTCCTAACTTTTATACTCTGTGACAGGGTTCTCCTCTTCATCATGCCTCACCCTCCATAAACACAGATGCCCAAGGGCAGCCCAAATTATGTGTGCACAGGAGAGAGAAAATGTCCTCTCTTTCAGTAAATGGAAAATGCTGCTAAGACCAAAGCCATTGTATCTCATTTTAAAGTTGCCTCCTGGAACTGAGAAAACAGATGTGCCCATCATTCACTGTTGCCCAACCCTATCTTCCTCACTGGCTCCTCTTTCAGTTTTGTAGCACTCTCTCACTTCTCTTTTCTGTTTGTGCCTCCTTCCTTCTCTCTTTTCCCATACCCCACACCTGGAGAAATGCCTAGAGCACTATGGTCCAGAAATCTTTCCTGAGACAGAATCACAAACACAATTTTCCAGATGCTCTGTGATAGCAGAGAAGAAACTCTCTTATTTTCCATGCTAGATGTGCACTTACAATAAGACTCTCATTATGGCATGATTGTATGCAACAAAAGAGCTAGGGGAGGGTTGGAGCCAGTGGGGTAGACCCTGAGTATAGAGCGTAGACAGACTCCGTCTTCATCTGGCTGCTTGATTTAGTTGAAGCCTCCCAACCATCCTGTCTTGGGAAAGGCTCCCAACTATAAAAAGAGTCCTGCAGGGTTGGGAGTGGAGAGGAGGTTAGGAGAAGTCTCTGCTAGCTGTGTGTGTGGGATGCAGTGCAGTGTGAGAATCTCTAGCACGGGTTTTTCCTACTTGTTATCCTCCTGTGATCGTCGCTGCTCTGTGCATGGCAGAAATTCTGTTGCAGACTGGTGCTAGTATGTGGATCAGCAGTTGCTATGTCGCCCATTCCAGTTTGGAAACCAGCCATTCAACCCCACTCGCAGTATCCTTTCCTTTAACCAGTTTCTTTCTGATCTATCAATGTACATTGTCCCCTTTTCCATAGCCTATAATTTTCATGAGTAATCTTTAATATGGTACTTTGTTGAATACCTTTTAAAAGTCAAAATACACTATGCTGACCAGTTCTCCAACATCCATGTGCCTAGTTATAATTTCAGTGTACTATAACAGATTTGTAAGCCATAACTTATAGACAGTAACTTGTCTTTCTGAAATCCATCTGGCAATTCCTAATTATAGCATTTCCTTCTATGCATTTAATGATTTTATTCTTGATAATTGTCCTCACCAGTTGCTAGTGATATCAGGCTTATATAGGTCTATTATTTTTCAAATCCCTCCTGAATCTATCTTAAATACTGGAGCCATGTTGACCATCTTCCAGTCCTCTGGTACTGCAACCATTGTTAGAGACAAATTGCAAATCAGAGTAAGTACCGTATGTTTGCAATTTCTAGTTTTTAGTTCTTTCAGAACTCTAGGGCAGGATGGATACTTCCATTAGGCAAACTAGGTGGGTGCCTAGAGCACCACAATTTTTTAGGGTGGCAAAATCCCACCAGCCTGAGGGCCAGAGGATGCCATGCCAGAGCCAGTACTGCCATAGAAGGGAATACTGTGCTGGACCACCTGTCGCCGGAGGGATCACTATGCTGGAGCTGCCGCTAACAGGTAAGTTGAGGAGGTGGGGGAGTGTGTGACCAAAGGCACGCCAATTCCTCTGAGTGTTGACACAACTTTAAGAGTGCAACTCAATCCTTGAATTTGTTTTTCTCACTTTGTCTCCAACTTTGTCCGAAGTTCCTATTATATTTTTATATTATATATACTTAGATTAAAGTCATTCTTATACTTGCAGCCTTAAATCCTTGACTTACTCACTTATTTTAAGCTGACTTGAATATTGCAATACCTTGATTCTTAGTCTTTCTACAAATCACATATGATGCCTTTAAACAATACAAAGCACAGCAGTCAAGCTCATCTTTGGCAAAAAGAAGTATGATCGCACCACTCCTTTGTTAAAAGAGCTCCATTGGTTACCCATATCACTTCACCTCCAGTTCAAAATAGGCTGTTTAACCTTTAAAGCATTTCAGGGTGGCATTCTCCAGTACCTCTCCAATCTTTTTGTACCTTATCAGCTATGTCACTCACTTTGCTCTTCTCAGCAGGAGCGACTAAATTTGTCCTCTCTGAAGGTGGTAAAACTAGAACACATTCACAAGGTTAGTTTTTCCTACTTTGCTCCCAGTCTTTGGAATTCCTTTCCATTAGCCCTATTCCTAGATAAAGATTTTACTTATTTATTTAGGTGTTTTATATACCTTCGTTCCAAAGTAAGATCACAACGGTTTACAGAGTCATCATTCGGCTTCCGGGCCAGCATTCCTATTCTAGGTCAGCATATCTATTCTGGGTCAATATAAGCAGCAAATACATAGTCTAGGTCATATTCATGCATTATCTAGTTTCTTACAACAGTAAATATCTATTCAAGGTGAACCCAACAGCATCAAGTATAAGTTAGTTAAGGTGCTATTAAGGAGGATTGTAACCTATAATTTTCATTTCATTATCCTACATGCCATATTCAGGGGCTGATGCAATACAGTGCGCTCAGCAGAGCACACTGTTTAACCTGCAGTTGGACGCGGGTGGTGGAGGCGCTACCTAATCCCCTTATGCAATAAGGGGATTAGTGCCTCCACCACCCGTGTCCAACATGTGGTGAAACTAATAGCGCTCATCACATGCAAATAGTTAATCGCTAGAAATGCAAAAAAAAAAAAAAAAAAGTGTGTCTATAAAACGCACAGTTTTGCGCTTAGAAATTAACGCCTGCCTAGAGTGGAAAGATAACTTGTCCGATTGCGGCTTAATGAATATGGGTCTCTTAGTTTTTCTGCTATTTCCTTGTCCTCTTTCAGCACCCCTTTTAACCCTTGGTAATCTAGAGGTGCAACTAACTCCTTCACAGACTTTCTGCTTTGAATGTGCTTGAAAAAGTGTTATTAGTTTTTTCACCTCTATGGCAAGCTTCTTTTCAAATTATTTCCCAGGCTGCCTTATTAAATGTTTTATATCCAACTTGCCAAGGTTTATGCTCTTCCCTACTTTCTTCATTTGGATCTGTTTTCCATTTTTTGAATAATGCCCTTTTGGCTTTAACTGCCTCTTTCACCTCACTATTAAACCATGCCTGCAGTTGTTTCGCCTTCCTTAAACCTTTTTTTTAATGCATGGAATACATTTTCTCTGGATTTCCCATATGGTATTGTTAAACAATATCCACACCTCCTGCAAACTTTTAACCTTGGCAACAGCTCCTTTCAATTTTTTGCTAATTTTCTCATAATCTTCCCTTTTTAAGATAAATGTTATTGCAATTGTTTTATTTAGTATCTACCCAGTGATTATGTCAGATTTCACTGCAATATGATCACTAATGCCAAACGGATCCACCTCTTTTACACTTTGTACCAGATCCTGGGTTCTGAGAACTATAGTTAAAGTAGTTCCTCCCCTCATTGGTTCCATGACCAGCAGCTGCATGAAGCAGTCATATATAACAGGGGTCCCCAAACTTTTCAAGAGAAAGGGCCACACAGATCATTTAAAATCACCAAGACACTGGGGGAGGGGGAGTGGTGGGAGGCAATGCCTGGCTCTTAGAATGATTAGAAATGCTGGGAATGGGAGTGGACAATGCCACCTAAGGTAGGTAGGTAGGTATGGGTGTAGGTGTCGAGGTAGTGTGTGTGTGTGTGATGCATCCTCTCCCCTCTCATTCGATTCCTTCCTGTCCCTTGCCTCCCACACATTTACATTTTTCCCCTCCCTCCAGTCTTCTTCCCTCCCACTCATTAACCCCTATCATTCACTTCTTTCCATCTCATTTCACTCCCCATCCTTCCCTGTCTGATCCCTTTTCCTCTATTTACTCAGCCCTCTCATTAACACCCTTCTTTCACTCTTCTCATTTACACCCTTCCCTTTCACCCCACTTGCTCTCTCATCTCACTCCCCACCTTCCCTTTCTTACTCCCTCATTACTTAATCCTCTCATTTACACCCTTCCTTCTCATTCCACTCCCCACCCTTCCCTTTATCACTCCTCTCCTCTAATCATTTACCCCCTCATTCACTCCCCTTCTCTATTTCACTCACTATTTTCATTAATTAATTTTCCCTCCCTTCTTTCTCATTTACCCCTTTTTCCTTTCTTCCATATTTTCCTTTCCCTCTTATTTCTCTCCTCCCTTCCTTGCCTGGAGGTCTGGCCAGCTTTTCTCTCACAGGTGGGGGCCTGACCTCCCTGTCAACAGTTCACATCATTGGTGGATCCATCGGGCCTTGCAATTGCTGGTGGGGTCTGGCCTCCCCACCAGCTGGTGTAATCATCAGTGGATCCATCAGGTCTTCTTTCAATAGCGGGGCCTGGCCTTCACATCAGTGTCTGTAATTGTCAGGTGGATCTGCTGGATCTTCTCTTGCTGTCAGGGCCTGACCTCCCCACCAGCGACAGTCTTCATTGTGGGTCAGGCTGGTTCTTCTATTGCTGGCAGTGTTTCAATAACCTTGCCATTCCTTTTGCTGCTGCTGCTGCCATATGTAAGAAAACAAAAAAACATTCTTCTGTAGGCCAGATTCAGCATATGAATGAAAAGCATGGAAAGCCACTAAAAGCAGCTTGGTGGTCCAGGTCTGGCCCATGGGCCATAGTTTGAGGATCCCCGATATACAGCATCTAGGAAATCCCTAGTATGTCCTGATGTGACATTTGCCCAGTCAATATTAGGAAAACTGAAATATCCAATTATTATTGTGATGTCAATGTGATCAGCCAGTTTAATTTTTGTTATACTTCTGTTTCCTTATCCTAGCACTGTAGGCGGTAATACACCTCCACTATTGTCCTTTTTTGTATCACACTTGGAATTGGTACGCTTTTGTCGTGCAGAAAATTTATTTTTTTTGACGCTATGTCATCTTTAACATATAGTGCCACTTTTCCATCAATCTGATCTGCCCTGTCATGTTGATATAATTTGTACCATGGTATCACAGTTTTCCATTCATTTGCTTATTTATTTTATTTTTACTTATTTAAAAGTATTCTATTGGTTTTCTCTTTTGCACAAGGACTCTGTGTTATGAAAGTGGACCCTAGTTTTGAGGTAGATAGCTACCGTCGAAGGGCGAGGCTGCTTGGACCCCCCCAGGAGGAGCCCGTAGGGGTCCAGCCGCTGGGACTTAGGAGACTCCTCTGTAGACTGTAGAAGGTCTGGATGCAGGCGCCTCCTGCACGTCGTGGGTTCCAGACAGCTGGTGCCTCCAGCAGGTCGAAGCAGTCTGAGGACGGAGTCGGAGGAGAGTCCAAAGCCAGTCCGGGATTCGATATACCAGCGTGCTCCGAGTCCAGTCCAGGGTCAAGCCAGGAGAAGGGTCCAACGCCGTACCAAGGTCAAGCCAGGAGAAGGGTCCAACACTGTACCGGGGTCAAGCCAGGAGAAGGGTCCAATGCCGTACCAGGGTCAAGCCAGGAGAAGACACGTCCACCAGTCCAGAGGTCAGAAGCCAAGAATCAATCCACGGAGCAGGGGAGAAGAGCGGGATGAAGAACGAAGAACCAGGAACACACACAGGCAGGAACCTCAATACCAAGGCAAGGTCTGAGAGGCAGACCTTGCCTTTAAATATCTGGAAGAGGAAGCAGCATCAGAAGGGAGCCACGACATTTCCTGTTGTGGCCCCTTTAAATCTAATCTTCAGCCACGCACGTGGCTCTAAGCAGCCAGGAAGGGGGAGGAGTCATCTCAGCCCCGCTGGGCTCCGGGGCTGGCCCGGACAGCGGCCAAGGCCACGAGTAGAACGTTGGAGGAGGCTCCCTGCTCCTGCAGGAGCCTCCGGGTTCCCCCGATGTCTTGGGTGAGTTGGGCCATAACACTCTGAGATGCCTATTATGTCTATTTCTTTGTTTAGTGCTATACATTCTAACTGTAAGACTTCTGGCCTTCATGTACAGACATTTTAAAGTATGTTTTCTTATGTGTATTTCTCTTATTTTTATTAGCAAACGATACCGGCATTATGGAATTATTCATATCTGTGTGCTCTTTATTTAGATCAGTCTTGGCTAATTCAGCCCTTTTTACCACAGCCTCTTTGTTGAGATATTCTAATGTCCCTGTATGTTGGTATCTAGTGAAAATACCGCCCTCTGAACTATGCACTTCTGAGCGACTATCAGCATTCCTCCATGAGCTAGTTAAAAAGCTACTCTATCTCCTTTTGAAATGTTAATGTAGCAGTCAGGTTCCACCCTAGTTAAAGTGGAGCCCATGCTCCCCCTTCCTTAGAATGTTATTCAGTTCCTATTTATTTATTTATTTAATGAGTTTTATATACCGTCATTCGGTTTTGCCATCACCACGGTTTACAAAGTTTCGATGTTAACAGAACATCCTAAAACATCTTAAGCTTTCTACCCTGTACCATCGTCTCATCCACACAGGGAAGGTTTCTGAGAATGCGACCCTGAAGGTTCTGGATTAAAATTCCTTACCTAAAAGCCTACATTTCATCTTCAGAACCTTCCTTCTGGCTCCTTCCCTTTGGTACCAATATGTAACATGACAGCCGGCTCCTCTTCAGCACTCTAAAATCCAAGCTACGTATGCGTGAGGTCCACTACCTTCACACCAAGATTCAAATTACCCAGCAATTCTCATGTCCACCAGTTATCTATATTTCTATTAATTGTCATGTAAAATGGCAATCTTGAATCTTTCCTTCTGGGCATCAGACCCTGGAGACATATCTTTGGTGCAAGAGCATACTTCATTACCTGGAGGGCAGCTCAAGTTACAGAATCACTTCCTTTCACAGCAAGGTAATAGTCTCCTTCCAGGTGGCCTTTCTTCTTCAAAGCAACACAGGGGGTGGCAAGACTGGGGGAAGTACTGCTCTACCATGTTCCCGAAGTTCTCCCCTATATACCCCCCTCTGTCTGCCTCTGCTCCTCCAAGTCTGCCAATCTGGCATCTAGAAGTTTGGACTCTTTCTCTGACAGCCAGTGGGTCTTTGCACCAGGTGCACACATACAACCTCTTACCAAGAGATAGATAATTATACAGATGGCACTCCAAAAGACTTGATGGCCCCAGTCTCACTGCTGGACCTCACTCTGAATCTTAATATTGTTGTTAGAGATATTTTAGCTGTTTCAGGAATGGGTTTGCTTAATCAAATGTAGTTGTGTTTTATGTGAAATTGTCAATGACCTGCAATAGAATTACAATCTGTTAATTATTAAAATCAGGGATTTACACATTGACTTAAACCAGATAAGTTATTATTATCATTTTTTTTTTGCTATTGCCCTGACTATAAACAGAGAGGCATCATGTGCTAATGTTCATTGCCTCACTGACAGGTAGTATGGTGGCCAGGGCCAGCACCTCTGTCATACCCAACTGCCATCTACTGGCTTTCTTTCAGCTGCACACCATCACTGCAACTGTGAAGAATTGGACAACCTGCGACACTTAATTGATGCATCCAGTGTTAGAGTGAGAAACTGATATTTTGTTTTGAACAGGTGCTCTGTCCATTAATCTTTGATCTTTAAAAAAAATGTTTTGTCAGGCTAACCTGGACCCTTTGGGATTCCTGTTCCTGATCTGGAGTTGACAGCAGAAAACCCTGGCTCTTGAATACCAGAAGGCAGAGTCAAGAGGGCAGGGATGCTTCAGTGGCTGATGAAGGACCTTCAGAAGTACAAGGGTCCAGAAAACCATTTTTGGCTGGTAAAGGACATTCAGCCGTAACCACAGAGCCTTTCCCTGCATGTGTTCACACTTGTCCTACTGAGCAGTTTGTGTATGAGCCTGTAAATGCCTTTTCATTTTGTATCTGCCCTTGGCATGCAGGTATACTATCGCCTTTGGGTATGTCACCTATTCCAACTTTTTCAGAGTGCATGCACCTTCCTTCTTCCCTTTCTGTTATGCCTGTGTGTGAATATGCTCTATCTTTTTTTTTCTTTCTGTATTTTGGGTGCAGTCCTCAGTTGCATGCAATGGCATGTGTTTTTTTTTTTTTTAATGTCTTTCTTAATGTGTTATTTTGCATGTCTTTCTCTTTCTTGATTACATTGTATGTCTCCTTCTGTACATTCTGACTTTGCATTTTTTGTTCATGCTTATTAGTTTTACTGTTATCCCCGTCTCTGAATTTCTTCCCAGCTCTTCCCTTTTCCTCTGACTATCCAGAGAATGCAGCAGCCTCTGTCTCATAGTGGCCGGAGAAGGCAGCTCCAAGAATAGAGGTAGGAGCCACATTTTCCCCTATTACAAATCCCAAATGGTACTGGAACATGACCAACACCCCCACTGTAACCCAATGAAGAGGGATAAATATACATGCTTCACTATGTAGCTTACTTTCCAAAGGGAGGGAGGCTTATGCATCACTAATAATTTTTCTGTCTGATGTGCTATCACTACCATTTGTCATGGCATGTCATGGGAGCCAAGAGGAGTCTGAGATGGGTATTTATTTTTTGAGATCCACATATTCCAAAAATATGCTTCTAATAATTCTTTCATTCACCTAATCATTTTCTCATTTTATATCGGATCTACAGCAAATTTTCAGATGTCAGGTGGTTGATAAGTATCATGACAGGGTTTTCTTTTCTTTCAAGTAGCATATTTAGATATTCCAGAAATATAAACATGCAATTTATGCCACTTAATAACTTTTTGGTTTTGCATTCATGGGGTCCAATATGAAAGGTGTATTTTTGGGTGGAATTCATATATGCTATGAATACATGCATGCAATTATGTCGCCTAATAAGTTTTTGAATGTGTGCAGCCAAGAAGATATGTTAACCTGCCTGGTGTGGGTGTGTGTGTAGTATGAATGGTAACCTATCTGGGTGTGTGTCTGTGAATGGGAGCCTTGCTGGGAGAAAATGTATATGAATGGGGGCTTTCTTGGGGGGGATGTGAATGGGAGGCTCCCTGAGTGTGTGTGTGTGTGTATATGTGGGTGTGTGTGTGTATGAGAGAGAGACCATGTAGGTATGAGAGCCTGTATGTGAGAGTGAGAGAGAGAGAGAAGAAATGGAAGTGAGTGCCTGGGTATTTATTTATTTATTTTAAATCTTTTCTATACCATCATTAAGATGGGTACCGTCACAATGGTTTACAGTGAGGCACATACAAGTAGTGATACTAAAATCTGTCAGTTTACACAGGTGCCATAAGGTTTGGTAACATAGGGCCTCATTTTCTAAAGTATCGCAGGCCTGCAATACTTTAGGTAATGAGGGGCGGGGGCCGAAATGGGGGGGGCGGTCCTGCACTAGCCGGCAGCGATCGCACAGCCGCGGTGCGATCGCTGCCGGTTTCACACCCAATTGCGCCACCATAGAAGGTGGGGTAATTGGGTGCGATAAGGGACTTTTCGCGTGCGAAACGTCCCTTATCACGTATAATCCGTCTGGTAAATGACCCCCATAGTTTGTAATCAATATTAATTGTTAATTGTGATAAATCATGTCCAGGTCTCTCTGTATCAGATTTGAGTACAACACTAGCTTTATAATTGTAACTTATCCTTTAGTGATAAACTATCAGTTAAAAACTACACACTTAGTGATTCCTGCAGTGTGTGTGGGTGTTCAATAGTTCATACCTTGCACTTCCCTGGGTTCTATTCTCCCTTCTCTTTTTGAAAAACTTGTTTAAAGAGCCAGGTTTTTAAGTTTTTTCTAAAGATTTTGCTGTCTCTTTGTAATCTTAACTCCAAGGGCATGGAGTTCCATAGTATGGGTCCTGCCAAGGTTACAGCCCTTTCTCTTACTTGTGTTAGTCTTGCTGTTTTGACTGATGGAATAGTTAGGAGTATGGTATGGGTATGAGGGAGTGGGGGGAATATGATTCTGCATGTGAGAGACAGCATGTGGAAGTGAGAGCCTGTGGGGCAGATTTTAAAAGAGTTACGTGCATAATATACGCAAGTAACCCTTTAAAACCCGCTCCTGCACGCGCCAAGCCTATTTTGCATAGGCCTGGCGATGCGCACAAGCCCCAGGATGCGAGTATGTCCCGGAGCTTGAAAAAAGGGGCAGGGAATGGGCAGGGTGGGGTGGTCGCGGGGCGGAGGCAGGACCGAGGCCTCCAGCACAGCGACCGTGCCTGGGGATCGAGTGCTGGCACTTGGCCGCGCGTGCAACCTATGCCTTCCCAGAGGCAGGCATAAATAAAAAAATAAAGGTAGGGGGGCATTTAGGTAGGGCTGGGGGGGGGGTGGGTTAGATAGGGGAAGGGAGGGGAAGGTGGGGGGGGAAGGAAAGTTCCCTCCGAGGCCTCTACGATTTCGGAGCGGCCTCGGAAGGAACAAGGAAAGCCAGCGGGGCTCCCCTAGGGCTCGGCACACACAAGGTGCACAAGTGTGCACCCCCTTGTGTGCGCCAACCCTGGATTTTATAACATGCGTGAGGCTGCATGTGCATGTTATAAAATCAGGCGTAGATTTCTTAAAATCCGGCCCTTGTGTGTGTACATATGTATGGGAGTGGGAACCTGCATGAGAAAATCTGTGTGTCTGTATGTAAGAGAGCATGTAAGAGTGAGAGCCTGAGGGTCTGAGGAGGAATGGGATCCTGTGTGTGAGAGAGCATGTGAGTGTGAGAACGTGTATGTGTATGTGTGTGTGTGTGTGTGTGTGTATGGGAGTGGGAGCCTATGTGTGAATGAGAGCATGTAAAAGTGAAAGCTTGCTTGTGTGAGAGAATGGGAGCTTGCGTATGAGAGAGAACATGCAAGAGTGGGATCCTGTGTGAGTTTATGTGTATGGAGAAAGGAAAGAAGAACTAGAAAGAATAAAAGAGACCCTGAACAAGGAAAAAGAAAAAGAGAAAAAAGAGGGAACAAAGGAGACTGGGACCAACTGAGTAGAGAAATAAGATAAGACAAAAATATATATCTTGCCTTTCAGCAATTGGAATATGCCATTTTTGGGAATGTGTATTTCTTATAAATTTGTGTTTTGGGTTTTCTTCAGTATTCTAGAGTTCACAGATTCTGGTTTTACCTGCATATTTTTGTTTCTAATTTGTAGTCTCTGATTCTGTATTAAGTAAGGGTCTGTGTGTGATGTGCATGTGTGACAGAGGTACGGTATTTTGACTAGTGTGTAGTTTCTCTATAGGAATTTGTAGCAGTCTGGCTTGTTCTATTTGCCCAGTAGGTGGTATATTAATGTTCTAGGGCCTGGTGTGTCACACACAGGCTCTCACAGGCAGGCACATGGGAGAGAGAACCTGTGTGTGTGAGAGCACTGGCATATATATGAGAGAAGGAATGTGTGAAAGAATTGTTAGAATATGTGTATGAATGAGAGAGAGAAGAGATAGTTTGTGTGGCCCTACCTCCCCAATCTATGATAACCTCAGGGTGAAAGGAAATCAAAAGGTCCCAGGTAGGGAGAGCAGGACATTTTTTAATTCTTTTTATTTTTAATTATTGGGTGTAATTTGATGTTTCTATTGTTTTGAAACATTTTATTGTTTGTTTTTTTGGGGGACATATTAAAACATTTTTTGATTATTGAATGTTTATTCATCAGATGTTTTGGAATATTTTATTGATGTTTCAGAAATATTAGAACAAATTTATGCAAGTTTTTAAAATTGTATATTTATCGGCTGTGTTGACATTTATTCTTTTTATTATCATGGCTTTAATATTATGAATGTTTTATATTTCTTGATTATATTGCTTGATGTTTTGAAGGAATAATAATACAGTCGGACTTCTGGCTTCCAGTACAGTTTTTGGTGAAACATTTCTATTTTGTATTTGGTGAGGGTTTTTAAAGGTTTTGTGTAATTTATATTTTTGATATGAAAATTATGGTACTTATCACTGGCATTTATGGCATTTTTGTCCTCTCACATTTCTATTTTAAACATAAATTTGCTCTTTATTAATTTCATTTGCATGCAAAAAAATAGTTTTGAATCTTCTTGCAGAAAATATTTTTTTCATTCACATATTTTATTTAATTCATGTTACTAGAGCACCTGGCAGCAGCAGCAAATTTTTTGATGCACCACCAACTTCAGCCGTCACCCTGCACCCCTGAATAAAACCATTTATATAGGTAGGTGAATAATTCTTTGCCAGTAAAATCAAAGACAATTAGGAGCCTGAAAATTAAAAAAATATTTGTGGGCTCCAAATATTATTTTTCAGTTGCTTCTGAATAATTTTAAATTTATCAAAGCTGTACAGCTAGCACCTGAATGTCCCATTTTATAGCAGTATATATTCATATCAATCCAATATTTGGCCACGTCTCATAGTAGAGGCTTAAGCCACTGGGTGTGAATCGAGTCTTAAATCTCTCACTTGTGAAATATTTTTCTGGTTGACTCTATTGCATTAAACCATACATTTTAAAGGAACGTGCAAGGAAGGGGCCATGTTTTGTCATAGCAGATTTGTTAAACACTTGTTGAACCCAGAAAACTGGCAATGCTTTATGGAATTAGCTCTACAAAACTTTTTAAAAGAAAAATCTGAAAAATCCAATGCAAAGCTGAAAATCTGTTTCAAGTTTTCCAAGAATGTGAAGTAGATTTCATCTGATCAGGAGGTATGACTTGGCTGTTTTCTGCCATGGCAGATTGCCATGGAAAATCCAAATGATTGTCCTAGAGGATTTGAGGAAAATCTGAAATTTCTATCAAGCTTGAATCAGGCAGGTAAGATATCAGCCTGGTTTGAGTTTGACTTTGAAGTATGCATCTGCAGTGCATTGTTGTAGTACCGAGATAAAACCAGGATTTGTTTTCAGAGTGTGCTACCTTTCATTGTACCAATGTGGAAATTATGCAGATCATACTTAATAACATGACCATTTGAGAGCACATACAGTAAGTCCTTCCAGATGTCTGACATCTGAAAGAAAGTTCTATATGGACTTGAAAACTTGCATGCAACATCTGCAGATGTTAATTGGAAGACTGTATTCTAAAATACTAGCAGTAACAAAAATAGTTTGCCCAGCAGCATTTTTTTCCTTCTTGTGTAGTTTTTTGGGAAAACAGGGCTACGGTTGTTGAATTTAGCTGAGACATCTAGATTCTGGCCAATATCACCAAGGGGAAAATCTTAAGCTTGAAGGCTCTAAGTTCCATAGTGCAAGGTGATAGCTATTTTAGGGTACCGATGCAGCAAGATGCAGAGCTGTAGATGGGTGTGTGCATACTTGAAAGCCCACACAGAACAAGATGATTTTCAAACACAAAGTACCCACACACATTGAATTTGAAAATTGCATTTTTGTGTGCTTAAATGTACATGACCAAATTTAGGTGAAGTAAAATGTGGTCGGCACTTTACCAGCATGTCATCTCCAAGTGTACTTTTAAAGATGTAAGGTGCACACAATCATCTAATACATGCCCCAGGAATGTCACTTGAATGCATCTTATTTATTTTTATTTTACACTTTTTATTTACACAGTTTCAAAATATAATCTTCAAGACAAAAATCCTGAGAAGCAACACGGAGCACATATAATACTGAACCAAGTTAAAACAAAATGATAAGATAAATATGCATGCATCTCTGATCAAGACCACTCAGTTAAGAGGGTGATCAACAACACAATCCACTAAGGGGTAGATTTTATAACATGGAAAAAGAGGTGGTGTATGGGCGTGATCTGGGCAGGGGATGGGCATTCCCAGATTTTAGCATTACAACAGGGCATAACTGTTTATGCGCACAAGCAAGCGCTGGGGTCCCTATTTGTACATCTTTACTTCTATTATGGATGGCATGTAACTAGTATAGTAAAAAAACAAAGAGAGTTAGCAAGGATTGAAAAGTTGGGGCTAAAAGAGTAAAAGGGAGGCAGGTTAATTAGGGGGGGTTAGGAAGTCCTAGACTTTATTTGGGCGAACTAAGAATGGACTGGGGAAACTGCTAATTGTGTCGGCATGTGTTGTATTAAAATCCCTCCACTTGCACGGTAAAGCCGATATTTGCACTAACATGCATACTCCCATATAAAATTGTGCTTACATTTATGCATGTATTGCCCATTTTATACCATATGTGCGTATGATATAAAATGGCCATGTCCCTACGTGCGAGCCTGCATACGCGCGTAGATATACATCCTCGCAGCTGTTTGAAAGTTACCATTTCAGTGTGCATTATTTTTTATTTAGTGCATATTAAATAAAATAAAAATAATAAAGCAAATCATAAAACAAATGGAAAACCCCTGATACAACAAAAAACCCCACAAAAATGTACTAGCTGCACAACTCTAAAACAAGCAATTTTCTCTCTTATTTACTGGCCCTTTAAATGAAATTTTCCAAAAAATGAAATGAATCAATAGGTAACAAGAACCTGAAGTCTGCAAGTATCACATAGTGGAACTATTATACCACAAAGAAATAAGGGCCAGATTTTAAAAGGGTTACGCGCATAAGGTACGCGCGTAACCCTTTTAAACCCCCCTGCGCGCAAGCCCCAGGACGCGCGTAAGTCCCGGGGCTTGCAAAAAGGGGCGGTCGGGGGCATGGCCACGGGAGGCGCGGTTTTGGATCGGGGGCATGTTCGAGGGCATGTGGGCGGTCCGGGGGTGTGGCCGAGTGCCCCGACGGCGCGCGTAAGTTACTACTGCCCGGAGGCAGTAGTAACTTTTCTGATAAAGGTAGGGGGGGGGGGGGGTCCTAGATAGGGCCGGGATGGTGGGTTAGGTAGGGGAAGGGAGGGGAAGGTGCGGGGGGGGGGGGGGGGGAAGGAAAGTTCCCTCTGAGGCCGCTCCGATTTCCTCGGAGGGAACGGGCAGTGTGCGCAGGGCTCGGCACGCACAAGTTGCACAAATGTGCACCCCCTTGCGCACGCCGACCCCAAATTTTATAAGATACATGCGGTTACGTGCGTATCTCATAAAACCCAGCGTACTTTCTTTTAAAATGTACCCCAGCATGTTTAGGAAAAGCTGTTCATTCACAGGCCAATGGAATATCAGTGCGGGGAAAACAGGCGCTTATGATTGAGTGCCCGCTCTCCCAATATGCACCAATTGACCTCTCTGGGGCACCTGATTTAATATTTAAATCAGCTGCCACAGTAAAAAGAAGGTGCTAGGGGAAACTGTGTGCCCCTAGTCCCTCCTCGGCAGCAGGCACCCAGGAAAGGTCAGCTGTCAGCCAGCTAGGAAATGGATGCTCGTTAATTGAGCATCCCTTTTCCTAACCTGACCTCTGGCACTTTTTTTTTTTTTTTTTAATTTGTCCTCCTTTTTGGTCCTCCAACTTAAGATCACCATGATAAAAATTGGAGGTAGTACAGAAAATTAGAAAATACTGCTTTTCTGTACACTTTTTGGGCTGCTCAAAAATTAATGCCTACTCCAGGCAGGTGTTAATTTCTGAGAGAAAAAAATATACGCATTTGGCACATATTTTTTTTTAATTGAGGGAGAATAGCTAATAGCCTCATCAACATGCATTTGCATGTGATGTGCACTATTGGCTTTGCAGGAGGTTGGGTATGCATTTTGGATGCACTATTCCCCTTATAGCATAAGGGTTGTGGATGGTAGGGGTGTGCATTCGTTTGCAACGTATTGGCAATCCACAACGTACATGCCATATTTGTTGTATTCGTGGGGGTCACGAAACATATGGCGAACCCCCACGAATACAACGTATCACCAACGAATAAACCCCCACCCTCCTGACCCCCCAAGACTTGCCAAAAGTCCCTGGTGGTCCAGCGGGGGTCCTGGAGTGATCTCCTGCACTCGGGGCCATCAGCTGCCGGTATTCAAAATGTCGCCGATAGCCTTTGCCCTTACCATGTCACAGGGGCTAACGGTGCCATTGGTCAGCCCCTGTTACATGGTAGGAGCACAAGATGGCGCCGGCCGTCCATTGCTCCTACCATGTGACAGGGGCCGACCAATGGCACCAGTAGCCCCTGCAACATGGTAAGGGCAAAGGCTATCGGCGACATTTTGAATACCGGCAGCCAACGGCCCAAGTACAGGAGATCGCTCCAGGACCCCCGCTGGACCACCAGGGACTTTGGCAAGTCTTAGGGAGGTCAGGAGGGTGGGGGGTTGTAGTTAATTAAATGTAAAGGGTTGGTATGGGGGTTTTTTTGGGAAACAAATACATATGTATCTAATGAATGGCTTGGAGTCCCTAGAGAACAGATGCAACGGATTTGGGTCTCAACGAATACGAATACCGAATGGGACGAATCCATCCCTGCTGCACATCCCTAGTGGACGCGCATCCAAAACATGCGTCCAACCACGGATTAAACAATGCACTCAACTGAGCACACCGTATTGCATCTGCCTATCAGTGAGTAATTAAGTGTCAAATTTGTCCTCTCTTACTTTACATAAGATAATAACAAACAGTCAACATGAAATATATTTCTATAATGAATTTATATTTGTATATCAGTGTGAAGAAAAGCTATGTATCCCAAGTAAAACACGGGTGACATTCTGGTATAAAGATAACAGCTCTTCTGATTAACCAAAAATAGCCTTTCTTACTGGCCTTTCTCATCTGTAGTTACTTTTTCCTACCACTTGAAGAGGTTCATTGCAAGCAAGCAAAACATGTCAAAAAATACCAAGTAAGTAGTGAACTCTGAATTATTACTACATCTTAGAAAACAAAGGCTTAATTAACTCTTGCAAAGTCTTCTGGGACTGGATTTATTCAAATGAGATAGGGTCAAAGCTGCATGAAGTTATTAGGTTGGCTGTATTGAATTTAAGTAGTTTCTCCTAACAGGCAAAATAAATCTCATCTGACTAGAAGGGGGATCATGCACACTCCACATTCAAGAATATAGCAAAAATTTGCTTTGCCAGTGCAGAGGCAGTTATTAGACAGACACTCAAATACTAATGAAGCAGCTTGTTAAAGTCATTCTCACAGTAGTATAGTTTTAAAAATAAGCAAAGCAACACTTACAGTTATGGCAGGTGGCACCACTATATCCTGTTCCTTCACAGTTGCATTTGAAGCTGTCCCATGTTTGGGTGCATATGCCACCATGCTCACAGTGATTGGGCACACATCTGTCAGAATGAAAAATAAGCATAAGCAAATAACTAGAGTAGCAGTCATTGTTGGCAGACATTGCTGTGAGCAGAAAGTTTCTGTATTTATTTATTTATTTGAATGTAGGCACCCTTGGTCAAACTGTATGTTTTGGTGAATGTTTTGTTTTGCAGTCTGCATAGTATTTTGAGATAGAACAGATAAATTATTTTAAATTAAAAAAATGAAGTGAACAGAAACTGACATGATCTCTGCATGGTACAAATTAAATATAAATATGATACCTTTCAGCAATTTTTATTGCAAAATGACTATTTGCCAATTTTAAACTGATTAAAAATTATAAAATAGTAATTATGGCATGTGCTAAAGTTTAGACACCCTTCCAGTTGATTCATTACCACTTTTAAAAAAAAAAAAAGTTATTAATAAAGCCCAAAAGATTGATAGACTTGTTAGACTTTCAGTTAGTCAGATGAAGACTGTTCCATTGTTGAACAAATACTCTAACCCAGGGGTGGCTAACTGTAGTCCTCAAGAGCCATAAACAGGCCAGGTTTTCAGGATATCCACAATGAATATGCATGAAATAAATGTACATATAATGGAGGAAGCGCATGCAAATTTATCTCATGCATATTCATTGTGGATATTCTGAAAACATGGCCTGTATGTGGCTCTCAAGGACTGGAGTTGGCCACCCCTGCTCTAACACATCTAACTTCTCAGGTTATGTTTGTTGTTCTGTCTACTTTCATAAACCATGGGCTCCTCTAAGTAACTGTCAGAAACATTTTTAAGAAATGGAAGTTACATGGAACTGATGAAGTCAAGGCAAAATCTGGAAGACCAAGAACATTCTATGACAGAGTTGCCTGAAAGCTGGTCAGGTCTGCAAAAATAGGATCCATAGAATACTACAAATGATCTGTTGAAAGATTTAAATGACCCTGGAGTAATTGTCCAAATTTCAGCATTGCTTACATAATGATCTACATGGGAGAGTTATCAGAAGGAAATAATTTCTACAACCTCATCTTAAGTATACAAAACAAAACCTTGATAAGCCTTGATAAATGTCACGCCCCTCTAGTCACCCTAGATAACAACTGAACCAGACAAGGAATAGGTGGAAACAGGCCAGAGCTTTATTGCAATTAATCACATTACAATGAATGAAATCCTAGGAACCTGAGCCATAACAGAGAATGCTAGCCAACTGTCAATGGGCAGGCAGTGCATCATCTCTGGACTCCAGGACTCACTGCTGTCAAGCAAACCCCTGTCATCACAAAAGGTACTCACTCCTCTTGGGTGTTCCGGTCAGCAAGTCATGCTAAAGCAAGTTGAACTACCCACTTGGGCGGGACATCCAGTTTGCTGTCCACCTGGGGCCATCAGCCCTGACAGCAGGCAGTCCCAAGTGAAATAGGTAAAGCATACCAGTCATGCTGTGCACTACCTCCAAAAGGAAACTCCCATCCCAGCTCAGGTACCTCAGCATCAAGCTGCGACAAAGAAGAATACATGATGTAATAAACAACTAATGCTGCCTAGCTGCAAATCGACCATAAAGGGTTGGAGGATGGGACACGGCAGCAGCAGTGGCGTGGGAAGCAGGCACAAAAGAGATAGACCAATGTGAATGTCCCTAGCTCAGCCTCTCCGCATGGTCGGGTTTGCCCCCCTGCCCCCGGTCTGCACATAAGTTCAAATTTCCCAATGGGGTATCAAGGAGCACCTTGAGTTATCCTAGTCCCTCCCCAGACCACCCTTGCCAAACTGGAGCCTGCCCAGCCTTTCCTGGCCATCTCCCTAGCACCGGCATTGTGTTGCCATATGATGATGTCACTGCATGACAGTGCTGTGCCATCATGACATTGACACATGGTGCTGGTGCAGGGCGGCAATGACACCACCACAACACTAGGGCATAAGGGAGGACAGGATCAGTAGACCCAGAAAAATATACTACCCCTCCTACTGCGGTGAGTACCTGGCCAACTTCACCAACCCGGCTCCATGCACGGCGCCAAGTTACAGGCGGCGTCCATGCACTGGCCTGGGCTCACGTTTTTCTTAACAATGTTTCTGTCAGTTAAAAATGCTAGCTAGAAGTGTTGAGATTTTTTTTATAGCCCTCCCCTGTATCATTAAAGTGAATTATCTTTATTTTCAAATGCTCAGATAGCTGCTTAGAGGAGACCATAGTTGTTGAAAGAGATAGAACAACAATCACAATCTGAAAGGTTAGAAGTGTCAGAGTGTTTGTTCAACTGTTGAATTTTCTTTACATGAATGATTGAAAGCCTAATGAGTCAGTCAATTTTTTAGGTATTATTAACTTTTTAAAAAAAGTAATAAGGAATCAACTAGAATAATGTTGAAACGTTTGCATGTCATATTCACTGTTTTATTATTTTAAATCTGTCAATATCAGCAAATAAACAATATTTTGCATTAAAAATTGCAGAAAGATGTCATATTTGATTTTGTAACAACAAAAGGGAACCAAAACCCAGTTTTCATAAAGAAATTATCCTGCAAGGGAGATTTCAAAGTAACAAAAACAATTTTTTTTTAAGAAAAACAGTCCCAAAAATCTCAGTAAGCTGGTCAGTGTGCCCTACATTGCACGGGCTCCTCGGTCTTCTCACTCATATGCTAGGACAATAGATGCAAGGGAAAAACAATGTTTTTAAATGGTTTTTGAAGCAATTAAAAATATCTTAGAAGCACTTTATTAACAAAGTCTACTGATTATTAACAATAATCTCATCACTCTTCTCAATAGTCAGTGGACTTTGTTAATGAAGTGCTCCTAATATATTTTTTAATTGGTTCAAAAACCATTTAAAAAAATGTTTTTGCCTTGCAGAGATTTTTGGGACTGTTTACCTTAAAACATTTTGTTTCTGTTATTTTGAAATTTCCATTGCAGGATAATTTCTTTATAAAAACTGGGCTTTGGATCCCTTTTGTTGTTGCATGTGTTTATCGGGATCTAGTAGGCTCTTCTTTTTTCATTAATTGAGATATTTAATTTTTATACCATATAGAGATTGAGTCAGCTTCTGTTCACTTACAGATTCATTGAAATATACAATGTGACCACTGGTGCCTAAACTTTTACACAAAACGTGTAAGATCCTTTTGATCCACCCTTGTGTCCAATTCTCCCTGCCTACTATATCACCACAGAATTTACTCAATCTCTGGTTTTCTCTCCCTGTCATCCTTACCACCAGCCTCCGTAATTCTCCATCACATGCTTAAAAACATTGATGTTTTAGTTTGTCCTGCATCTGCTGGTAGACTATTCTATATCCACCTCTCTCTCTCAGTAACAGATTTATGAGTTTTCAATATATCACACTAACACCAATTTGCTTCACTATGACAATTAATCCTTGTTAGTATAAACTGATTAATTTGTATCATGATGGGATATGCCAAGTGCACATAGGATCATATATCGCAGGTGTATCCCATTTTCAGACAAATTGCACATGAAGGGCAATAATGAGATAAATGATCATAAATGCAATTTCTTTTAAGCCATGTAGACCTAGTTTACGAATGTTTGGATAAGAATATCCCTTACCATGTTCCCTATTGTAGATTAGCATTTCTATTCTTATGGATTTCTCTCACACAGTATGGGACTGAATCTTTTAATACAAACAAAGAACGGCACTGGATTTCTGCATCTCAGACTTGCCAGTAGGACCTAGTAATGAGATGGCAGCTTGCCTGCTGTCTGGGGAGGAAATTAACCAACGTACAATGGCAAGCAGATGCTCCATTCTTTAGAAAAGATATTAACAAGCACTTCATGCAAAGAGCTTGCAACTATTTCTCCATTGTCCTACACTCCTCAAGCATAACTACTTTTACAATACAAGAAAATGGATAGCTGTGGTTATAAAGAAAACATGATAATTTTATTGTAAATATGCAGTTTATAGAATGGAAGGAGAATGTTCATTTGGAGAACGTTGCTGTATCAATTGTTTTATGTATCAATTATTTTTGATCTAATGGAAATTCTAATTAATAATTATTGATGCATCATAAACTATCTGGAGTTAAAGCTGTAACAGGAGACATCAGCTAATAAATTAAGACTAAATCTCTTCAGTCAACATTGTAAGGGGCAGTGTTGGCACAGGAGTACAGGAGATCAATTTTGATGTTACATTTATAGCGTGGAGAAATACAGTAGATATTTAGAAAAGTGCCAGAAAACTTTCCAACAACAGGCCTTCATCTAAAGTTATTTTAAAGAAAAATCTTTGAATCAATTTATACATAACAAGTAGAAAAATAATAAAGAGCAGATAAAGAAAAGGAGGAGGTAAAGAATGGCCTAAGGATCAAGGTAATATTCAGGGCACTAATACTATGGTGATGTCTAAATTAGCATTTCATGGCGTTTACCTATTGCTAATAGAATTGTCACTGGAGAAAACCAAAATGAAATCCCCTGACCTGAAATTACTCATCAATCAGGATTATGGGATTCGAGCCACTAAAACTCCCATAAGCTAATGCGCATGCTAAATCGTGGGCTAAGTCACCTTGGGGGCAATTTTCAATTTGGCACTTAGTTGCCGAGCACAAGATCCTGGTTGATGCATGTGCTGGACTTTGCAGCTAATTTTCAAAGAGAGACTACCTGGACAGTATGCCTTTGAAAGTTTGCTAGCAAAAAGACAGTGATTTTCAAATCTGGCGTGTGGGCTCTATATTTGGTGCATGTGCATTGGAGTGTGCCCAGATAAACATCCATCTTATAACCTGCACACAAATATGCGTACATTTTATAAAAATTGCTTGACTGCACGCATATGTGCACCCACTTTTAAGTGGCCACACATCTATGTGCATAAATCCCGCTTCTACCGCATAAGTTGGAGAGTTTTAAAAGGGGTGGAAGTCCACCGCATTGCCAGTTTCACCAGTTTGTCCACCAGTTTACCCACTTAACATCTAGTTCCTCCGAACCCTCTGGTTTGATGGTATGCACTCCTTCCAGTTACCCCAGTCTTTTTAAACTCCTGAGAAATGGATCTGGTTTTGTTTTTTTTTAACTTACACCTCGACTCTAGGAGAAGTTACTTTACTTGCCACAGGACCTGGCAGCGTGCCTAAGCGCCGTAAGTATTTACACACACACATCTCTTGACCACACCCCAAAATGTCCATGTCCTGCCCAGAACATGCTCCACCCATTTTCTGAAAATGTTTTAGATGTGTGCGCAGTGGGAGATTCATGCGTATCTAGGCTGCTTTCAAAATGTGGTCGTCGCACGCCAGCCCGACTTGTGTGCACATCCCCCAATTGATGCATGTGCCAGGATTTTAACGTTCACCTTAAAGTGTGCACTTACAAAGGGCAGATATACTTTGCAAGTTGTTTTTCCTCCCTGGCCTGAGCACTCCTTTGAGCATGCTTCGTTTTAACCTGGCGAAAAGCAAATACACTCCAGAAGTCCATCCCTATTTCTAGCCAGGCAGAAGAGGGCAGTTTTCAGCCAGACCGATCTTTCTGCATAAAGCACTTTTTACCTGGGAAATGGCTTTGAAAATTGCTTTACAATGGGGCAATTTTCAGCTGGTCCCCACTTGGCAGGAGAGCATAGGGAAATTTTCAGCTGCGCAAAGTTTCCATTGAAAATTTCCCTAAAGCTAGGCGAGCAAACGTTGGCCACCAAAATTTAGGTTTGCCTTTTGTGCACTGTGAGTTGGTGGCTGAAGTTAGCTCCCTGCTGCTGACAATAAGCATTAGGTAGCTAAGACCCCCTACCTCCAGACCTCAGGTATGCCCCTGGTGACACAATTTTTTTTCAGTGGATAAGTTTCCACCTGGTGAAATCTGTCACCTAGATTTAGCTGCTGTAAGGGAAATTTCTTCCCCTTTGCATTTAGCCACCTAAATCCAGACTTAGGGGACTAGATCACACTGAAAATGCACCCCTTAAATCTTAGTGTGCAGGTAATAGCAGGAGCAGAAATGGAAGCATTCACATGCTAAATTTTTATGGGTATGAACAGCTAAATAAGGAAAATGGCAGGCAGATTAAAGCTTAATGAGTTTCTAGCATCCTAATCACTAATAAGAGGCTGATGCAATACCATGCACTCAGGCTAGCACACAGGTTAACCCATGGTTGGATGCACGCCCATACCCCCTTATTCAATAAGGGGTAGATTTTATAAGATGCACACATTTTATAATGTGTGCAGCGACATGTGCCATTATAAAATACAATATCTACGTGCACATGTATGAGCGGGCAGGTTGTGATTTTTGCACACAAGGGGGGGTGATTTAAAAAAAAAAAAATGTGTGGAGATGCGACCAGGCCATTCCCAGTTCCCTCCAGTCCACTCCAAATAAAGAGCGGACTGGGAGGGATCTTCCCTTTCCCCCTACCTATTCTTCCTCCCTTTCCCCTACCCCTGCCTAAATAAGTAGAATTATTTGTGTTTTAAAACTTAATTCATCTTCGCTGTTGAAGTAAGTTCTGCACACCAGCCGGCTGCAAGTGCGTGATTCCTGGGGACAGAGCCTAATGGCCGCTGTCCTGGCCGTCCCCTGCCCACCCCCGCCCCTCACAGACCCTGACCCTGGCCTGCCCCTTTCACAGAGCCCGGCACTTCCATGCATATTTGCATGCACTTCCCGGTATTTGCATGCATCAGGTTCTGAAAATTTACCCGTAAAGGGATTAGCACATCCAAAATGTGTGTCCAAGCCAGCGCATAGCTATTGGCTAATAGCGCTCATCACATGTAAATGCCATGTTGATGAGGCTATTAGCTGGTAGCCCCTTATGTAAAAAATAAATGTGTGCCAGATGCGCACATTTTTACCCTCTAAAATTAATGCCTGCCATGGAGCTGGCATTAAGTCTTGAGGAACCCCAAAAGTTTAACAGAGAAACAGAAAATACTGCTTTTCTGTGGTTCCTCTGACTTATTATCATGTGATAGTAAGTCGGAGGACCCACAGAAAGCAGCAACGTAAAAAAAAAAAAAGTCTTGCAGTCAGGTTAGGAAAACGGATGCTCAATTTATGAGCATCTATTTTTCTAACGCTCGCATAACCATTTCTCTTGGGCGCTCGATGCCAAGGAGGCACTAGGAATGCACAATTTCCCCTAGCGCTTCCTTTTTAATACAGCGGCTCATTAACCTACTGCATCATGTGCCCGGGAGAGGTGGATGGGTGCACGTTAGGAAAGCAGGCGTTCAATCATGAGCACCCGTTTTTCCCACGCGGATATTGCATCGGCCTATAAATGACCTGTTCTTTAGCTATGTGACCAATGGAGACATTTTAGCACTAGTACCTACTGACCTGATCATTACCGCTATGAAGAGATATCAACTGGGAGCAAGCAGTCTGTGACCAACACAAAGGAGTTCTTCTGACTGCTATATAGAAGGAAATGCAATAGCACAGATGAGATAGAGCATGGTAGAGACAGAGGAGAGGGAATACAAGGACAGAAAAGAATGGAGGATCAAGTGAGAAGGACAATGATGAGAGAGGGGAGAGAAAGAAAAGAAGGACACCTTACTGAGAGGGAGACAAAGAGGAGATTGCAAAGGATGGAAATGAGAGCACAAAAGGAGGAGAGCATTAAAGAAGTGGACACTAGGGATGTGAATCGTTTTAGGACGATTAAAATTATCGTCCGATAATTTTAATATCGTCTTAAACCGTTATGGAACACAATACAATAGAGATTCTAACGATTTATCGTTATAAATCGTTAGAATCGTGAGCCGGCACACTAAAACCCCCTAAAACCCACCCCCGACCCTTTAAATTAAATCCCCCACCCTCCCGAACCCCCCCCAAATGACTTAAATAACCTGCGGGTCCAGCGGCGGTCCGGAACGGCAGCGGTCCGGAACGGGCTCCTGCTACTGAATCTTGTTGTCTTCAGCCGGCGCCATTTTCCAAAATGGCGCCGAAAAATGGCGGCGGCCATAGACAAACACGATTGGACGGCAGGAGGTCCTTCCGGACCCCCGCTGGACTTTTGGCAAGTCTTGTGGGGGTCAGGAGGCCCCCCCCAAGCTGGCCAAAAGTTCCTGGAGGTCCAGCGGGGGTCAGGGAGCGATTTCCCGCCGCGAATCGTTTTCGTACGGAAAATGGCGCCGGCAGGAGATCGACTGCAGGAGGTCGTTCAGCGAGGCGCCGGAACCCTCGCTGAACGACCTCCTGCAGTCGATCTCCTGCCGGCGCCATTTTCCGTACGAAAACGATTCGCGGCAGGAAATCGCTCCCTGACCCCCGCTGGACCTCCAGGAACTTTTGGCCAGCTTGGGGGGGGCCTCCTGACCCCCACAAGACTTGCCAAAAGTCCAGCGGGGGTCCGGAAGGACCTCCTGCCGTCCAATCGTGTTCGTCTATGGCCGCCGCCATTTTTCGGCGCCATTTTGGAAAATGGCGCCGGCTGAAGACAACAAGATTCAGTAGCAGGAGCCCGTTCCGGACCGCTGCCGTTCCGGACCGCCACTGGACCCACAGGTTATTTAAGTCATTTGGTGGGGGATTTAATTTAAAGGGTCGGGGGTGGGTTTTAGGGGGTTTTAATGTGCCGGTTTTGCGATTTTACGTTTTTTCACGATTTTTCACGATATTTTACCCCCCCAAATGGCAACAATACGATTCCCTCCCCCTCCCAGCCGAAATCAATCGTTAAGACGATCGAGGACACGATTCACATCTCTAGTGGACACAAAGGCTACTATGTGCCAACATTTTTAGATCCAGGACTACCCTGCTGGGGCTTTTGGAGGCAGAAGTAATCGAAAGGTACCCTTTGAGCTTAAGAGGTGCTTATGGCCTTACACGAGGATCTTAAGGATAACACTGATCCCGTGACAGACATGTCTAAATGCCATATCCAGCCTGGTCAAACTGCTGAGCTCATTGCATTTATTTATTTTATAAATTTATATTCAGCTGATCTACAGTTCTCAGTGGATTACATCAGCACATATACAGTTAAAACACCAAAGCAAAACAATATCAGCAATGTAAAACAAATAAATACATACAGGGAGAGCGGAGTAAAGAGCACACACATTTAGGTAAACACCAGCAAAATAATGTGCGGCAGTCAATTAAACTGGACAATAGCACTTTAACCAAGACACTAGTATTTTAATTTAACATGTGCACACAGCAATTGTGCACAAAGGTTAATCATAGAGTAAAAATGAGTAATCACAAAGAGCCCCGACACGGCCGTGTTTCGCGTCAGGCTGCGTCAGGGGGACCAATTCCAAAAATTCTTAGTAAGAATGAATCTGCAGCTCAAGTCGTGGCAAAACCATGGTTATGCAGCAGTAGAACAAAGGAATCCCGAGCGGACTCTCTTACGTGTTTAACAAAGCGTGAAGAGAATGGGTTTGTCCCCCGGGACCATCGCAGAGAAAGAAAAACAAATTCAGGAGCCGGACCCGAAGGTCTCTATTGCTGAAAACATATGACTTTTCAAGGTGTATGTGCAGTTGGCAACAGGGGGTCAAAAGATTTATACGTCTAGACCCGACATCTTGGAGAACTGTAAATGGAGGATTCTGTAGAACCAACTTGCACATGGAAAGCATTATCGCGAACAAATAAATACAACATAAAAATTCATACAAGCAAATTAGCAAAAGAAAATCAATAGAAAATTCACAATAAGCAGAAGATGCTATCTAGTACAACGGTCCTCAACTAGTGTGTCGCCAAGCACCGGCAAGAGTGTTGCGCACTTCCTGGTCTCCTGCTGCTCTTCTCTCTCTCTCCTCCACCCCAGCGAGATGCACACACTTCTTCAACAAACACTGCTACCGTTCCTGCCCGGGCTCTCAGCATATTCATGCCCGGAGGGGAATGATAGCAGTGTTTATGGAAGCCAGCAACAGCAACATGGCCTTTCCTTCTTCCCGCCCCTGCGGCCCGGGAAGAGGAAGTGATTTCTGCGGGTGCATGGGAAGAAAATAGGGCCATGCTGCTGCTACCGCCGCTGCAGAGATCAAGTGTCTAAAGGCGCCTTCCACCTCCAGCAATTGCAGGAGCACTTCTGTCTCCTTTCTGAGGCAGTCCTTTACTGCTTCAGACCCGGGGCAGTGAATCCCTGGATTTCCCAGACAGCCGCATGGTACAAAACGCCCCTGGCCACATTTTTAGCTGACTATTCTGCATCGCGAGGATCGTAGCACAGGAAAACAGCTGAGTGCTGCCTTCTTACCGTTGCAGGGCTGTGAGGAGTCTCTCTTGCTGTAGTTCCCAGCCTGTCATGACTCTACTTTAATAGAACACACCAGCTGCCCTTCTCAATCACCCAGTGTGGATTTAGGATGCCTCATGCTATAGCTGCCATGTGTGTTTGGGGTGGTTATGAGTGAGTGAGACAGAGAGAGAAAGCCAGCATGTGTGAAAGCGTGTGAGAGAATGTGTGATTGAGACTGTGTATATAAGTAAGATAGAGAAGGCATGCGTGTGAGAGAGAGTGATTAGGGAGGTGACTGTTGTGTGTGAAAGAGCAAGAGACTGGTCAGGGAGGTGATTGGTGTGTGTGTGTGAGAGAGTGGTCAGAGAGGTGACTGGTGTGTAAGAGAGAGATTGGTCAGGGAGATGACTAGTGTGTGTGAAAGACAGAGAGAGACTGGTTGTGGAGATGACTGGTGTGTGAGAGACAGAAACTGTGTGTGTGTGTGTGTGTATATGTGAGACAGAGTAGTCATGGGCCCTATGGAAGAGAAGCATGAGGACAGAGCTTCAGCAGCCATTGCTGCTTCTGGAATGTGATATTAGCCTGCAAGGAAAAGGAATAGGAGAGTTGCTGGAGAGGGTAAGTAAAGGTGGCTTTTTGTTTTTCTTTCTTGATTGACTGCCATTTTAATTATTGGGTATTATGTGATATGTCTGCTGTTTGAAATATTTTATTGATGTTTTGAGATTTTTTAAATCATTTTGTAAGTTTTTAATGATTGGAGTTATTCTACTTATCAGTTGTTTTGAAACATTTATTATATTTATTATTCTAGTTTTAGAATTATTATCTTATATTTCTTGAGGAATGTATAAGTAGAAATGTGCAGACAAAAACTGATCTGGAAACAGCAAGAAGCCAGACTGAGTGTAAGCAGTGTAACAATGGAAAAACAAAATCATTAACTTGATGGTCACTTTATTCAGTATTTGGTGAGGGTCTGTCTGTTCTGCGTGTGGACCCAGATAAGTGTATTCTGCAAGCTTGTAGTTTCTGTGTTCGTATCTATAGCAGCTTGGCTTGGTTTGTTTTCCTAATAGGAGGTATATTGGTGTTTAGGGCCTGGTTAAATATTTGTAGTTTTGCCTTTTCATAGGTAGGGTTGTTACTGTTTAAATGAGTTTCATAATGCAGGTGTAACTTTTTGCGCATTAGTTTGTATACATTTATTGCAGATCCTGGGAGTCTGGTAGGTGCTATATTTCTGTTTCCATTTCTCCAGTTTTGAACTGCATGCAGAGTGGCTTTTTGGGGGTTTCCATTCCAGTTTCTGTCTCCATATTTGTAATTTGGAGTCTTTCTGTACTTAGTGAAGATTAATTCTAAGTGTGTGACCAAGGTGAGGTATTTTACTAGCAAATAGGCATTTGTATCTTATTTGTTGTGCTTTCTCAATGAGACATGCACTGGTAGTAAATTACTGTCTTTTCATAAGGAGAGCTATTGCACCTGGTAGGAAAGAGAAGTTTATGTTGCTGTTACTGAGATGACTCCAGAGATATCTTTTTTTGTATGGTGAATTGTACGGGGAATGTCCTAAATCTGCTCTGTACCCATTGTTGGGGGGTCGGGATGGTTCCTGTAGATGCAGAAAATATGTTTACATTTAGCCCCATGATGATCATGTGTTCAGTGTGTCACGCATGTGAGAACCATCTGCAGGTGTGTCCCAACAGAAAAAAAAAGGTTGAGAAACACTGATCTAGTATATGCCATAGAGAACAAGTGTGTTTTCAGCAATTTCCAAGAACAAAGCAAGTCTGACAGTGCTCTAATCTCATTCGGCAAGTTAGTCCACAGACTAGGGGCAGCAACAGAAAACATTCTATTTTGGGAAATAGCAAATTTAATGTCTTAGGAGATGGTATCTCCAAGAATTTTTGTGAAGTAGAGCGCAGCACCCTTACACGGTGATAGTTCTGAAAAGCAGAAACAATACATTGTGGAGCAAGGTTATAAAGGGCTTTAAAACTAGGTATAACACTTAAGTGAATGTGACTAGCCATGAGAAGCCAATGTAAAGTAGCCAAAACTGGAGAAATGTGCTACCAAATTGGGGTACATGTCACTAGGTGTGCCACCAAATTTCAGATTAATTGTAAAGTTTCGATAGAAGATGCAAGTAAGCATAGGTAGAGAGAATTATAATAATCCAATGATGAGAGAACCAAAGCTTGGCAACAGTAAGAAAATCAGAGGAACAAAGAAATGGCTTCACAGAACAAAGCATACACATTTTTAAAAAGGAAGATTTGATTAAGGAATTAATATGTTGCAGAAGAGTGTGAGAGGAATCCACAATTATATCTAGGTTCTGAGCATGTGAGGAAATCGGGATAGTCTGACCTTCAAAGTTGAAAGATGGAGGAAAGCCAGCCACCTCAGACCTGGCCTTGACTTGATTTCAGTTTTCTTGATGTTCAGGGCTAACCTGTTTAAAGAGAACCAATTATTGATTTCAGTCATACAGTTTGAGAGCATAACAAAGGCATTTGCAGGGGTAGATGTTCTAGGGAAGAAGAATTGTATGTTGTCAGCCTACATAATGTATGATAATCCAAGCTTTCTGAGAACAGCGCAGAGTGGCAATAAATTTTGAAGAGCATAGCATTCAAAGATGAGCCTTGATGTCCACCAATGGACAGGTTATTTGAATCAGACATAGCATCAGCTATTAAGTCCCAGAAAGAGCGAGAAGAAAGTTATAATGAAAACCACGAGAAAACAGACAAAGTAATACCCAAAGAAGTCAAACGTCTCAACAGGATAGAGTGATCCACCATGTCAAATGCAGCGGACACATCCAAGAGCACCAGCAGAAAATTAACATTAGAGTCAAATTCTCTCCTGATAATATCGAAAGAGGACAACAGAAGATGATGATCAAATTTGAATTAGTGACTGGAAGGGGGACAGTAAGCAAATCCACGGTTCTGGTGCTAAACTTTCAAAAGGGAAACTTTGATAAAATGAAAAAAATAGAAAAAACCTGAAAGGAGCAGCTACAAAAGTAAAAAGTGTGCAAGAGGCATGGTCATTGTTAAAAAATACCATCCTAGAAGCACAGTCCAGATGTAATCCACACATTAAGAAAGGTGGAAAGAAGGCAAAACGATTACCGGCATGGTTAAAAGGGGAGGTGAAAGAAGCTATTTTAGCCAAAAGATATTCATTCAAAAATTGGAAGAAGGATCCAATAGAAGAAAATAGGATAATGCATCAATGTTAGCAAGTTAAATGTAAGACATTGATAAGACAGGCTAAGAGAAAATTTGAAAAGAAGTTGGCTGTAGAGACAAAAACTCACAGTAAAAACTATAAAAAATATATCCGAAGCAGAAAGCCTGTGAGGGAGTCAGTTGGACCGTTAGATGATCGAGGGGTTAAAGGGGCACTTAGAGAAGATAAGGCCATCACAGAAAGATTAAATTATTTCTTTGCTTCGCTGTTTACTGAAGAGGATGTTGGGGAGGTACCCATACTGGAGAAGGTTATCATGGGTAATGATTCAGATGGACTGAACCAAATCACGGTGAACCTAGAAGATGTGGTAGACCTGATTGACAAACTTAAGAGTAGTAAATCACCTGGACTGGATGGTATACACCCCAGAGTTCTGAAGGAACTAAAAAATGAAATGTCAGTAAAAATTTGTAACCTGTCATTAAAATCATCCATTGTACCTAAAGACTGGAGGATAGCTAATGTAACCCCCATATTTAAAAAGGGCTCTAGGGGTGATCCGGGAAACTACAGATGGGTTAGCCTGATTTCAGTGCCAGGAAAAATAGTGGAAAGTATTCTAAACATCAAAATCATAGAACATATAGAAAGACATGGTTTAATGGAACAAAGTCAGCATGGCTTTACCCAAGGCAAGTCTTGCCTCACAAATCTGCTTCACTTTTTTGATTGAGCTAATAAACATGTGGATAAAGGTAAACCGGGAGATGTAGTGTACTTGGATTTTCAGAAGGCGTTTGACAAAGCTCCTCATGAGAGGCTTCTAGAAAAAGTAAAAAGTCATGTGATAGGTGGCGATGTCCTTTCGTGAATTACAAACTGGCTAAAAGACAGGAAACATAGAGTAGGAGTAAATGGACAATTTTCTCAGTGGAAGGGAGTGGGCAGTGGAGTGCCTCAGGGATCTGTATTGGGACCCTTACTTTTCAATATATTTACAAATGATCTGGAAAGAAATACGACAAGTGAAGTAATCAAATTTGCAGATGATACAAAATTGTTCAGAGTAGTTAAATCACAAGCAGATTGTGATAAATTGCAGGAAGACCTTGTGAGACTGGAAAATTGGGCAAGTACAAGATGATACATATAGAGAAAAATAACCCATGCCATAGTCACACAATGTTAGGTTCCATATTAGGTACTACTACCAAAGAAAGAGATCTAGGCGTCATAGTGGATAACACATTGAAACCGTTGGTTCAGTGTGCTGCGGCAGTCAAAAAAGCAAACGGAATGTTGGGAATTATTAGAAAGGGAATGGTGAATGAAACGGAAAATGTCATAATGCCTCTGTATCGCTCCATGGTGAGACTGCACCTTGAACACTGTGTACAATTCTGGTTGCACATCTCAAAAAAGATAAAATTGCGATGGAGAAGGTACAGAGAAGGGCTACCAAAATGATAAGGGAATAGAACAGCTCCCCTATGAGGAAAGACTAAAGAGGTTAGGACTTTTCAGCTTGAAGAAGAGATGGCTGAGGGGGGATATGATAGAGGTGTTTAAAATCATGAGAGGTCTAGAACGGGTAGATGTGATTCGGTTATTTACGGTTTCGGATAATAGAAAGACTAGGGGGCACTCCATGAAGTTAGCATGTGGCACATTTAAAACTAATTGGAGAAAGTTCTTTTTCACTCAACGCACAATTAAATTGCTCATGGAGCATTGGACAGGGCTAAGGACTTTTCCTGAAGAAAGGATTGCAACCCCTGAAAAATTCAACACATGAAAAGGTAAAGGAATCCAAACCAAGAGGAATCAGAGCAGTACTCACTGAGCTACCTTCACTTGCTGAGGAACCAGTTAGGAGAGAACCAAATACAGGTGGCCCCACCTAAGTCCTCTTTACCCAGAACCACATCTGGCTGGGAAGAACCAGGCTTAGTGAAATCAGAGGAAGACAATTCTCCCTGAGCCTCCAAACAGCTCTGGCACAAATCAGCAGGCACTCCTGGCTGAGATGCCCGAATATGACAAACAGTGCAAAGCGAAAGACGCTTAGGCTTCTTAGGTACAGGCGCCATAATGGTCAACAATGTACTGAGTGGTGGCTGGAGGCATGCATCTAGCTGGTTTTTTTTATATTACGCACTCAACTAGGTGTGCAAAAATTAGGCATCCAACACTTAAGTGTGCACATCTATACGCTTACCTAAGCGGCCAAAAAAGTAAGCGCACAAAAACTAAAGCACCCAATACGACCTGAGTGCAGGGAGATGGCACTTAATTTGAGTGAGCAGACTACAAGGCCTGACTGTGCACCCAAAAATGGAGGGCACACTGGATGCACAGCTAGACGCAGAGACCGGACCAACAATCCTGTAGAGAACAGCCTTAGTAAACGCTCGAAAAGCAGTTGCGGTCTACCATGCAGTGTGCAGCGAAAAGCCTCGGAGTGGGGCTTAGGCTAAGAAAGCTGCTCAATCTGCCAGGCTGCTCACATCCCTTGACCTCCCATGGAGTGGGAAGAATGTTAGAGTGGTGCTCCAGGTTCGGAGACCGGAGGAGGAGGAAGCCCTTCCTTCTAAGTCCCTGTAAATTTCTGTGTAATTTTTTTTAAACTTACCAGAGCTCAGCCTTACCTGGCTGAGTACAGAGATTGTCTCTGACTGTGGGGGGAGAGAGGGCATGTGCTGTGACCACCGCTCGCCTTCCTGCACCCGCTGCCTTTCAGCAGCTAAGTTCATGCTGACTGAGAATCAGCCAATGGACCAAGGCACTCGTCCGAGTGTTGCGTTCTTGCCTGTTTTCACCCTCGCTCCACCCTCTCTACCTCTGTGGCGATTCCCTTCGGGTCTGACGGACAGATGCTGCCGCGTTTTCTCCTTGCCACTTCTTTCCGGAGTCCCCGGGCTGGCCTGACACTAAGGATCTGCCATGTTCCTGATGACGTAAGGGCGTGCGCACGCGCTCCAGAGTTTGTACCGGCAAAAAAAGGGCGTGAACCACGGGAGCGTTCCCCCTTAGTGACATCATCCGCTTCCATGTTAAAAGGTCTTTGTTTGCAACTACGAATCAGGTTAGCAAGGGGAATTCTTTCTCTGCTGCTCTGCCTCCACAAACGTACCAAGGGGTACCTGCTCCTTGGGGGCCCGGCTCTCTCTTCTTGATTTCAGATTCTAAGACGGGATCCGGTACTCGCTCCTCGAGGGCCTACGTCCCTGAATGCTCAGAAGACTCCCTATTGCCTGGAAGTGATCGCAGACGGGAACACTGTGAGTTCTATTGCAGATAGGAACTGGTATTCGCTCCACGAAGGCCCATGTTCCTAGTACTGAAGACTCTCTTCTATCTAAGACGTTATCACAGGTACGGAGATCGTGAGTGATTATTGCAGGTTGCAGATAGGAACCGGTACTCGCTCCAAGAGGGCCCATGTTTCTAAAACCCTTCAAAGACTCTCTTCTATTTCAGAAGTTATCACTTACCTATATCTTCTGAATTACTATTTCATATTGCAGATAGAACTGGTACTCGCTCCCCGAGGGCCCATGTTCCTAAAACCCTTCAAAGACTCTCTTCTATAACCCTCCAAAGACTCTCTTCTATTTCAGAAGCCATCGCATACACAGATATTGTGAATTCTTATTCCAGATTGCATTTAGAAACTAGTACTCGCCTAAAGGCTCCTGATCCTGAATATATTGAAGACTGTGTTGCATAGGAGCCATTACAGATATATCTACAATTGTGAGTGAGTGTATCATCTACTGGTTATGTATCCATCATATCCTGTCTACTCACTACCTATAGTCTCTCTCTACAGCTCAGCAAACCCAGTTCCAGTATCTGAAGGACTTCAGCCCTGCCAGGTACATCAGCTCACTACTGCCACCTCTGGTAGTTCTACTACCTGTCTAAATAAAGAACTATCTGTGTCTGTCTCCATACTCCAGCCTAGCCGGTGATCCCTCTCAGGATATCCTCCGGGGGGCGTTGTCATCTGCCATCGGCCCAGGGATTCACCAACTTACATTGGGTACTCTTCCCCTGTACAATACAACAAGAGTTGTATTGTACAGACTGTCACTCTGTGGGGAGCCAACCCACTACAGATTGATAACTCTGCCTACAGAGTATTATAAATTGCCAGTTCCTCCCCTTCGGGGTACAGCATTGATCAGATTGCTAACTCCTCCCTTCTGGAGGAGCTGATCATTAGCAGATTGCTACTCCTTAACCGGAGAAGTAACAGATTGCTAACTCCGCCCCTTGGGGGAGTTGATCTACATCAGATTGCTAACTCCTTCCCTCAGGGGAGCTGATCTCTAACAGATTGCTAACTCCTCCCCTCGGGGAAACTGGTTGATAACACAGAGAGACCAGGGAAATCACCTCAGGAATTCTCAACTGTGGGAGGGACCATTTGGTATCACCACAGGAGAGTGGGGTGAAGCAATTCCCAGTGGGGAGATGCACATCCACCATCTACTGGAGATGGAGAATACTGGCGGGCTGATGTCACTGCAGGGGTATATGTACTGTGATGTCAGCTTGCTCATAACCCATTTGTTCTGGATTCATCTGACTGGATGCTAAGAAATGACAAGTTTGGTTTGTGTCCAAGTGGGCCTGAGGCAGTAGTTTGGGGAGAAACAGTTAAATTGGAAGTAGCAATGGGTCATGAACAGCTAGTTGACAATGGCTGAACAGGCTGGCAGGATCAACACCTGATTGAAAATGGCAACTCCTTCTTCAGAGCTTCATACAGTACCTAACCAAGCTGGCTTTTCGGTTGCTAGTTGGAATCCAAGGATGCCAATTTTTAGAGATATAATTGTGTGCCACAAATAACAGAAAATGAGTACAAAGTACTGTACATATACTGCCTTCAATACAATTGCTGCCTCAGATTAGCCAAAATCCCCGCTGACATGTGAAGTGATGTTAGTAGGCTAGGGTGAACGAGGAGAAAATGGAATTGGGGGTTAGGGAGAAAGAAGAAGCAATAAGTTACAGGCCACTCATATGTTTATTTGGAGATAAATATTATGGTAAATTGAAATCATAGAATAAACTTTGTTTTAACCAAGTAATTTAAACGCACAAGACTTTTTTCACTTGATAATCGTACAGTCCAAGTCTTGGTTTGTTTTTGCTTCTCAAGACAGAAATGTGCTAAATGCAGGAACATGACAGCATGTCACACAGATGAATAAGTCATCTCTCAGCGGGTGCAGCATTTAAAGATACAGGGCAAGGTGATTGACTAAGAATTTTCTAACAGCTTATACCAGATCTTTGAGAAGTAGGACAGTGCACAGAGATCAGTCAAACAGCAGAGGTTTATAAAGAAAAGTAGATTTCTCCCATGGCTGTGTGTTTCACGCTGCATGCATTTGCCGGGAAAACTGCTTCTTGGCATATGATTTGGAAGTTCTAATGCTGTTGTTAAGGTTTAAGAACACAACTTATAACTTAATACCTCTCAAAAATAGATCTAAGGTCAAGTAAGTGCCATCGCCAGTCAGAGAAAAAAGCATATTTTCCATCATCAATTCAGTGAATAGGACTCTGAGGACTCAGGGGTACTTGCTAATAGAGGCTGAATAAAAGAGGATGGGAAGTGAAGCCATAGCAGTCAGAGCACAGAGCTGTGAAACTGATGGGAAGATTGGCGCTTCTGTCTACTGTTTACCGAGACCCCCCCAGAGCAGTCATTTCACATCCCTAGACTCAAACTTCAATTGCAAGGATTTGGAGCATGAGACTTAAGTTAGCACCCAGGGGCTCAATTCAAACTTTTTTATACTTTGGATACATGGCTGCACTGGGAGGCTTTATTGCAAGAAAAGCCAGACTCGACTGGCTAATCTTCCACAAGTGACCATTTTAAATAACCAAATTTAATAGAAGAGTGGTGTTTCCTTCTCCCTTTCTCTTGCCTTATTACCAATCTTACTACATGGTCACAACTTTTAACGCTTCTTAATGTACACAATTAAATTACCAGACAATGCAGCCTCAATGTTTTCCTACCATGATCAAGAAATTAAATGCCGCATGAAAATCGTTTCACGTCTTTATTCAAGATCACCAAGCACTAGCGTGTTATCTGTTGCTTTCTTTTTTATCTCTCTATAGTACAAGCTAGAAGAAAGGCCAGCACAAATGATGGGAGAAATTGACCCCTCCTGCTTTGTCTTCTCCTCCCCGGCCCCCACATCCTTTCTGGGACTGCGCTGCCATAATTCGCTCCCCAATCAAAACACAGCTCATGCCGCTTCCCCTTCTCTTATCCTATAGTGCACAGCACTCCTCAGGGGCAAGAGCAAAACCGAAGCACTTCTGCCCCTACTAATAGCCAATATAATGCAGACGTTCTCCTCAACATGCGGCCTGAACGAAGTACTGTGCACTATGTGTAGTCTGCACATACCCAGAGCAGCTTTGTCAAAACATACAAACACAAAAACTGGGAAGCTCAACTGCCTGATTCATACATATATATACTGTATATATATATATTAGGGATGTGAATTAGGTGCCCAATCGTTCCCACTTTTGTGTTCGTCTGGTCACGGGAAAATCTCGTTTTCCCACGGATCCCTGTTTTTCTTTTCGTGAAAAATTGGTTTTCGGGTTTGTGCGCGCTAACTCATGTTAGCATGCACTAGCAAAAAATAGCAAAAAGTAACAAAAAATAACAAAAATAAACGTTTTTTATTAGTGCAAATCTAACATGAGTTAGCGCGCACTAACCCGAAAAACGTTTTTTACGAAAATTTGGAAGGAAAAGTGATCATTTCTTTTTTTTATCTGATATATAATGAATTTAAAAATATCATACAATATTTCAATTCATTAGAAAAATGATTCCTATCACTATATAATATATACAAACTTTGCGGCAACAGGAACAAAGATTCATTTACCAATGGGATACGTTAACTCCCAGTGGAATTAACTCCATGATAGAGTTGGAAGCATTATTTTAGATGAGAATTTCAAGTCGGGGCAGCAGGAACAAAAGTTTGAAGAGCTTTGGAGCTCCAGGATAAGTGGCTAATGTAATGATGGTTTGTTTGCTCTAATGAGCTGGGGCTTGGGTTCAGTAAATGATCGGGATTGGTGTTAGTGGAGTCACAGAGGCAGTGTTTAAGGTGTGCTTAGCAGCAATGTGTTACCGCGTTTTTGAAGCTGTGAGCGTTGTCAATGGAGAGTTGAAGGAGCAAGTGCCCTCAGGTAGGATCCACGACGGAGTTTTTTTTTTATAAAAAGGAAGGAAGCTTGTGGTAGTAGTGATGTTGTAGGCTGAATAATATTTTTGTTGTTAATAGGAGAGGTCTATTTGGACAATAAATAATGGAGCCATGAAGTTTGAAGCATGATGAGAGTTTTGGCAGCAGCCGGAAATAGTAATGTCCTTGGTGGTTAACTGAACGGTGGTTGTTACAGGTATGGGTTTTATTATTGGTTTGTGGAGAGTGGGGATAGTATTTGCTGGAAAGCTGTTGCTAGGATTGGGGTATGTAGTAGCTAAAGGGATAGCCAGCGGCCAGTCCCGATATGGAATAATAAAGTTAAGGATGGGATATGGTAGATTCGAATTAATATTTGGTTCGTTTAAATATTAATCAGTGAATGTTGATATGTTTACATTTAGGAGGACTAAAGAAAGAACAGCATTACATTTTTGAAGATCATTTTGAGGGTCAAATTCAGAGGTTTGTGATTACAAGTGATGGTATTTGATATTCTCTTGACATAGGGGATATTTTGTAGAAGATGTTGTGGTCTCTACCGCTTCCCTCCACCTACGACTCAAACCTGCCTACCTCCGCCTTAGGAATCGCCGCGTTCCGCCCGCTCTGGACCCCGGGGGCTTCTCTCACTCCACGTGGCGGCCGCCATTGCGTGCCTGCTTCTCATCGGTCTCTCTCGCGCGTGAGGACGCCCGTCTTGAGCGCTCAACTCCCGGAAGCCTGGCCCCGCCCATGCTGCTGACTTCACGCCCAAGCCCCGATATAACCGGCGCTCAAGCTCTCTCTCATCGCCTTGCAATGAGGTTCACAACTCCATAGTTGTTCTTAGTTGCGTTCCTGGTGATCTCCTCGTTTCCTGCTTTTGATCCGGTCTGCTTCCGACTCCGCTTCAGCCTGCTGCCTGCCTTTGACTCCGGTTTGCCTCTGACTCCGCTTCTGCCTGCTGCCTGCCTCCGACTCCGGTTTGCCTCCGACTCCGCTTCAGCCTGCAGCCAGCCTCTGACCCCGGCCTGCTTCCGCTTCAGTCTACAACCTGCTTCAGCCTCCGGTTTGCTACCGACTCCGCTTCAGCCTACAGCCTGCTTCAGCCTCCGGTTTGCTACTGACTCCGCTTCAGTCTACAACCTGCTTCAGCCTCCGGTTTGCTACAGACTCCGCTGCCGCCCGCTGCCCTGTCTTCAGCCGGCCCTCGGCCCTGTACAGCAGGTCCCTTGCTTCCCGGGTACCTTGGACTTCCACTCCCACCTGTTTGCTCTGGTCCCGGACTACTTTCTCAGTCCCTGGACTTTCTGCCTGTATTTCCAAGTCCCGAGGTCCCAGGGCCCTACGGGCTCCTCCCGGGGGGCTCCTGGTTCCCGGGTGAACACCTCCTGCCTGTGGCTCCGCCTCCCGGCCTACCCTGTTACTCTAGGTAGGCCGGCCCAAGGGTCCACTATCTCGCCAGCAGTGTCCGACTGCAACAGTAACAGAAGATATGAGGGATAAAATTAGTTTTATAATATATTTTAGTAATACATTTTTTTTTAATTTGTTTATACAGACAAGTGAAGAGATTACTAATGAAGTGGTACTAATGATTACGAATGAGCTCTAAGAGAGACCAATGGTGTATCTACACAACAACAGGATATCAGTGGAATAGTGGGATGTACACAATAACGAGAGTCATTGTTTGGCAGTAAATGTCTTAAGAATGCCCTTAAAGAAGTTTTGGATATAATCATGTTGGGAGTTATTGTTTGCAAATAACTGGTTTTAAATTCCCCTGAAGAAGCTGGCAGGTGAAACAAGGGCCCTGTTGGGAGTAATGTAATGATCAAGTGGAGGATTTAGATAGTTAGGGGTACATTTTAAAAAACAGCGCGTGTGCATACTTTTGTTCGCGCACCAGATTTTATAAGATACGCGCGTAGCTGCGCGCATCTTATAAAATTCGGGGTCAGCGAGCGCAAGGGGGTGCACATTTGTGCAATTTGCGTGCGCCGAGCCCTGCGCGCCCTGCCCGTTCCCTCCACCCCCTGCACCTTCCCCTCCCTTCCCCTACCTAACCCACCCCCCCCAGCCGTATCTAACCCCCCCTACCTTTATCGCACAAGTTATGCCTGCTCAAAGCAGGCGTAACTCGAGCATGCCGGTGGCCCACTGCCGCGCCATCACCCGACCCGGGGGCTGGTCCAGAGGCCAAGGTCATGCCCCCCCAGAATGCCCCCAGGCCGGCACCACGCCCCCTGGAACACCCCCCGGAACGCCCCCCCCTAGCAAAGCCCCGGGACTTACGTGCGTCCCGGAGCTTGAGTGTGCGCCGAGCCTATGCAAAATAGGTTCGGTGCGCGCAGGGTTTTTTTTTTTAAGGGTTACGCTCTTAAGCGCGTAACCCTTTTAAAATCCAGCCCTTAGAGTAGATAGCAGGGTGGCTGGTGGACGTGAGGACCGCCTGGTAACTTGCCTGCCTGGTGCGAAGGTGGCAGACCTCACGCGCCACCTAGATAGGATTATAGACAGTGCTGGGGAGGAGCCGGCTGTCGTGGTACATGTGGGCACCAACGACATAGGAAAGTGTGGGAGAGAGGTTCTGGAAGCCAAATTTAGGATATTAGGTCGGAAGCTAAAATCCAGAACCTCCAGGGTGGCATTCTCTGAAATGCTTCCTGTTCCACGTGCAGGACCCCAGAGGCAGGCAGAGCTCCAGAGTTTCAATGCGTGGATGAGACGATGGTGTAGGGAAGAGGGATTCAGCTTTGTAAGGAACTGGGGAAACTTTTGGGGAAAGGGGAGACTTTTCCGAAAGGATGGGCTCCACCTTAACCAGAGTGGAACCAAGCTGCTGGCACTAACTTTCAAAAAGGAGATAGAGCATCTTTTAAACTAGAACAAAGGGGAAAGCCGACAGTCACTCAGCAGTGCATGGTTCGGAGAAATGTATCCTTGAAGGATACTAATGAAACAGGAGAGTTAGGGCATCCCAACAGAGAGGTTCCATTAAAAGCAAATATAGTCCATATGCCTATATGTAAAAAATCACCAAAACTAATGATTTCCGAATTATCCCAAACAACTGAAAAGCAGGTTGTTAAAACAAACAAAAAACACACTTTGAAATGTCTATATGCCAATGCCAGAAGTCTAAGAAGTAAGATGGGAGAGTTAGAGTGTATAGCAGCAAATGATGAGATTGACATAATTGGCATCACAGAAACTTGGTGGAAGGAGGATAACCAATGGGACAGTGCTATATCAGGGTACAAATTATATCGCAATGATAGGGAGGATCAACTTGGTGGGGGTGTGGCACTTTATGTCCGGGAGGGTATAGAGTCCAACAGGCTAAAGATCATACAAGAGACTAAATGCTCAGTAGAATCTATATGGGTAGAAATCCCATGTGTGTTGGGTAAGAGTATAGTGATAGGAGTATACTACCGTCCACCTGGACAAAATGGTCAGACAGATGATGAAATGCTAAGAGAAATCAGGGAAGCAAACCAATTTGGCAGTGCAATAATAATGGGAGATTTCAATTACCCCAATATTGACTGGGTAAATGTAACATCAGGACTTGCTAGAGATATAAAGTTCCTGGATGTAATAAATGATTGTTTCATGGAGCAATTGGTTCAGGAACCAACAAGAGAGGGAGCTATTTTAGATTTAATTCTTAGTGGAACACAGGATTTGGTGAGAGAGGTAACGGTGGTGGGGCCACTTGGCAACAGTGATCATAACATGATCAAATTTAAACTAATAACTGGTAGGGGGACAATAAGTAAATCTGCAGCTCTAACACTAAACTTTCAAAAGGGAAACTTTGATAAAATGAGGAAAATAGTCAGAAAAAAACTGAAAGGTGCAGCTGCAAAGGTTAAAAGTGTTCAACAGGCTTGGACATTGTTTAAAAATACAATCCTAGAGGCGCAGTCCATATGTATTCCACGCATTAAGAAAGGTGGAAGGAAGGCAAAACGATTACCGTCATGGTTAAAAGGTGAGGTGAAAGAGGCTATTTTAGCCAAAAAATCATCCTTCAAAAATTGGAAGAAAGATCCATCTGAAGAAAATAGGATAAAACATAAGCATTGTCAAGTTAAGTGTAAAACATTGATAAAACAAGCGAAGAGAGAATTTGAAATGAAGTTGGCCATAGAGGCAAAAACTCATAATAAAAACTTTTTTAAATATATCCAAAGCAAGAAACCTGTGAGGGAGTCGGTTGGACCATTAGATGACCGAGGGGTTAAAGGGGCTCTTAGGGAAGATAAGGCCATTGCAGAAAGACTAAATGAATTCTTTGCTTCCGTGTTTACTAGTGAGGATGTTGGGGAGATACCAGTTCCGGAGTTGGTTTTCAGGGGTGATGAGTCAGACGAACTGAACGAAATCACTGTCAACCTGGAAGATATAGTAGGCCAGATTGACAAACTAAAGAGTAGCAAGTCACCTGGACCGGATGGTATGCATCCCAGGGTACTAAAGGAACTCAAAAATGAAATTTCTGACCTATTAGTTAAAATTTGTAACCTATCATTAAATCATCCATTGTACCTGAAGACTGGAGGGTGGCCAATGTAACCCCAATATTTAAAAAAGGCTCCAGGGGTGATCCGGGTAACTATAGACCAGTGAGCCTAACTTCAGTGCCGGGAAAAATAGTGGAAACTATCCTCAAGATCAAAATTGTAGAGCATATAGAAAGACATGATTTAATGGGACACAGTCAACATGGATTTACCCAAGGGAAGTCTTGCCTAACAAACCTGCTTCATTTTTTTGAAGGGGTTAATAAACATGTGGATAAAGGTGAACCGGTAGATGTAGTGTATTTGGATTTTCAGAAGGCGTTTGACAAAGTCCCTCATGAGAGGCTTCTACGAAAACTAAAAAGTCATGGGATAGGAGGCGATGTCCTTTCGTGGATTACAAACTGGTTAAAAGACAGGAAACAGAGAGTAGGACTAAATGGTCAATTTTCTCAGTGGAAAAGGGTAAACAGTGGAGTGCCTCAGGGATCTGTACTTGGACCGGTGCTTTTCAATATATATATCAATGATCTGGAAAGGAATACAATGAGTGACGTTATCAAATTTGCAGATGATACAAAATTATTCAGAGTAGTTAAATCACAAGCAGACTGTGATACATTACAGGAGGACCTTGCAAGACTGGAAGATTGGGCATCCAAATGGCAGATGAAATTTAATGTGGACAAGTGCAAGGTGTTGCATATAGGGAAAAATAACCCTAGCTGTAGTTACACGATGTTAGGTTCCATATTAGGAACTACCACCCAAGAAAGAGATCTAGGCGTCATAGTAGATAATACATTGAAATCGTCAGCTCAGTGTGCTGCAGCAGTCAAAAAAGCAAATAAAATGTTAGGAATTATTAGGAAGGGAATGGTTAATAAAACGGAAAATGTCATAATGCCTCTATATCGCTCCATGGTGAGACCACACCTTGAATACTGTGTACAATTCTGGTCGCCGTATCTCAAAAAAGATATAGTTGCAATGGAGAAGGTACAGAGAAGGGCAACCAAAATGATAAAGGGGATGGAACAGCTCCCCTATGAGGAAAGGCTGAAGAGGTTAGGGCTGTTCAGCTTGGAGAAGAGACGGCTGAGGGGGGATATCATAGAGGTCTTTAAGATCATGAGAGGTCTTGAACGAGTAGATGTGACTCGGTTATTTACACTTTCGAATAATAGAAGGACTAGGGGCATTCCATGAAGTTAGCAAGTAGCACATTTAAGACTAATCGGAGAAAATTCTTTTTCACTCAACGCACAATAAATCTCTGGAATTTGTTGCCAGAGGATGTGGTTAGTGCAGTTAGTGTAGCTGGGTTCAAAAAAGGTTTGGATAAGTTCTTGGAAGAGAAGTCCATTAACTGCTATTAATCAAGTTTACTTAGGGAATAGTCACTGCTATTAATTGCATCAGTAGCATGGGATCTTCTAGGTGTTTGGGTAATTGCCAGGTTCTTGTGGCCTGGTTTGGCCTCTGTTGGAAACAGGATGCTGGGCTTGATGGACCCTTGGTTTGACCCAGCATGGCAATTTCTTATGTTCTTATGTTCTTAAGTTAGAGGGGGAGCAATTAAACATTGAATGGAGCATTTCAAAATAGTAACTAAGTAATCAAGTAGAAAGATTAGGGAACATTGGGTACAATGTGTATTACTGTTTAATATAGTGTGTTCTAATGTGATAGTATGGTAGAATATTAGATACTTTTTATGAGTGATTTAGGAGTGTGTTTGAGTATGTATGGGTATGAGTGGAGATATTTTTAATTGAGAAAATTTAATGAGTGAAATGGCAAATGTAAAAGTGTTTTTTGATGTTTTCAAGTGACAATAAATAAAATCAATTGTGAATTACTGACATGTGTTTGTATTCCATTTCTCTTCAATGATAAATTAATGGGGTAGATATTCAAAACATAGCTGGTTATCTAAGTTAGCTAGATAGACTAATCTGGCTAATATAGATGGCATATTCAGTTGTACAGCTATGCAGCTGCATATCCCCATATTTGGCACAAGTCATTCTTCTAAATTTAGACCTGCTATTGAGCAGGTTTAACTTGGATAACTTATTGTCTAAATCTCAATGTTTTAACTTAGCTGGATAACTTATCCGGCTTAGTAGCGCTGTTGCATTATGCCCACTGCCTGCCTACAAGTTATCTGCTAAAAGATCAGCTGGATAAGTGACTAACCGGGTCATTCATCAAAATGTGTAATCGCGTTAACACACGTGATAATTTATTTATTTATTTATTTTTAGTTTTTATATACCGATGTTCCTGTATAATATACATATCACACCGGTTTACATGGAAATAAAACTGATGCCTCGGAGAGGCAGTTTACATCGAAACATATTTAACATTTTTAACAGCATAACCAGAGGGGCAGGGGAAATGGAGGAGGTTACAGTGGTTAAAAACATATCTAGTTACATAGTGATATGGAATAAATAAATAAATAGACAGTAACTATTTACATGAGGTAATGGTCTGTCTGAGTCTACGCAGATATTGTGTTATAATGCGTTAATACATGTGTTAATACCATAATGCATGTAATAATATCACTAGTGCATGATGCAAATGCAAATTTTTGGAAGGTGTGGGATCAGGGATATATTTTTAGAATTGCATTTTGGTCATTTCTGGGCTTGGGAGGGGAGAGGGGAGAGTGTAGAGAGAGAGAGAGTGCCTCTGGGGAGCTCCTCCCAGTGTGCAACTATTAATATCTGTATAGGAGGGCCATCTAATAGGTCGTGTGAGGTGTTTGTGGTGGTTTAGGGGCCAGATGTATGAACAGCACAGTACACCTTTGTGAAGATTTGACGTCATTTGGAGTGAGGAAAGACTCACAAAGATTAAATTTTGTACTATGTTATCTTGCCCTAGCTTGATGGTACCTTTTTATAGAGTCCATCAAGCTAGGGTGAGAGGGTCCTGCATGCGCAGGGCTTTTAAAATCCGGCCCTTAATGCATACTATTCAGAAATAATGTTCATTATTTGCCAAAATTTAAAAAATGAAGAAAAAAATACCCCTCCACAAAACAAAATTCAGGCCTCTAATTAAAACAAAATGAGGAAAAATATTATTTGTCCTGCACGTCCCTAACAATTCTATTCTTTTTTAAACATTGTGAATATTGGGGCCACTTTGAAGGGCATTAGGAGTGGTGGAACAGGATGTCTCTTAAGATGCCCAGGGACTTTAATGCTACTGGGGGATAGACATAATTGGGCCACTTGGGCCTTTTATGAAAGTGGTGGCCCTGGGCCAAGGAGCTGCCATCATGCGGTACACAGTCAGGACACCTAAGCTTCGATTATTTTTCCTGGTGGTATTTTTTCATTACAAAAAAAAAAAAATAGAATGTATTAAGCTGCCGTACAAATTACGGCAGTTTAGTGAATCTTATGGTATGTTTCCATCTGGGAAAAATACTGCAGATTAGTAAATAATCCCCCCACCACCATTTGCTATATACTGATTATTTTATATAATGATTAATGATGATTTTTAATAAAAAGTTTAAAAAATTGGACTTGAGATTTACATCTTTTAGTGCACTAAGCAGCTCAGAACAGGATCAACATCTCATTATAGTCTCATTTCCAGTCTACTTTCCACTCTTCAGATAGCATTTAAAATATTTACCTGATCCTTCCAAATTATTCACCATGGTCTTTTCTTGGGATTCAAATTCGATGAATCAACCCCTAGGTATGCAGTCATCTAGGGAACCTTTCGTTTCCCTAACAGGGCCATTTTTCAAATTGCGTTAAACGTTTTGCTTGCATTAAGGCGTTTTCGCATGTAAAAAAGCCTTAATGCATGCAATAAGCGCCATAACACATAGTGTGATGCAAAGCTTTAAGAGGGGAGGAAATGGGGAAGAGTCGGGGGCGGGATTGATGCAAAAGTGGGCTGGCTTTGCAAAGTGCGAAGCCATAACACATGATATCGCACAGTTTTAACACCAAAAATAACTACACCTTTTTCAATTGTGTTAAGCTGTGTGATATCATGTGTTATGCCCATAATGCAATTTGCTTGCAAATTCCATTTTGGGTACTTTAAACTGGGGAAGGGCCTGAGATGTGGGAGAAGAGTTGGGAAGGGTCTGAGATCTGAGATGAGGGGAGAGAGAGAGGCTGAGAAACTCTGTGACTGGCACTATAGTAAGCAGCTATTTATGCTACTTTAGGAGGCCCACCTAGTAACTCGAGGTGAGGTTTAGGTAGTAGTGTCGGCATTAGGGGCCACTTTTACATGCAGAGTGAGACTTACGAACAGAACAGTACACTCTTGTGAAGATTTGATGTCCTTCGGAGTGAGGAAACTTACACAACGATGAGATTTGTACAATGTTCTCTCAACCTAGCTTGATGGACTCTCTACCTGGGTTGAGAGAACATTGTACAAATCTCATCCGAAGGACATCAAATCTTCACAAGAGTGTACTGTTCTGTTCGTTCGTCTCACTCTGCATGTATAAGTGGCCCCTAACCCCTACACTACTACCTAAACCTCACCTCGAGTTACAAGGTGGGCCTTCTATAGTAGCATAAATACCTAACTACTACAAAGGACCCATGCATAGTCTCTGTCTCTCTTTCTCACTCAAAATGAGCACTTTGCATGTAGGTATTACCACAAAGTGCAAAACATTCATGCACTTTGTGGAAATATCTATGCAAAGCAATAAGATAATAAACGTTGCAATAAATAGGCTATTACCATAAAATACACCCTTTTTCCTATCACATGCAATATTTACTGCAGATTGATACATCTAGGCTTAAGAAGGAATGTATCATCTAAAGGAGGAGGTTCTGTGAAGAAAAAATTGGGTTTTACTCTTCCATGTGAGGAGTTATAGATGTTTTCCATCCCAAAGTACCATCTATTCTTTTGGAGGAGAGGAGATGCAAGAGGGTGAATATTTCTGAGGGGAGTGACACCCGTTTCCTTCTTGGCTCCAACCTTGAAACAGGCATGAGAGAGGGGGTTTCTCTGGAAAGGAGAGGAGGGTTACATCCCCGCGGCAATCCGCTGTTCCTCCCTTCATTTGGTTCAAGCCATCATCACTGGCCAACAGACCACCTCTATAAAATTTCAGCAGCAGTGGCGCGCAGCCACCAGCATGCTGCAGAAGCTGTGTGCCAAAGGGGTATGCCCCTTTGCTCTGATTTCGAGCTACCTGATTTGGTATGGGCTGTAAAAGGAAAGGTAATATTATTTTCTAGGGATGTACTTTCGTTTGCGATTAAATCGGAAATAAAGACGATATTTCCTATTTTATCGCAGTTCGGGGGGGGGGGGCGGTGACAAAACGATAAGAAAGCCTACGGAATTTTGTGTGGTTTTCTTATTGTTTTTGGGGAGGGGAGAAAGGGCACATAAAAAAAAAACAAAACCCAAACCCACCCCAACCCTTCAAATGTAATTAATTGCAACCCCCCACCCTCTTGTCCCCCCCAAGGTTTGACCGACATCACCCCAAGACTTACCTAAAGTCCCTGGTGATCCAGTGGGGTCCCAGGAGCGATCTCCCCTCTCAGGTGGTCGGCTGCCACTAATTAAATGGCGCCAATGGCCTTTTGCCCTTATCGTGTGACAGGTGCAATCGGAGTGAGGAAACTCACTCCAAGAAGAGATTTGGGCAACGTTCTCTCAACCTAGCTTGTTGTTGCCCAGGTAGAGTATCCATCAAGCTAGGTTGAGAGAACGTTGCCCAAATGAAATGAATGAAAGGGTTATAGCTATTAGCCGCGATAGGAGCCGCGCTAACACTGCGGCTGTTTCGCCGCACACGATAACTGTTTCCCGCTTTACATATGCTCCGCCTCCAACTCCACCCCCTGAATACCAAATTACAAATTTGCATTCGCAAATCGCGTTAATGGCTGTTAGCGCAATTTGCGAATTTATCTCCCGTGGTAACTCCTTGGAAAATGAGTCCCAATGTTTCTGTATCTCTTACAAAATAGCAATTACTGCACATGCTTCTTAACCTCACTTCTGAATGCCTCTAGACAGCCCATTTCTTTCCCTGTAAAATATGCACGTAAAATCAAAAACACACATGTAATCTCATTGTTTATAAAATAGCATGTGCACTCGCATATGGCATTTACATGTGTATATGCTATTTTTACATGTGAAATCCCTTTGGAAATTCAGTTCTAATTTGGTGCTTCTATGCACTATTTTTTCACCCATCTTTGGAATTCCAAACTCAGTCTTCTTTATTATTATTTTAGGAACCGATTCCATTTGTGAGAGACCTCCTTCTACTTGTCAACCATGTGCCTGAGCTAAGGAAGACAGTACAGGCATGGAATTTGTGCCTTAGCTTTTAATTTTTATTTTTTTTTATCACTGATTTAAATATCACAATTGAAATACATTACTGACCACAAGAAATACCACTGATGTCCTGGAATGAGAAAACCATGTCAACTGCACAGAACACCAACATGAGAAACTGGGGTGCGGGTGTGAGAAATATGAACTGAAGGGGTGTGTGTGTGTGTATGTGTGTGTGTGTGTGTGTGTGTGTGTGTGTTGGGGGGGGGGGGAATCTTTTCTTATGACCGAAATAGCTTTCTTTTCATCGTTCTCTGCTTTTAAAGGCAGGACCAACAAAATTAAATAGGAATAATTCAACGCTCCTTTCCCCCACCACCTGCTGTATGAAAAGGCAGGCTCATAAACTAAAACTTGCCTTTCCTGCAGGGTGTCTCTTCTGGTTGCCGTGCATTCATTGCTTATTTATGTCCTTTCCCCTACTCTGGTTTCATAAATACCTGAACCTCCAGCAGTGCTCTGCATTATTTTTCATACATTTTCTTAGCAGTTGGGATGCATTTCCATTTATTTCAATTTGAAGGTATGTAAACTTAAAAACTAATTTCAACTTGATAAAATGTTGTTTCTGTATAAATCTGGATATATTTTTATAGCAAGGTAATAATGCCTAAGAACAATTTCATTTTTTTTATTACTACATAAATTACTTTAATAGTGGTATAACTAGTAAAGCAAAGCTTGAGTAGTTCTGAATTGCTAGAGTCACTACAATATACTCAATTTATGAATATATGAAAAGCAAGACGATATTTATTAGCACCATCTGCATTCAGGCAGTGTAGTAAACTGCTTACCTCTACAATGTATTTTTTTTTCAGCATGAGAAAGAAGAAAAAAGACAAGCTTTTCATCATAACTCTTTGACGGAGACAAACTCAATTTCCCATTATTTATTTCTCTCTTTAAAAAAAAAACAACTGAAATCCATGGGCCCTGAAACTAATAATTGTAAGTTCCCCTACAAAATATAGAGGAAATACCAGTTTTAGGAAGGGGGCAATGTACAATAGCCAGCTTTTTATATTGTGTGGGTACGTGGAAATCCCCAATATCAGATCTACCTTATGGGGTTTTCTAAAGGCTTATCGCATGCAATAAGCCTCTATTGCATGCAAAATGGGTCTTTCACATGCGATATCATGCTAATTAGGGGGAGGGGAGGAGTCGGGGCAGGGCGGAGTCGGCGGTGTCTTCGCTGCCGGCAATAAGGTCAGTAACGTTATCATCAGCAGTAGCGCGCCGAATAGCACCACCTTTCACGGTGGCGCTATTCAGTTCGAAAGCCGGCAGCCGGTGCACAGCCATAGTGCAAAGGGTGCGGTCTTTCAGAGGCCCGCCCCCCACCCCCCCGTTTTCGCAGGGGGGGTGGGGGGCGGGCCTCTGTTTCCCATAGAAAATAAGCAAGTGGAAAGTTCACATTTTAAAAGTGCCCATCTACTTTCCACCTGCAGGAGTACAGGGTCAAAACAACATACATCCATTTGAAAACCCCATGCATGCCCATGCTGTTTAGACCTCAGCTCACAGTACACCTGCTGTGGAACCCTGTGTGTACTTGTAGCTGGGCTGCTGATGGTGGTGATTTTCAACCAAGACATTTTACCCAGGTTAATGGTTTCGAAAATTGCCCTCTAGATAGTAGGGATCCATTATTCTTAGAGAAAGGTTTCTTCCTGGCTAAGAAAGTAACCTAGTGGAGAGATTAGAATTTGGAAGGTCAGAGAGTGATGAAAAAAAAATTGTTTCACTCACCAGCAGATTAATATGAAGCCTACAATAAAAAAAAAAAAAAAAAAAAAAGGGAAACAAAGCAATAAAGCATTGATCTCAAAAACTGATAGAAGCAGCCCAGGTGCTAATGACTGACAGAAATAAGATTAGTAGTCCAGTGCATAAAGTGGCAGGGCATTGCTCATCGTTAAAGTTGTCAAGCCCATGTCAGGGATAATTAGTAAGAATGACACAGAGAAAGTTATCCATTTGTGTCAGTTAATAGGTAGAAGAAATAGCAACAAAAAGTGCAAGTTTTTTTATTTTCGCTTTATCTTTCTCTAAGGGCTTATCTCCATTATCCTTCCCTTCTGTCTCTTAGGCTTCTGATGATGTCTATTGCATCATTGTGTGATAGCTTATTGATTTACTCATGACATAAAACATTTTTTGTTGTTATACATTTTTATTTTATTTATTTAAAAGATTTATATCCAGCACACTCCAAAGTTTGTGGCAGGGTACAGTAAAGCATACACAAATCAAAGGAAAAATACATATATATTAGACATGAAAACATTGACTAAGCAAATCATTCCATACCTAGGGACTATAAACAGGCAAGATTATAAACAAAATATCCACATATGGGAAAAAACAAAAGGAAAATAAATCAAACAATATTTTTATAGTATGAACCTTAAATATGCTTTGTTATAATTATTATTTATATTTAGGATCCTTTGTTTTCAATTTTTATTTTATTTTGTCTGGGAAATTCAAAATGACATCATTTTTCTCCTGTGTGTTATAGCAATGTTATTTTTCCATTGATTTTTTTTTTTTTTTTTGTAAGAACACAAATTCCCAGGCAAAATAAAACAAAAACTGAAAATGAAGGTCCCAATTTATATGGCATTCAATACCTAAGGGTTGTTTTTATGTGTTTTCACACTATACCTTGATTAAAGTATCAAGGCACCAAGCACAAATAAATGCACTGCAATTATTCACAATCTCTAAAATCTCATACATCTCCTCAAGTGTATAGGGGTTAATTACTGCAACAACATTCTATGGATGAGAAAATAGAATGCACGCTCCTTTCTGAGTTGTGACACTTAGCAAATCTCACAAAATTATTCTTAAGGAGCCACATAAAAAAAGATAAAGTGATGTACAGCCCAAAAAAAATTGGGTTTGTATCATTTTTTGCTTCGAGAGGGGAGAGGATTATGTTATCAAAATTTGGTTTGCTTATTTATTTATTTTTTGGTTTGGTTCATTTGCAAAACCAAAAGAAAAATTAAACATTAAATAAAAAACAATGAATTACAACTCCCCCACCAAAAAATGAGCATTCCGTGGGACCAGGCCTGAGCATCAAGTCCTTACTCAAGGCCTGATTCCAAGGCTATGTCCCATCACCAAGGCCTTGGCCCAGTGCTGGGGAATCCCAATGCCAAAGCCTAGGCCTAGAGCCTGAGGCCTAGGTTTAGAACTGGTGTCCCATCTGATGCCTGGTCCCATCTTCGAGACCTATCCTGAGGCTTGGTCCTTGTTCCAGGGACTGTCCCACTGCCCTTCGATGTCTCATTTCTAAGGCCCAGGCTCATCATCAGTGCCCAGCCTGAGGCATAGTTCCATCACCAAAGCCTAGGCTCAGTGTCAGTCCAGTCCAAGTCCTGGTCCCATCACCAAGGCCTAGGTCTGGCACCAGGGTCCAGCCTAATGCCTGGTTATGTTGCAGAAACCTAGGCCTGGCTCAAGGCCTTGTCCAATTAATAAGGCCTGTGCCTGGCCTGGCCAGAAGCTAGTCCCATCACTGAGGACTAGTTTCATCGCTGAGGCATAGGCTTGGCATTGGGACCTGGCTCAAGGCCTGTCCCAGCACCGAGGTTTAGGCTTGGTGACCCATCTGAGGCGTATTCCCCTTGCTGAGGCCTAGGATTAGGATTAGACCTGGCAGGAAGACTATGAGCAGGCCTTTTGATGTTGTCTTCTCTTTGTAATGTTCCAAAACTGATACCATCCATTTGAAGGATACACTGGAGTCACTGTGGCACCTTTCTATGGAGTGGATAGTGCCTAGGCCTTGGCAAAGGGACCAGGCTTCAGACCGAGCCCCTGCACTGGACCTAAGCCCTGGCAATAGGATCATACTTCTGGGTTAAGCCTAGGTCTTGATGATGGGACCATGCCTTGGACAAGGCCCCAGAACCTGGCCTAAGAATTGGCAATGGGACCAGGCCTCAAGCTGGGCAATGGCGCCAGGTCTAAGATTCTAAAATAGGACCAGATCTTGGTACAGGCCTAAACCTAGCCTTTGGCAATGAGGCCAGGACTTAGGTTGTGCCATGGCATCGGGCCTAGCCCTAGGCCTCGATGATGAACCCACGTCTCCGATTGGGCCCTGGCACTGGGTGTTGTATTCCGCGCCCGTGGACGGTAGGGGCGCGGTCCCCTACCTCGTCCTCCAACCACAGCGGGGCCGACCGCCCCGCGCCGGGCCCGGCACCTCCACGCAGCAGCGCGAGTCCCCGGGCTGACTGCCGGGATCGGAGCCACTCCTGCTCCTCCCTCGCGGCCGCCACTGCTCTCCTCCGCGGCCCGGACCCAAGATGGCTGCCGCCATCCTTAGGCGCGAGGCCGCGTCTCTTCATTTGATTTAAAGGGACCTCGTCCCTTTAAGTGGATTCAGCTGATTCCTATCTCCAGAGTCAGAGGAAGTATAAAGGGAGACTTCCTCTGACCATTCTTTCTCTTGGCAACGTCTCCTGTGAGCTTTGTCTAGTCTGCTTGCTTCGGTGAGTTCCTCGAGCTTGGCTTCTGGTTCCTGCTTCGTCTTTGTGTTCCTGGTTCCTGACTTCGGATTGGCTTACGGTGATTCTCTGGTTCCTGACTTTGGATTGGCAAGTGGTGATTCTCCGGCATACGATTTTGGAGTGGTGAGCGATGACCCTCTGGCACTCGACCTAGGACTTCTTCAAGAATACAGTCTCCAAGGACCCGCCTAAGTCCCAGCGGCCCGGGTCCCTACGGGCCTCTCCCGGGGGGACCACGGGCTTCCAGGGTGAAGCTCCAGTCGGCCCTTGCACCGTCACCTGACCTCTCAAAGGTCCGCCTAAGTCCCAGCAGCCTGGGTTCCTACAGGCTCCTCCTGGGGGAACCGCAGACTTCCAGGGGTGAAGACACTGCTCCTCTTCTTGACTCTTCCTCCGCTTCCACTGTCACCGCAGTCTCCAGTGCCAAGTGTCCACCGGTCACGTCTTCGGTTCCTGCCTCGCCACCCAACGGGAGAACCTTCGGGTCTTCCCCAAGGTATTCCATCCTCCCGTCGGCCCAAGGGTCCACAAACCCGAGCTTAACAGTGGATCTAGGCTTTGGAGGTGGGAACAGTCCTCCAGATTGTGCCCTAACACTGGACCTAGGCCTAGGTCCTACTTGAAGCCTGTTTTCTTTTAAGCATGAATACCAAAATACCTGAAAATTTCTGTTTTTTCTGTCAGAGGATATTTTCGGTTCATGCTATTTGGAGCAAACAAAAAAATGGCTTCATTTGTTGTATTTCACACATTTGTTTTAAAGGAATACATTTCCCTAAAATGTTTTATTAACTTTCAAATGTAAATATTGGCTTATAATAGGGGCTACTCCAAACACAAGAGAAAGAAAACCAAGGGAAAGTGCATGACAAATTTTGTGGTAACTGTCTGACTTGGTTTCAGGGAAAAGCATGAAGTGCACATGAAAGTTTACAGCAAAAAGCAAGGATTCCTTTGGCAGAGCTCTATGGAGAGGGAAGGAACAGAACTTCAAATGTCCAACCTGGACAGGTGGCTTAAAAAGAATTGGAGCTTTAGACATAGTTGGGCAGGAAATGAGGCAGAAAATAGGACTTCAGTTCAGTACTTTTTACTTCCCCTTGCTGAGCCCACAAAAATAGAGGTTAACAAATAAAAACAATAATATATATGTAACTCTTGGGCTGACAGTCTCCGATAAGACCCCAGGAGCCATATCTCAACATGAGATAAAAAAGGTAGAAAAACTCCTATTTCAAGAAAACACAAAAATACCAGGTTTTCAGAAATGGTCTGTACTGCATCAGACTCAGTCCTTTAAAAGGATGAAAGCTTTCTGTCTCCTGTTCTAAACCTAGGTCTTATTCCAAAGGACTCCCAGAGGCCTTCCTTCTCAAAAGCAAGCAAAACCAAGGAACAGCCATGGACTTACCATCTCTGGAAGGCTCAACTAAAAATTCCCTGGCAAAAATGGTAGCAAGGGTTCATATACTCAAAGTTTACCATCTCAGGCTCCCTCATGAGGGAGCTATCAACACACACTAGCTATTCTGTTCCTTCCCACCCAACAAATGTATTGTTCCTTCTGGTGGAAATCCATGGAGACCTCTAATATATACAAGGTGATTCCTTTTTATTGGACTAATATGATATTCCACAATGCGATGGTGCTCCAGTCTGGAGAAGGTGACACTGAAGTTTTCATCTCAAAAAGTACGTAGGGGTATTCAGGGAACTTGAAACTGAATCTATAAAATTGGGGAAAAGCAGGTAAAGCTTCTTTCACATAAGTGGTTAACCTGACCCAATTGTAAATAGAATGATGGAAAGACCAATCTGTCAGTGTCTGAAAAATTGGGAAAACTCTTGAACTTATATCCATGAGTGTTTCTGGATAGCACTATAGTCATAAACAGAGCCTGGTCAAGAGCTCTGAAACAAAAGCTGCCAGTTACAAAGTTATAATCTTCTGTTAAGAAATTTTAATAAGTTTTCATTCCTGCTAGTCTTAATAGAAGTGTCACAGTGAACATAGGACTTTTTGGTTCCTTATTTGTATGATTTATAACACAATTAAACATAGAAATGATGGCAGAAAAGGACCAAATGATCCATCCAGTCTGCCCAGCAAGTTTATGCCAGGAGCAGGTTTTCGGGGTTACGCGCGTAACCCTTTCAAAATCTGCCCCTTAGTGATTAAGGGTAGTTACCCCCATGGTTATTTGTTCCCCAACTATCATATCTGATGTCACTCTTTAAATGTCCAGAATGTAAAAGGTAACCATTTTCAAGCATCCAGTCTGAAAGTCTGTTGAAGAAGGAGATCTGAATAGGGATAAACATATTGAATTGACTGCAACGTGCCAGAACCAACTTGCAGAATGATTCCATTTCATGCTCAAATATCTGAATATTGTATAATATAGGAAGGTAACACTGAATTCTCAAAGAAGCAAGTTATTTTGGAGTTGCTATGTTCTACACCTGTTTCTAAAGTTGGTTTTTGGTACACCACTGGTATCAAACTCTAAGAGCAGTGTCTGTCTCTCCTACTCTTTTTATCTCATTGTCTTCTGTCTTGTACTCTACTATACTATCATCAATTAATTAATTAATTAATCTATTTATATACTATCGTTCCAATTCATAATCATGGCAGTTTACAAAATGAACATATAGAAAATATTAGAAGCAATGCATTGGTATCTAAAACAATAAACATATGGTAAAATAGGATTTAAATGTACTTTCCAAGTAAACTCTATTTCAAATAATTTAAGGTCATAGGCTATAAAATTATTCTTATCTTTCAATTGGTCCCAGCTCTGTATTGTACTCCATATATTTAAGTAATATCAAATGCCATTTTAAAGAGCCATGTTTTCAGATTTTTTTTTTTAATTCTTAAAAACTCTTTTTACTCTGAGTTCTTCAGGCATCGTTTTTCATAGGTTAGGTCTAGCTTTGATAAGGCCTTATCCCTAACTTCACCAAGTAGGCACTTTGAACTGATGGAATATTTAATAGACCTTTATTTATATTTACTGATCGAAGGTTTCTTTGCAGAATGTGAAAATGTACAGCATCTCCTAACCAGTCAGACTCTTTATTATCAATAACGCATAATATTTTATATTGAATGTGGAATTTTACAGGTAACCAATATGTGTTATGAATGGTAATTTAACAGCAAATCTACCAAACCAAACCTTTACATGTAGAAAAGCTAATCCCTGGTACTATTATCACCTCTACACATTGGGACAAATGTAAAAAATATGCTCCAAAAGCGGGTGCTGAGTGTTCAGCACCCGCTTTCCTAACGGGCACCAAGGCACCTCTCCTGGGGACACCTTGAAATATTTAAATTAGGGTTCGTGCTGCCAAGGAGGCACTAGAGTCAATTGCATGCCCCTAGCGCCACCTTGACAGTGGGTGCCCAGGAGAGGTCGGCTGTCTGCAGGTTAAGAAAACGGATGCTGAATTTATTGATGTCCATTTTCTTAATAGATACACAGCTACGCTGGTTAACTGAGTGTCTGTTTCCCAAACCTCACCATCAGCACTCTTATTTATTTTGTTTATTTTATTTTTTTAATCTTTTAAACTTTTAGTTTCTCCGACTTAATATCTCCATGATATTAAGTTGGAGATATGTACAGAAAAGCTGTATTTTTTGCTTTCCTGTACAACTTTTTGGAGTGCTCGGAAATTAATGTCTGCTCTGGGCAGGCGTTAATTTCTGAGTGTAAAAATGTGCTTATTGGACGCACATTGTTTTTTTGCATGTGGGGTGAATAACTGATAGCCTCATTGACATGCATTTGCATGTGATGAGTGATTTTAGTTTTGCGGTACGCTGGATGCTTGTTGTGGAGGCACTAATCCCCTTATAGCATAAAGGGTTATGGACACGCCTACAACAATGTGCGTCCAACCGCAGGTTAAACACTGTGCTCAGCTGAGCTCACTGTTTCACATTGGCTCAATTATGTTTCTTCACATAACAAGCTTTCATTCAATTTTAATAGTATTGGCAATTTTTGCAGTGTTGCTGCAATAAGTTTTCAGTTGTACAATGTTGTACTAAAAACATTGTAATCAAATATAATAAGTAATTCCTTGTCCAAAATAAACATATTGGCATTTTTATGATGCATTAAAATGGACAAATATTCAGCATATACCTACAGAATTGTGCTATATCTGCATATTTCTATCTAATAGAAACATTTCCATTGCAACATATAGGCAAGTCACCACTATATTGCATTTTAAAAGTTGCTAACAACTGGCGCAAAGCAACTTTTTTTTTTTTTTTTTTACTATGGCCTTCTTTCGTGAACTCCTAGTGGGCCATAATAAAGTCTTTGGGGGTCATCAGTTTAGTGTTATATTGATTTCCTGTACATGAGATGGTCGATGAATGTAATCAATTTTGTTTTATTTTTATTGCTTATTTTATAATTGTTTTATTATTGCATATTTGCTTGTCATAAGTTTGATCTATTTTGAGTATTATGGATGTCTAGTTGTAAACTACAAAGATTTGTGGATTGGTGGGATAGGAATATTTTAAATACATAAATAAATAAATAAATGAATAAATAAAGTAAAACATATATTGTATACAAAAGCATAAGCAATGTCAAACTGGGTCAAACCAGAGTCCATCAAACCCAACATCCTGTTTCCAACAGTGATTAATCAGGAAGTTCCCAACAAGTCCCACAAGGAGGTCCATTCCATTCTTTAGCCTAATTGGTGAGTGGTTGTAAACAGAAATTTCCTTCAGGAACTGAGGTTCAATTATAAAAGGCTTTTCCCAGATGCACAAATTAGGAAAAAGTCCATGAAAAACTAAGCCCTTGGTTTGCCTAATTTATCATTTAAATGACTTTCATTTTACTTAGTGCCTAATCAAAAGCAGTAATATTAGCTTACTAGTTTGTTTGTTTTTTGCACAGTGGTTATAGTAAAGGGCTAAAAACCAGGGAAACTATTAACATGGGCAAGGCGGGAAGTCAGACATTCACTCCCCTCTCCATTCCCCACAAAAACACCCAGGCCTCCGCCAATTGCAAAATGTATTCCTCTAACAATCAGCAAACAGGCTTGGGTTTACCCCAAGTGTGACATCAATACAGACCCTGTATCAAATAACAACTGTCAATCAATACAGGAGGGAGGGCTGGAAAATACTCAGCCGTCACCGCTGCAACCGCCGGGCGACTGAGGTAAACCGACAGCTCTTCTAATGCCCTGGGGGGGGGGGGGGGGAGAGCGCCTCCTCTACCTCACCCTCCTACCTACTCACTAATGTGGGCAATTAGGCACCAAAAGGCACAATTCAAAAAAATCCCCTAGAACCTTGCCCCCTGGTAGTTCCCCATTCCCCCCTCCCCCACCCTGTTCCCTAAATACACAAGAATGAGGGGCAGAATGCTCGCCCCCACCATGTTAATGGCAGCAGGGAGGACACTGCCCCCCAGCCTTATATTTCTCTCCATTGACATTCCTTGCGACCTATGGCAAATTGCTTTATCTTTCAAAAAGCACATGTGAGCAGAATACATGATATTGTTCAGTCACACACAGAGAACACAAAAATACCCTCTCCAAATACAGTATAAGTAACCACAAATTATAAATAGACACAAGTATACAAAAACTCCGTGAAGTATTTCTTCACGGAGAGGGTGGTGGATGCCTGGAATGCCCTTCCAAAGGAAGTGGTGAAGACCAGAACTGTGAAGGACTTCAAAGGGGTGTGGGATAAACACTGTGGATCCATAAAATCAAGAGGCCGTCAATAAAGAGTGGGTGGCTCGCCAGAATGACGGCTACTGCCTGGAGATAATACCCTTATTCAATAAACATACACATGGTTACTGTGACTCCAACATCACTCTAAGCTACAACAGCAAGAGGAAATGTGGAAAAAAGGATTCGCACTCACAAAGTGGGGAGTAGCTGGCTTGCTACGGCGGTTACTACCCCAAACCAAATAAGCCTGATACTTCACTTTCAATGCATATCCAGCATAGCTCTCTGCTTCAACGGTAGGGGAGAAGAAAAACTGATACTTCACGCATAGCTCTCTGCTTCAACGGCAGGGGAGAAGAAAAACTGATACTTCACGCATATCCAGCATAGCTCTCTGCTTCAACGGCAGGGGAGAAGAAAAACTGATACTTCACGCATATCCAGCATAGCTCTCTGCTTCAACGGCAGGGGAGAAGAAAAAAGGATTCGCACTCACAAAGCGGGGAGTAGCTGGCTTGTTACGGCGGTTACTACCCCAAACCAAATAAGCCTGATACTTCACTTTCAATGCATATCCTGCTTCAACCGCAGGGGAGAAGAAAAACTGATACTTCACGCATATCCAGCATAGCTCTCTGCTTCAACGGCAGGGGAGAAGAAAAACTGATACTACACGCATATCCAGCATAGCTCCCTGCTTCAACGGCAGGGGAGAAGAAAAACAACCAATAAGGGCTGAATAACACAGTCTGGGTAAAACAAATAAACATGGGTGTAGCTTGCTTATTGCGGCGGTTACTACCCCTACTACCCCTAACTAATCAAGCTTGATATTTCACTTGGTTGCAGCTCCATCACTGCTCTCTACATTAATGGTGGGGGTGGAAGAGAAATAGAACCAAAGAGCTAAGAGAAACAGATAAGTATGAGAAAAAAATGTGAAGCTTGCTGGGCAGACTGGATGGGCCGTTTGGTCTTCTTCTGCCGTCATTTCTATGTTTCTATGTTTCTATAAAACTGAACTCGTGTCCACTCCAGTTTTCATCTCCTCCCTGCCTGTTCTTTGCAGGACAGGAAGGAAGGAGGAAATACCAGGAGGAAAAGGGACTGGTTTAGGGAGCAGAATGGCGCTTCCTTGATCTGCTATATGCTCCATCTGTTCCAAGCTCATCTCCTCCCCTCCCCTCCTGTTCACTGAACGCTGCTGGGGTGGAAATGGACTGGATCAGGAAGCAGAAAGCTGTTGTCTGCTGCCTAAGATTCAGGGCATTAGCTGTTAGAGTCACTGGGGTAGAGCCCTGTTTACTCATGCATAAAGCCCCTGGTATTGATCACAAACTACCGCACTCTAAGCGATCACCTAAGTCTGCCTAATGGAAGAGCCAGCTGTGAGCAGGAAACCTGAGATCCATTCTTAATGCAGACTCTCATAATGATGGTGAGAGACAGAACTGATGTTCACAATCATTGTTAAGAAAATTATTCAAGAACATCGTTCAAAGTTTGGCCCTGTACCTATAATTAGTCCAGATCCTAGAGTAGGAATTCGTATACTCTGATCCAGTGGTTCGCAACCTTTTTCCCATCGTGGCACACCGGACAGGCCACACTCACATGTGTGACACACTGCTCATTACAATTCACGGGGGAAATAAAAAGTAAAGGTCCGGTAATTATTTTTATTGTTTAAAATGACACAAGGAAAAGATACGTATTCTGTCTGAACAGAAATTACATAAATAGTAAACTTCCCACACCAAAACAGCACCAATTTCCAGCACTTAACAGTAACCACCTTACCTAAGAAAAGGCAACACTGAAAATATTACACCAGGCCTTAAGACACCAATACACCTCCTATTAGGAAAACGGACCAAGCCAGGCTGCTATAGAGCCCTACACACCTGAGTCACATGTGCTGACCCTCACCTAACAAAGAATAAAGAGACCAAAATGCATAACTAGAAGCATGCAGACAAAAACTGAATTGGAAACTGCAACAAGCCAGAGTCTCTGTATGCAGTGTAATAAAGGAAAAAAGAAACATCACCCATCCTTATAAAACAAATCAAGAAATAGAAAATCAGTAGCAGTAAAACCATACTAACAAAACGAACAGATTATTTCAAAACAGCTGATAAGTGGAATATCCAATAATTAAAAAAACTCTTATAAAAAATTTCTAGATACTAATAAAATATTACAAAATAGCAGACACAAAGACCCAGTAATGAAAAAAAAGGATACAAAAATGTTTTTGCTCTGCATACCTGGGAACGTTTGATATTAGGGATGTGAATCGTGTCCTCGATCGTCTTAACGATCGATTTCGGCTGGGAGGGGGAGGGAATCGTATTGTTGCCGTTTGGGGGGGTAAAATATCGTGAAAAATCGTGAAAAATCAAAAAAACATAAAATCGCAAAACCGGCACATTAAAACCCCCTAAAACCCACCCCCGACCCTTTAAATTAAATCCCCCACCCTCCCGAACCCCCCCCCAAATGACTTAAATAACCTGCGGGTCCAGCGGCGGTCCGGAACGGCAGCGGTCCGGAACGGGCTCCTGCTACTGAATCTTGTTGTCTTCAGCCGGCGCCATTTTCCAAAATGGCGCCGAAAAATGGCGGCGGCCATAGACGAACACGATTGGACGGCAGGAGGTCCTTCCGGACCCCCGCTGGACTTTTGGCAAGTCTTGTGGGGGTCAGAAGGCCCCCCCCAAGCTGGCCAAAAGTTCCTGGAGGTCCAGCGGGGGTCAGGGAGCGATTTCCCGCCGCGAATCGTTTTCGTACGGAAAATGGCGCCGGCAGGAGATCGACTGCAGGAGGTCGTTCAGCGAGGCGCCGGAACCCTCGCTGAACGACCTCCTGCAGTCGATCTCCTGCCGGCGCCATTTTCCGTACGAAAACGATTCGCGGCGGGAAATCGCTCCCTGACCCCCGCTGGACCTCCAGGAACTTTTGGCCAGCTTGGGGGGGGCCTCCTGACCCCCACAAGACTTGCCAAAAGTCCAGCGGGGGTCCGGAAGGACCTCCTACCGTCCAATCGTGTTCGTCTATGGCCACCGCCATTTTTCGGCGCCATTTTGGAAAATGGCGCCGGCTGAAGACAACAAGATTCAGTAGCAGGAGCCCGTTCCGGACCGCTGCCGTTCCGGACCACCGCTGGACCCGCAGGTTATTTAAGTCATTGGGGGGGGGGTTCGGGAGGGGGGGGATTTAATTTAAAGGGTCGGGGGTGGGTTTTAGGGGGTTTTAGTGTGCCGGCTCACGATTCTAATGATTTATAACGGTAAATCGTTAGAATCTCTATTGTATTGTGTTCCATAACGGTTTAAGACGATATTAAAATTATCGGACGATAATTTTAATCGTCCTAAAACGATTCACATCCCTATTTGATATCTAGGTCTCCTGAGATTGTTTTGAATTAGCAGGAGGGGTGGTTTGCTTGGAACTTTCTCCTCTCTCTCAGTCACATACCAGAACTCTCTCACACACTGGTTCTCAATTACACACCTATACACACATGCTCGCAGTCACTTACATATACACATGCTTTTTCTCTCACTTATATAGGCTCTTAATTACACATTTACACACATGCTGTCTATCTTTTCAGGCTTACACACACAGGCTTTCAATCACACACATACATGCTTTCTTTTTCTCTCACACACAGACTTACAAACATGCTCTTTCTCTTTCTCTCATTTACACACAGGCTCTCAATCACATACTCACATGCTCCATCACCTAAACCAGCTCTCAATCACACAGAGGCACACATGCTTTCTCTCTTACATATACACAGAGGCTCTTAATCATACTTACACATGATCTCTCTCACACACAAAGGATCTTAATCATACACACATTAGGGATGTGAATCATTTTTTGACGATTTAAAAAAAATCATCAGATATTTTTTAAATTGTCAAAAATCGTTAAGAGTCGCGATACAATAGAAATTCCCCCGATTTATCATGAAAAATTGTAAATCGGGGGAGGGCAGGAAAACTGGCACACCAAAATAACCCCTAAACCCACCCCGACCCTATAAAACTAATCCCTTACCTTCCCCCACCCTCCCGAGCCCCCCAAAACATTTTAAAATTACCTGGTGGTCTAGTGGTGGTCCCGGGAGCGATCTCCCGTTCTCGGGCCGTCGCTGCCACTCATAAAGATGGCACCGATTGCACTTTGCCCTTACCATGTGACAGGGTAGCCGTGCCATTGGCCAGCCCCTGTCACATGGTAGGAGCACTGGCTGGCTGGCACCATCTTTAAAGATGGCCGCCGCCATCATAAAAATGGCTGCCGCCATCCAGACCACCACTAGACCAGCAGGTAATTTTAAAATGTTTTGGGGGGCTCGGGAGGGTGGGGGAAGCTAAGGGGTCATTTTTAAAGGGTCGGGTGGGTTGTTTTTTTTTTATCAGGCCATCGGCGCCATTTTTGAGTGGCAGCCAAAATGGCGCTGATGGCCCGAGAGCAGGAGATCGGTCCCCGCGCCCCCACTGGACCACCAGGTATTCGTAAAAAATTTTGGGGGGGTTCGGGAGGGTGGAGGAAGGTAAGGGGTCAATTTTAAAGGGTCAGGCCTCACTAAAAAAAAATCAACGATGTGAATCGGAACCGATTCAAATTCACATCACCACCGATCAGATTTTTTTCTCCCTCTAGCCGAACCCAATCGTTAAGACGATCGGGCACACGATTCACATCCCTAACACACATACTCTTTCACACAAACAGGTTTTCAATCACAAACTTACACATACAGGTTCCCAATGGTAAACTTACATTCATGCTCTCTCTCTCACAGGCAGGCTCTCATTCACAGACATACTCTCTTTCACATATACAGGCTCTCAATCCTTCACATACACGCTATCTCACTCACATCATACACACACAGGATCTCAAACACACATGCTTGCTCATTCACTCTCTCTCTTTCCTTCCCTCCCCAGAATTAGCGGGAGCAGCAGCCTCCTCTCAACCCTAACCTCCTTCATTTTCAGTCCTCGTGTAGAGAAAGGAGCCCAATGGGCCGCAGGGGTTGACGTTCTTCATCTTTTTTCTCTGAGCCACGCTGCTCATTCCTCCGGCCGCGTCTCTCATCTGTTCTTCAGGCCAATGCTGACCAAACTCTCATGGTCTCTTCTTCCCTCGCACACACCCGCTGCTCACCACTTCCTCTTCCGGGCCGTGGGGTGGGGGGCAGGAAGAAGAGACCATGTCAGTGCCGCTGACGCCACCTGTTCTGCCGCATTCCTCCCGGGCTGACAGCATCTTAAGCCCGGGCGGAGGAAGACCGGGGAGCAGCTGGGTCAGCGGGGCACCGGGAAGTGTGGCGACACACCGGTTGAGAACCACTGCTCTAATCCATTCCTCAGATTCGTTGAGAAGTGCATTACTCCCCATGGGTCAATTTTAAAAGTGCTGCTCATGCAAAAGTGGCCACATGTGGGCGTCATGCGAGCAACAAGCATTTTAAGAAGCATGCATGCGTCGAGAAGAAGCGGAAAAGGGGCGTGGCACGGGTATTCTGGGCTGGGGTCAGGACTTATGTGCATAAGTTGGCATTTTAAAAAAAGACAACAATATCTTGCATCGGCTTGTTATCTGCGTAACTTCTGGTCTTCATGAGTAGCAAATCTGGAGATGCTGAGTTTAGGGCATTTAGCACAGTGTGAGGATTCGTGGTCAAGTGGGGGCTTACAGGATAAAGATTCAGAGGAGTCTTGAAGACTTTGATATGAACTAGGCAAACTGATTGACAGCTTTGGAAAAAATGATTTTTCCCTCCTACGAACATGTTTTAAAATCCGACTGCATATGCATGTAAAAGCCGCTAAAGCCCTAGCCGAAAAACGCATGGGAAGGGTACTTTAAATGATGCATGCGTACTTGCAAGCACAATTTAAAATTGCAGCATCTCTCCGCTCATGCGCTAATATGCGCATTTATGGGCGCACATGCATTCCTTTTAAAATTACCCTGTCAGTAGGAAGATGAGAAAGATTTTGGATTCAAAAGCTCAGTTGTTCCTCTGGAGCAGAAAGGAAAGCAAGGAGTGCTTCTGAGGAGTTAGTTCCTCATTGCAGAGAATTGTGATGTGCATTCGATTTTAAACAAATGCACATTTCATAATGAAAGTCAATTTTCAGTTTGCTGCAACAGAACCATTGTTAAGTTCCCTGCTTATTTAGAGGTCTATATTCAGTCTATGTTCTGATAGCAAGGTTAGTCCCAAGAATCAGCATGGAAGATGGTCAATTAGAGCCAGGAAGCAAGTGAAACAAAACGTAGCCGTCTTAGTTGCAGGGATGTTTTTATTAGGGGAAGAAAGTTGCACAAGTCAAAATGAGAGGTACCCAAATAGCCCAACTCTGTCCGAGTTTCGCCCAAAATTAGGGCTGCATCAGGGCGCTATATCAATTGTAATAAACAAAAATTGATCCTCTAAGAGGGCCTGTGGTCCCATTGGGTAACAGAGCTGTACCCATGGCAACAGAGCTGTACCCATTGGGCAACAGAGCTGTACCCATGGCAACTAGGGATGTGCAGAGGGACGCCATACGTTGCATTCGGGATTCATATTCGTCAGGGGGCAGATTGTTGCATTCGGCAAGGGGCCCCCTATACGTTCATGCGTTCATTCTTATTCATTTCCCATCTAAAATTGAATTAACTACAACCTCCCACCCTCCTGACCCCTCAAGACTTACCAAACTCCCTGGTGGTCCAGCAGGGGGTCCGGGAGCCATCTCTTGCACTCACACCCTCGGCCGCCGGTATTCAAAATGGCGCCGATAGCCTTTGACCTTACTATGTCACAGGGGCTACCAGTGCCATTGGTCGGCCCCTGTCACATGGTAGGAGCAATGGATGGCCAGCGCCATCTTGTGCTGAGCACTGGCTGAGCGCACTGTATTGCATCGGCCCCTATGATAGATACATTCTTATCTGGAAAGCAACAGAAAATACAAAAATGGTATCTGCAACATTTTTACAATAAGCAACACTGTGCAGCATTTCCTTCACTTTGTAAAATACATGTATGAAATTACTGCCGTGGTTTATGGCATTGCCGATACCATTTTTGCATTTTATGTTGTTTACCGGATAAGAACGTATCTATCGTAGCTTCTGAAGTCTACACTATAATTGATTGAACGGGTAGAAATTGTGTTCAAGTATGACCGTTGCCGTGGGTGCAGCACCAATAACCTATGGGACCACAAGTCCTCTCAGAGGATCGATTTTTGTTTATTACATTTGATATAACGTCCCTGATGCAACCCTAATTTTGGGAAAACTCGGCCAGAGTCGGGCTATTTGGGTAACTCTTGTTTTGACTTGTGCAACTTTCATCCCCTAATAAAAACATCCCTGCAAATAAGACGACTGGCCTACATTTTGTTTCACTTGCTTCTTTGCGGATAGCAAGGTTAGCCAGATACATTTATCTGGCTAATTTTGAAGGTATATTCAAATATTGCAGTTGCACTATTGAATATAGCTGGCTATCTTAAGTTTAGGACAGCTCTTGGGGATTCCTGGAGGGAATAACTATTTAAGTTGTGAGGAAGCATTCCAAATCTTGGGATGCAAGGCTGATCAGGTCCTTGAAGCTGGACGCTACAGTTGCTGCAGCAGCAAAAGACCTTAAAAGTAGGAGAAATTCAGCTTTAGCTCATCTATAACCCTTCTTTTATCTGAGGTCAGCCAAGTAAGAGACTACATTTTAACTTTGTGATTCTTTCACCACAATTACCATCCAGATTTCAGGGTAAGAAGCATAATGCTGAAGGACAGATTCCATGTCTTTTATTACATAAAATCCAAAGAATGCCAAAGAGGATCAGTAGCACTAAAGGACCAACCAACACAGAGACCACAACTACCGGAATCACTGGGACTGCTTTGAGTTTACAACACATTCTATTACCGATACCGACTGTGAATGAAAGGCAGATGCATCTACTAATGCTGAAAATGTTCTCAAATTCTTAGGGAATGAAAACAAATTGCACAAAGGTCCTTTTTGTTTATTGCTGGTATCTTGATGCCTCATTTTTCTGATACACATCTTCCAGATTTTTTTTTTTTTTTAATTTCATATGGGTTGACACCACCAAGTGCTGAAAGTGTGATTTACAAAAAAAATCAATCAGTTTTAAAATATTCAGTGACATTTAGCTAAGCGAAAAATCCTTTAGGGCAAATGTAAAAGAAAGAGCTGTCAAACAGTTGTGAGTGTCATCTCCACACCAAAAAGGTGTAGTTAGAAACTGAGGAGCAGATTTACTTCCCCCCCCCCTCCCCTAGATACCAAATGAGTGAAAATCCTTAGTAAATTGGGCCCTGTGTGCACCAGGATGATTAATGAAAGCATCGTAATGTCTGAAGACAAAGGCTACATGTCTTTAGCATCCAAACAGCTCAGATAAATATTTGCAATTGTATTTAGACATTAGTCCACTAATACAATTTAACTCATTTTTAAACGTCAATTAAACTTCTTTTTCAGTAAAAAATAGTAATTAAAAAAAATCAAATTCCAAATAGAACACAGTTTCTAGAATCGCCAGAATATTCCATCAAGAACAAATTAATCAAATACCTTCTGTGCTTTTAATAAAACTGCAGCTAAACAAGTTTTGTAACAAGACATAGGGCTTCTACCAGCTCCTGTCATAAGTTTCAGGTAACTCCTTTAGTACATCTCTAACGTGCTGTGGCCCTGGCAGTCTGCACTGTTTTAGCACCTGCAGTGTTTGATACCGTCAGGACTTTTTACATTCATTTTTATGATTTATTTTCACATAATGTTGACAATATATGCAGTGCTGTGCAATGTATGAGATATATTACTGCATGATATGATGGTTCAAGTCACCCAAAGTTGTTCCTTTTGAAAAACAAAAGATATTTGGCAAGTTTGTTGACTAAACAATTTCATTCTCAAATGTTTAAAATGTGGTTTACAGACAATGGGATAAACTTCTAAAGTTATAAACTCCATGGTCCAGATCTTAAAAGATACGCGCGGGTGTAGATTTGTTCGCGCAACCCGGCACGAACAAATCTACGCCTGATTTTATAACATGCGCGTGCTGCCTCGCGCATGTTATAAAATCCGGGCTCAGCGCACACAAGGGGGTGCATACATGTGCACCTTGTGCGCACTGAGCCCAAGGGGAGCCCCGATGGCTTTCCCCGTTCCCTCCAAGGCTGCTCCGAAATCGGAACAGCCTTGGAGGGAACTTTTTTTTCGGGCCACCCCCACCCCCACCTTCCCCTCCCTTCCCCTATCTAACCCACCCCCATCCCTAACTAAATCCCCTCCTACCTTTGCTCCAAAAGTAACACCTGCCCGAGGCAGGCGTAACTTGCGCATGCTGGCCAGCTGGCCGGTGCGCCATGCCCCGGCACAGGCCGCTGTGCTGGAGCGCTCGCCCCCGTCCCGACCCTGGACAGCCACCACGCCCTCAGCCATGACCCCGGACTGCCCCAGAACCACCGCCATGCCCCTGTCCACGCCCCCAGACTGCCCCTGAACTTCCGACACGCCTCTGGCCACGCCCCCGGACCGTCCGTTTAGGAAAGCCCCGGGACATACACGCGTCCCGGGGCTTGCGCGCACCGCCGAGCCTATGCAAGATAGGCTTGGCGCGCGCAGGGGCAGCTTTTCGGGGGTTACGCACATAACCCTTTGAAAATCTGCCCCCATGGGTAATAACAAAGTGAACACACCTAGGTCAGTCAAATCTAGGTAAATGGCATTTTAGCCACCTAAAAGTACATACCTACTGCCACAAAGCACAGGAATAGAAAAGAAGCATTCCAGGATCGTTCCAGAGATGTTTGTGAGCCAGACACATCCGCTGAATTTCCAAAAAAGTATGAGTGAGGTACGCATGCCAATGTGTACACTTTCTGCCATCTTCATGCATTGTGTAAGGGCATGCACATGCTTTTAGCTGTGAAACAACCCAATCTTCAAACACAATGAACTTGATTTGTGCAGGCTTAAAAATGATGGGGTGAATTTTCAAACATGCGTGCACACATGTATGCCTGATTTTATAACATGTGTGCGCAGGCGCGTGCATGTTATAAAATCTGGGGTCAGCATGCACAAGGGGGTGCACAAGTCCCGTGGGCTTCCCCGTTGCATACCTCCTAGCCTGACCTTCCCACCCCTTCCCCTAGCCTTTCTGCCCCCTAACTCTAACCTAACCCCCCCGCCAAATTATTATTTCACCTTTTGTGCCTGCCTGGAGGCAGGCGCAGGTTGCATGCGCCGGCAGCCTGCCAGCATGTGATCCTCCGACACAGCAGCAAATGGCCATGCTCGCCCCTTTTTTTTAAGCCCTGGGACTTAGACGCACATCGCCGGGCCTTTATAAAATAGGACCGGCACGCGTAGGGCTTTTAAAATCAGCCCCTATGAGTGCATTTCTGCAGTTAGGCACCCCTACTGAACATCAGCCTGTACATATCAGAAATGATGGGTAGAGTCCAACTTTCAAACTTATCCATGGTAAAGGATTCACGTGCATAAGTGGATGGGCAGAGATTAACACTAGTATTTTATAAACAGTATCGCAGGAACTGCACAGTTGACAAAATGCCATATATTTTTCCTCCAAAAGTTTGCATGTATTCAGTATATGTGAATATTACCAAGAAAATGCATACTTTCTCTACCTATTTTATAAACATATTCTCCTATATTTTATGTACAAAATAATTGTGACACTGCACAAATAAACATCCAGAATTAAATGCAGAGGCAGACATTTTATAAAGCATACACGATGTCATGGAGTATGAGCCCTTAAACTGAGCTGAGACTGGCACTGTCCAGCTGGTAACCCAACTGGGCCCTTACTGACAGTAGGCAAACTTGCTATGACTGGGACAAGGCCTTAGGCTTCACCTGTATCAACTTCTTCCCCCACACTAAGGAACAACATTTTGGGGACAGATGTTGTAAAAGTATGGTGGCGGCATCCATGCCATGGGCAAGGTTTGCGGCTTGTTGGAGCAGACTACTGGCATCCTGGGTGAGTGGTGTTGGTGCCTGCAGCATTGGGGTGAGCAAGGCTGGTCGCAGAGCCATCCCATGGCTGGCCAAACATTACACATGAGTACTTGGAATCACCAATTTGCCAATACTTTCACCAGTTCAACCAGCCCTTCTTCCGTCGACAGAGACCATCTAACACTTCATCCCGAATCTTCACCTGTTCTTCCAAAGCTCCAACCCAAAAACGTGGAGACAACAAACCATTAGCAGTTGTAAAAGTATATGATCAAGTTCAATTAGGTATATATGTATATCTCTTGCAAAATAGTAACCAGTGCCCCGAAATGCTCTTTTGTCTCCAGCAGAGTATACGTTTGACAGTTATGAATAACATATATGTGCATATATGCTACTTTTATGCATGAAACCTCTTTGAAAATTACCTCCATAACACTCAGTAGTCAGTTTTTCTTTAGCACAGTCCCTATTAAGACTCTTGCAATATGTTTCAATAAAAGCTTCGATACAATATGCATGAGACTCAATATCATTTTTTAGATATGTGGTGTTGATTTAATGTCACCAGTATCTGGAATTGTACATAGGGCGCACACTGAGCATGCTTCCACTGTAATATCAGCTTGAACTATGGAAAAAAGTTGAAAGTTATTGCTTATAAGTCAAGTATTACACTGCCTCAATTCAACATGCTCAAAGTTACTCATGCACACCAACTTCATGGAATTAAATATGGAAAAAGGCGGCCAAGCCCAGTAGTGGCACATTATCTTTACCAAGTTAGCAAAAACACAGGGATAGATTTTCAAAGGGTTACGCGTGTAACCCCTGAAAACCTACCCCAAACCCCCCCTGCATGCGTCGAACCTATTTTGCATAGGCTCGGTGGTGCGCGCAAGCCCCGGGATGCGCGTAAGTCCCAGGGCTTTCCTGGGGGCGTGTTGGGGGCATGTTGCGGCAGCGCATCACCCGGGGCATTCCAGGGGCGTGGCTGTGGGCGTGGTTCCAGCCCGGGGGCGTTCTGGGGCGTGGCCGCGGCCTCTGGACCAGCCCCCAGACTGGAACCTGGCATGCAGGCAGCTGGCCCGAGCGGGCGTAACTTTGGGAATAAAGGTAGGAGACAGTGTAGATAGAGCTGGGGGAGTGGGTTAGGTAGGGGAAGGGACTGGAAGATGGGGTGAGGCGGAAGGAAAGTTCCCTCTGAGGTCGCTCTGATTTCGGAGCGGCCTTGGAGGGAACGGGCAGTGCGCACCGGGCTCGGCGCGCACAAGGTGCACAAATGTGCACCCCCTTGCGCGTGCTGACCCCATATTTTATAAGATATGCGTATATTATAAAATCCAGCGTGCTTTTGTTTGTGCCTGGTGCGCGAACAAAAGTACGTGCTCGCACTTTTTTATAAAATGTACCCCACAGTTTGTTGTTGTATTGGTTGTTTAAAAGACTGTAAGCACATATCTGGCTACAGGAATTATATTATGTGCATTGTGTTTGTAGTGAAGGATTGTTGAACAGTATGATCAATGTTCTCTTTTTATGCATATGAGATCATCCAATGTGTTACATGACAATACACTCTGTCTTTCAATGTGACATCCATATTGTACTATGTTTTGATCAATTACTGTATGTTTGCCATGTATTACTGTGGCAGGGGCTAAAGATTGTATTTTGCCTGTCAATGTTTTTTCTTAAGTGATATAAATGCTCCTTTATTAATTGGTCAGATTAGTTTAATCACACTTTTGATATATATATTATGATCCCCCTTGCTTTTTTATTCTCGAAAACAAGGTGCTACTGCTCAGATGTGACAAGGGCTGGTGGTGGGTAGAAGAGACAATACTTTTTAAGTTTTTACAATGTGTAACAATGCTTAAAATATATTTAAACTGAGATAGTATGAGGTCTGCTTCAGAGGAGAAGGAGAATGGACAGGAAACACATGAAAAGGCTTGTTGCTATGGCACAAGTTCAAAATAAAGACCAAAACTACCATGGCCTCACTCTTCAATCATCAGCATCACCTGGCCCATATCCCTGCCTCTTTCTCAACCTTCCTGTCCCTGTCCCCAGCAGTCTTTCTCTCTCTCTCTCAAATCCCCTAAAGTAGTATCTCTCGTCACCCCCATGCCCGATAGTCTCTCTCTCAACCCCTCTATTCCCCCAACAGATTATCTCAATCTCTCTTGACTCCCTTCTCCCCCAGCCATCTCTCCCTCTCAAGCTCCCTGTCCCAGGAATCTCTCTCTCAACAATCCATTCTTCCTGCCCACCAGTATCTTTAACTCTTTCGTCCATCATTCTGTCCCCAGCCAGCAATCTCTTCCTTTCTCTCCCTTAGCAGTCTCTCATGACCTTACCCATGCCCAGCCATATCTCTTTCTCATTCACCCCCCCTCCCTATCCTCCTAACAGTAATTCTCTGTCTCTTTTACCCATCCCTCCATTCCCATTGGTCTCTCATTCTCAGCTCTCTCCTTTCCCTGGCAGTATCTCACTCTCATATCCCTCAGTCTCTCCCAACTCCCTTTGCATTTTCTTACTATCTTTCATATTTCTCCATTCACGGCATTCTCTTCCTCTCATTCCCTCTCCTTTCCAGCAAGATCTGTCTCTCTCTCTCTCAAACCCCCCATTTCCAGTAGTCTCTCTCACAACATCCCATTCTTCCTCCACAGTCTCTCTCTTTCTTCCTCTTTCCTCCATCAGTCATTTTCTCTTTCTTTTTATGACTGCACTGTGAATGCTGTGTGAAGTTCTGGTCAACCCATCTCAATAAAAACAAAAACAAAGCGGAACTAGAAAAGTGAAAAGAAAGCAGCAAAAATGATAAAGGGGATGGAATGGCTCCCTTATGAAGAAAGGCTGAACAGGATATGGGTCTTCAGCTTGGGGAAGACATGACTGAAATGGAATATGATAAAGGTTTATAAAATCATGAAGGAGAAGGGATGTTTACCTTTTCAATGAGTAGACTAGCAGATATTCCATGAAACTAACAATGAAGCTGTGGAATTTGTTGCTAGAGAATGTGGTCAAGGCATTTAGAATAGTTGGGATTAAATGGGTTTTGGACAACATAAGAAAATGCCATACTGAGTCAGACCAAAGGTCCATCAAGCCCAGCATCCTGTTTCCAACAGTGGCCAATCCAGGCCATAAGAACCTGGCAAGTACCCAAAAACTAAGTCTATTCCATGTTACTGATGCCAATAGCAGTGGCTATTTTCTAAGTCAACTTAATTAATAGCAGGTAATGGACTTCTCCTCCAAGAACTTATCCAAACTTTTTTTAAACACAGCTATACTAACTGCACTAACCACATCCTCTGGCAACAAATTCCAGAGCTTAATTGTGCATTGAGTGAAAATGACTTTCTCCGATTAGTTTTCAATGTGCCACACGCTAACTTCATGGAGTGCCCCCTAGTCTTTCTGTTATCCGAAAGAGTAAATTCCCCCTCAGCTGACTCGTCTCCAAGCTGAAAAGTCCTAACCTCTTTAGTCTTTCCTCATAGGGGAGCTGTTCTATCCCCTTTATCATTTTGGTCGCCCTTCTCTGTACCTTCTCCATAGCAACTATATCTTTTTTGAGATGTGGCAACCAGAATTGTACATAGTATTCAAGGTGCAGTCTCACCATAGAGCGATACAGAGGCATTATGACATTTCCCTTTCTAATAATTCCCAACATTGTTTGCTTTTTTGACTGCTGTAGCACACTGAACCGATGATTTCAATGTGTTATCCACTATGACGCCTAGATCTCTTTCTTGGGTGGTATCTCCTAATAAGGACCCTAACATTGTGTAACTATAGCATGGATTATTTTTCCCTATATGCATCACCTTGCACTTATCCACATTAAATTTCATCTGCCATTTGGATGCCCACTTTTCCAGTCTCACAAGGTCTTCCTGCAATTTATCACAATCTGCTTGTGATTTAAATACTCTGAACAATTTTGTATCATCTGCAAATTTGATTACCTCACTAATCGTTTTTCTTTCCAGATCATTTATAAATATATTGAAAAGTACAGATCCCAATACAGATCTCTGAGGCACTCTACTGCCCACTCCCTTCCACTGAGAAAATTGTCCTTTTAATCCTACTCTCCGTTTCCTGTCTTTTAGCCAGTTTGTAATCCACAAAAGGACATCACCTCCTATCCCATGACTTTTTACTTTTCGTAGAAGCCTCTCACGAGGAACTTTATCAAACGCCTTTTGAAAATCCAAATACAGTATATCTACCGGTTCACCTTTATCTACATGTATATTAACTTCTTCAAAAGTGAAGCAGATTTGTGAGGCAAGACTTGTCTTGGGTAAAGCCATGCTGACTTTGTTCCATTAAACCATGTCTTTCTATATGTTCTGTGATTTTGATATTTAGAATACTTTCCACTATTTTTCCTGGCACTGAAGTCAGGTTAACTGGTCTGTAGTTTCCCAGATCACCCCTGCAGCCCTTTTTAAATATTGGGGTTATATTATCCACCCTCTTGTCTTCAGGTACAATGGATAATTTTAATGATAGGTTACAAATTTTTACTAATAGGTCTGAAATTTCATTTTTTTAGTGCCTTCAGAACTGTGGGGTGTTTACCATCTGGTCCAGGTGATTTACTACTCTTCAGTTTGTCAATCAGGCCTACCACATCTTCTATGTTCACTGTGATTTGGTTCAGTCCATCCGAATCATTACCCATGATAACCTTCTCCGTTGCGGGTATCTCTTCAACATCCTCTTCAGTAAACACCGAAGCAAAGAAATCATTTAATCATTCCATGATGGCCTTATCTTCTCTAAGTGCCCCTTTAACCCCTTGATCATCTAACAGGCCAACTGACTCCCTCACAGGCTTTCTGCTTTGGCTTTATTTTAAAAAGATTTTACTGTGAGTTTCTGCCTCTACAGCCTACTTCTTTTCAAATTCTCTCTTAGCCTGCCTTAACAATGTCTTACATTTAACTTGCCAACGCTTATGCATTATCCTATTTTCTTCTGTTGGATGAAGATCTTTTAGCTAAAATAGCTTCTTTTACCTCCACTTTTAACCATGCCGGAAATCGTTTTGCCTTCCTTCCAACTTTCTTAATGTGTGGAATACATCTGAACTATGCTTCTAGGATGGTATTTTTTAAACAATGACCACACCTCTTGCACACGTTTTACCTTTGTAGCTGCTCCTTTCAGTTTTTTTCTAACTATTTTTCTCATTTTATAAAAGTTTCCCTTTTGAAAGTTTAGCACGAGAGCCGTGGATTTGCTTACTGCACCCCTTCCAATCATTTATTCAAATTTGATGATATTATGATCACTATTGCCAAGCGGCCCTACCACTGTTACCTCTCTCACCAAGTCCTGTGCTCCACTGAGAATTAGATCTAAAATTTCTCCCTTTCTCATCGGTTCCTGAACCAATTGCTCCATAAAACTGTCATTTATTCCATCCTAGAATTTATCTCACTAGCATGTCCCGATGATACCTTTACCTAGTCAATATTGGGGAAATTGAAATCTCCCATTATTATTGCACTACCAATTTGGTTAGCTTCCCTAATTTCTCTTAACATTTCACTGTCTGTCTTACCATCTTGACCAGGATGATGATAGTATACTCCTAATACTATAGTCTTCCCCAACACACAAGAGATTTCTACCTATAAAGATTTGATTGTGCATTTAGTCTCATGCAGGATGTTATCCTATTGGACTCTATGCCATCCCGGACATAAAGTGCAACACCGCCTCCCAGGTGCTCCTCTGTCATTGCAATACGATTTGTAACCCAGTATAGCACTGTCCAATTGGTTATCTTCCTTCCACTATGTCTCTGAGATGCCAATTAAGTCTATGTTATCATTCACTGCTATACATTCTAATTCTCCCATCTTACTTTTTAGACTTCTGGCATTAGCATACAAACATTTCAAAGTTTGTTTTTTGTTTGTATTTTCATTCTGCTTTTTAATTGATTGGGATACGTTAGAATGTTTTAGCTCAGGTGAGGTTTTAGTTACAGGCACTTGGACTTCTTTTCTTGTTATTGGAATCTCACTGTCGGGATGCCCTAATTCTAATGCATCATTAGCATCCTTTGAAGATACAGCCAGAAGGACTCACTGCTCTCTTAATTAACAAATGTTGGTACCTAATCAAACCAAATCACACTACTTTAAGACCTTTCCAAGGTAGGCTATCCATTGCTCCTACCATGTGACAGGGGCTGACCAATGGCACTGCTAGCTCCTGTCACATAGTAAGGGCAAAGGGCCACCAGCATCATTTTGATTACTGGCAGCCGATGGCCCAAGAGCAGGAGATCGCTCCCGGGACCCCCGCTGGACCACCAGGGACCTTTGGCAAGTCATGGGGGGTGGGGGTCAGGAGGGTGGGGGGTTGTAGTTTATTATTATTTTTTTTTTTATATTCGCTCCATAAGACGCACAGACATTTTCCCCCCACTTTTGAGGAAAAAAAAGTGTGTATTATAAAGTGAAAAATACGGTAAGTATACACTGCTCCTAGCTTATTTCTAGCTTCTGGCTACCTTTTTTTTTTTTTGTTTGTTTTTAATGTACAAACACACTAACTACAGCTTATTAGCTGCCTTACTGACTGACTATTTAAAAATACAAACAGTCTAACTTCTGTTTATTCACTGCCTTACTGACTATTAAAAGCACAAACACACTAAATAATATTGCCAAATAGCTAACTTCGCCCCAATGCTGTTAAAAAAGAAAATTTCCCAAGCAAAAACTTACTGATTCCTTTCAGCCATCAGCAAGGTGATCCTCTCCTTTCAGTGCTCCCACTGAGAAGAGAGGATCCTCTCAGTGGGAGTCCAAATAATATTATTAGCCAGGTAGACTTGGAAAAGCCACCTCTTATCCTTGAGAGTGAGCAACAAGAAATGAGTCTACTCATTAGGATTTGCTGCATACTTCCTAGCAACCCAGATTGGCCACTGTCAGAAGCAGGATGCTGGGTGTGATGGACGTTCAGTCTGACTCAACAGGGCACAGTTTATGCTGTTATGTATATAAGAAAATGAAAAACAAACAAACAAACAAATGCGTCCAAATAATGACTTATCCTGTTACCTCAGTAACTAAGCATCTCTGTAGTAAGGGTATGCTTGACCAAAAATGTTGTCTATATTTTTATTAGAAGGGGCTGCTTTTAATATGGAGATTTTTTTTAATTTGTTTTTCACAAAATATTGCGAATAGTATGCATAATTTGCAAATAGTGTGTGCTGTTTACAATTATCACTAAGAATTTGCAAATGGGTAGCACGATTTGCAGTACTTTGCTAAAAATAAATAAAAAATGAAAATGTGTGTTTAGGGGGAGCAATTTTGGTTCATTTGAAAAAAAAATGGACTCATTTGCAATTTTCCATTTTTGTTTCAAAAGAATGTACATCCCTGCTCTATAGCATAGCACTTTAAAGGATTCTGGAAAGGGATGAAAACTAGTATGTTGCAGTTAATCAGATCTTTACCAGAGTACTTGCATCTCTTGAAAGAATTAACAACTTTTAGTGGTTACAAAGATGCAGACCTTTGTACTGAAGGGGATTCTTGGGAGCCCCTTGTTAAATTATTTTATGAAAGCAGTAGAACTGAGCTGGTCAAGCCCCTTGATAAGAAATAGTATATCACTAATACAGATTATAATTAAGATCCCGGTGAATTTAAGGACATTATTTGGAATGCAGAACTATTTCTATGATTGCAGAGGAAGTGTCAAACTGGAAAGGCTTTTGCTTCATGTTCATGAATTGGGAATGAAGATGTTAAAAGTGGCAAAGCATTTTTAAAAAGCAGAGTTCCTTTATTTGCCGCAGAAAAAGCAGCACTGCCCTTTTACAAGCATGTAAATAAAAGATAACATAAAAACAAAAACAAAAAACCCATATAAAGTGATATCTTTTTATCAGAAAAAATATATTTCTTGACTAGCTTTTGGGAGCTAGAGGAGGGGAGAATTAGCTGTCAAAAGCTAGTCAAAAAATGTATTAAGTTAGTCCAATAAAAAGGTACCACTTCACACATATATGGTTGGGGTTTTTTTATCATCCTTTATTTATGTGCATTCAAGTGAACTAACATAGCAGCCACACTAATTATAAAAGTGATTTTTTTTTTTGCCTTAAGAAAGTGCAGCCACTGTTTTCTACATACAAGGAAGTTTCATCACCTTTCCCTGTGATGACATACGATATAGAAAAATGGCACGGCTTATTGGGCATGAATGGATGAGATAAGAAAATAAATGTCACAAAATTACTCCCATGCTCCAGAATGAGAGCTGCACAGTTATAGCATTTGACCTTACAATAGTGTTTTATCTCTGGTCAGGAGTAAATAGATTTGGGCTGAAGGGCTCCAGATGCCAAATAAGATGGCACAAGTATTATGTGTGCATGAATGAATGTGTGAGCTGATCTATGGGCCCAAACAGATGGCATCAATGGAATACCTATGGTCGCTCTGTCCCCTCCACACTGCACATTTCTCTTTTAGAACTATGATGGTTATTCTTTTGAACACTCTGTATATCTTCTGAGGTCACATGACAGCTGCTGTTCAGCAAAGCCAGAATAATCTGAACAGTTCCACCTTCCAGATCTCAAAGGGGACATGGGTGACCTGCCCTCTGGTCCACGATGGTTGGGAAGTCACTTTTATGCAAAAACAAAGTAATCGACAGTAGTGATAGTAGGTGGTAAGGGCGATTCGGTCTGTGTGTGTATGTGCCTGTGGCAGGTTCAGGGAGGTCAAGGCATTTGAAGAGGGAGCCTGGGGAGATAGAGAGGTGGAAAGTTCAACATAGAAGGTATGCTGCTCTGGTTCAATGGGCACTTTGGACTGGAGAGCCCAGCACAATTGCTGTCTGTTAGCCAAGAGGTGAAAGGGGACCAAGATGAAAGAGACTTGTGCAGAGTGAAGGATAGAGTATAGTGAAAAATCAGGGTTGAGATGAAGGGAGGGGCAGAGGCTGGAGTAAAGGCCTTTGAAAGGCATCCTTGTAACCTATAAAAGTAACATTTTGCTGATGAAAGAATTCTAGTAGCCACGGCAGTCTAGAGAAAAGAAAAGGGATCTTTGAAGGACTAAAAGGAGATTGTAATGCATATGATGTGGAGATGACAAGAGGTCATTCTTCAAGCCACACAGGGGTTTTTTGATTTCTGTAGAAAGGGCCTATGTGGCTTTGAAAGCTCAAGTACTAGATTCTTTTTAGTTGGTCCTTTAAAAGTTATTGCAACCAACACAGGCTTCATGATAGCTTTTACAGTGTCAAACACAATGATGGTGCTAGACAAACAAAAAATATGGTATTTGATTTACTTGCCCACTTTTCTTGCGATTGAAGTTCTTTAATTACAACAACAGAAATGGAAATGGCACCTTAAAAAATGGGCATTTTCATTAAAAAAAAATCAATGTTTTAGCATAATGCAGAAAAAAGTTCAGATTTATTATGATGTCAGATGGATGCAGACAGTAAAATACTGAATTAAATGCTTGTGCTTAACTGTTTGCTCTTTTCAAATGCATTGTTAAATTATGTTGTAGTCTGCTCTACAGTATCCTACTACTTCCTGAGATATTCATTTTCATTTTATGTTGCTAACCTATTACATAAGTCAAGTGTACTAATTTGTCCCATAAAAACATTGGGGTAGATTTTATAAAAGTGCGCCCGTGCGTACTTTTGTTCACGCACCAGGCGCAAACAAAAGTACGCGTTATTTTATAACATACGTGCATAGCCGCGCGTATCTTATAAAATCCGGGGTCGGCGCGCGTAAGGGGGTGCACATTTGTGCACCTTGCGCGTGCCGAGCCTTGCCGCGCTGCCCGTTCCCTCAGAGGGCGCTCCAAAATCGGAGCGGCCTCGGAGGGAACTTTCCTTCGGCCTCTCCCCACCTTCCCCTATCTAACCCACCTCCCCAGCCCTATCTACACCCCCCCCCTACCTTTGTCGACAAAGTTACGCCTGCTCGAGGCTGGCTGCATGTGCGCCAGGTTTCAGTCCAGGGACTGGTCTGGAGGCCGTGGCCACACCCCTTGGAATGCCCTCAGGCCAGAACATACCCACAGCCACGCCCCCGAAACGCTCCCGGATGACGCGCTGCCGCGACACGCCCCCGACACGCCCCACCAGGAAAGCCATGGGACTTATGCGCATCCCAGGTCTTGCGCGCGCCGCCAAGCCTATGAAAAATAGGCTCGGTGCGTGCAGGGGAGGGGTTTTAAAGGGTTATGCAAAACACCACCAAAACATTTAAAAAAGAACTCAAAACATGGCTTTTCAAACAAGCCTTCAAAGATGGAATTGGCTAAACACACACACAATAAAAGTCACATCAAACAATCACGGACAGAGAATCTCAACTACAGATAGTTATATTACCGATGACAATAACCTACTGAATAGAACTTTAAAATGTTAACCATTTACTGATGGCGATGCATTATTTTACGATGTTGCCGTTTATTTTTTTAAGATGGGCTATGTCCAATTCAATTATGTAGTCATAACAGGCACATATATATTGTAGCATCAGTTATATTGTTATACCATATATCCTGTCACACCAGTTATATCGTTACGACATATATATATATTGTCATACCAGTTATATTGTTATAACAGTTGTTAATCCTCTTGTAATACATTGTTTTACCTGTAAACCGGAGTGAAGGCATCTAGCTAAACTTCGGTATATAAAAACACACAAATAAATAAATAAATACAATATACCCCATTATGCTTTCCAAAGACTATATTGCTTCGGTAGCGTGCAATTGCATACCACTGTCCTCCTCTGTGCGACATTCCTGTATCTGTTATTGATGTGTAACTCTATCAGGGGTCGGCTCCTGCTGGCCAGTGCTCTCCCAGAGTTCTGGGAGTTCTGTGTAAAGTGCAAAGCTCTTACAGTTGCAAGCATCTTCTGTAAAGATGAGTACTAAGGGGGATGAAGCAATGCCTGTTAGAAGAGTGAGAGGTGCAGGAAGAAGATTAGGATGATGTCCAGGGCAGGTATATTTCCTCCATGGGGAATTAGTTGGGGAGAAGTTATTTAAAATGCTGTGAGAGGCATCTTAGGGAGAGAGAAAGAGAGCAGAGATTGGGGAGCACTCTGGAGTGTAAGGGCGCCTGAAATTCCTGAAGCTGCTGAAGATTCCTGATAGTTATCCAGATGGAGGAGAACCTGAGGGAAAGGGCAGAATTCCTGCTGCAGAAGCTCCAGGGAGAAAGAATAAAATAAGTGTTTCCTTTATTTGATTTTGCTGAACTGTTTTCTATTGCTATCGTTTGAAGAATCACCTTGGTCTGAACTCTGCCTGATTTTGTTTGGATTTACAAAATAAAATCTTCTATTTTGGAACCAACTAGAAGTGTGGACAATTGGACTTTGTGTTTTGGTAAGCCTGCCCTTGGGCCTACCAGAGACTGTCTGGTCCCCAGCTGGCCATCCCTGGTAGAACCTGACTGTTCCCAGAGCTGCAGCAGTGCAAACAACCCCTTGTACATCCTCCAAAGGTGACCCAGAGGAAAAGGGGATTACATATGCATTGTGCTGATGATTGTTTTGCTGTGGCACTCCCTTGCTTTATTTTTTTTTTAATGACTTTTTTCCCCCACAAATTATGATGCAATAAGCATTCAGCTTTGCTTTTAATGCCTCCAGTCATGGATGATTCAGTGAATTAGCATCTGTGGTTCACTGCAGTCCCGCCTGTGATAAATGTCCACTTATAGACCTGTTACTCGCAGTCGATTCCTCAAATCATTTTCCAGACACTGAAAACTGATCTGTGTACAGTAACTTATTAACAAATCGTTTATTAACTTGTGCCTTTTCAAATAATTGCTTTGAAGCACGCCATGCTCAGTATCACAAACTACTTTTTCTTCTTGGATTTGGCAGTGATAAATTTCTGAACAGTAAAAACTTAAAACACGCTCAAGAACATGTACAATGAAAATATCCTCTCTTACACAATTTCAATATCAAACTACACTATCTTTTTATAGATTTATTAAAGTCTCCCAAAAGCTGCACAGTTGCTGTATAAAAAAAATATAAAAAATTGTTCTTATAGGTTTAATGACCCTTATCTTTCAAAGCTGTATACTCATTATAAACAACAAAAACTCCACTTACAATTTACTGGCTATTTTAGAAATGTCTTGAGTGAGAGTCTTTCTATCTAATCTTCAGGCAAAATGGTGCCTGTGCATTTGGCTGCTGGCACGCCCAATGGCATATAACCTCTGCATGAGAGCAGCAGGAAAAGAGAAATTTCACATTGCTGTCATGGGATTGAGCTTCAGTGCTGCCTGATGGAACATAATGGTTTGTCCTTTCATTCTGGAAGAGTGGCTTCTGTGGCTAGATCTACCACAGGACAAGTCATGCTGTCACTGGCAAGACAAGGGAGAACATAGTAGGGATGTGCAGAGCAAAAGTTTATGTTCATAAGTCCATAAGTCGAAAGGGGGGGTCAATTTCGGTCAATATGGACATATGGAGAATTCCATAAGTTGAGTCTATGTCCATACATGCAAATAAAAATTTAAACCCCTCACCCTCCTTAATCCCCCCCCCCAAGACTTACCAAAACTCCCTGGTGGTACAGCAGGGAGTCAGGACGCCATTTCTGAACTCCTTTGCGAGGAGCACGTGACGTCGGCGTCACGTGATTCCCCGCGCGATCGCTCCGGGACCCTCATTGCACCCAAAAGGAACTTTTGGCCAGCTTGGGGGGGGTCAGGAGGCCCCCCCCAAGCTGGCCAAAAGTTCCTTTTGGGTGCAACGAGGGTCCCGGAGCGATCGCGCAGGGAATCACGTGACGCCGACGTCACGTGCTCCTCGCAAAGGAGTTCAGAAATGGCGTCCTGACTCCCTGCTGTACCACCAGGGAGTTTTGGTAAGTCTTGGGGGGGGGGATTAAGGAGGGTGAGGGGTTTAAATTTTTATTTAGGATCAACAATCGCAATTTCCAACTTATTCAACATAGCTATGTTGAATAAGTTGGAAATCTGATCGTTTTCGCCTCATCACTTTTTTAAGTTAAAAAAAAAATAAGTTGCATTTTGCATTTAAGTTCAAAACGAATGCACACCCCTAGAACATAGACATGGGTGAGGGCAGGGAATAAGGCAGGGGGCTTCCTCACCCCTTTGGTGCTCTGTCCAATCTGTCACGATCCTGCCTGTTATGCATCCCCTCTGCCAGCAGAGGTCATCAGCAAGCCTCACTCACAGATGCTCTAGCTACCCTCTTGCAGATCTCATGAGGCAGCAAATTCAGTCCTACTTAACCCAGCCTGTCCATTTTCCCCTTGTATCTTCATCGAGTCACCTTGGCTACTTGTCCTGACCATCCTTGCCTTACCTTCCTGCCTTGTGGCCTACCTTGGCCTCCTGCTCATTTTGTAACCTACCTTGGCCTCCTGCCTTGACTCGTAGCTTTCCTTGGAGTTCTGCTTTGCTCTGTGGTCTTCCAAGCTTCACTGCCTTGCACTGCTCAAGGCCTTCCTGCCTTGCTCAGTATCTTCCTGAACTTCCGTGTTCTGCCTTGCAGCCTTTGGGCATACTAGGTTTATCTTGCCCAGCCTTATGCCATGTTTGGGCATTCCTGTTTATTATCACTTCTCCTAATTGTCTAGTCGTGTATTGTCCTGTCTGGTCCTGTCCTGCCCAGTCTCTGTCTCCAACCCAGGCCTTGCCTTGTCTTGTACAATCCCTGTCCCCAGCCCAGGCCTTTCCTTGGCTTGTCCTCTACAGTCCCTGTCTCCAGCCCAGGCCTTGTCTTCTCCTGTACAGTCTGTGTCTCCAGCCACAGATGGTTACCTTGTTCTAGCCCCCACTTGGTGCCTTGCTCCAGCTTCCAGCTAGTGCCATGTTCCAGTTCCAGTTCCAGACAAGTTCTGCTAGCCACCAGAGCCCAAGGACTCAACCTGTGAGGGAGGTGGTTGGTGTAGACAGACCTTGCTCTGTATTACCTAGAAGTCCTGTGCTGCCCCTGTGGGGTGTTTCCCCAGACCTAGCCAGACCTTCATTTGTGACACTCCCACACTGCTACCACAATTACCACCTACCACTCTTTGAACAGGGGCACACTAATGGCAGTGGGATGTCAGGTAGTGGCAGGATCCATGAATATAAATTGTATCAGGCTTACATTTATGTGTTTTTTGTTTACACTAGTTGTTTTGTTTCATTTGTTATACTATTTCAAATCTGTTAGTAACTGTTGTAGTTGGAGAGCCTACTCAAGCCTGAGGGTGGTAGATGGGAGAGGGAACTGATATTTGCTTCATCCTCAGTCACTGCCACTGTATGAGGGGACATCTCAGGTATGACCAGAGGTTTGGCTGTTGCTAGGGCTGTAGGGAGATACCAGAAGTTATTACTCTTCATCAAAATATGAATTCTGACTTCACAAAATGGATGCTGACCTGTGTTTCAGCAAAGGAAATTAGAGGTGATAAACTTTGGCCAGAATAGCAATACATGATTGAATTATTTGCTCTGCCAGCACATCTGTTTAACAAGGCCCCTCAAAAGGAATAACAACTTCTTTTTGTAATCAGAGGTATTGAGACAAACAGGCCAGGTGTGTGTATAAGGACAGTTCAGACCTGCAGTAGAATCCAAATCTGCATGGAAACCAGGACTACCACTCCTGGATGGCAGGTTTATCAGACAGGTCAGAATGCAGGTGAACTCTGTCACACAGCCAGGTTAGGTGCATGATCAAGATATCACAAGACCAGGTATCACATGGCCGGTGATCATGAGGACCCGAGAAGTAGGTCTAGCAGTCAATTGAAGAAGAGATTCCATTTTCATGTTCCTGTTTGACTATGTATAAAGCCTTGCATATGTATATCTTGGCTTTTAAAAACAGCATGGGAGAGGGGCTCATGGGTAGCAGTGGAATATGACCTATTAATACCTAAAGATGACACCTAGAACTCTATGCCTCTCCTCACAGCCCAGTAGACAACCTACAGCATTCCAGAGGGCACTGCACAGACAGAGCTACAGCATCTGTCCCAGCTCTACAAACCAGACATTGACAAGGGTGAGGCTAATAATAAGCTTCTAGAGTTATGGGGCTAGTTAGCTGCGTCTATTAATTAATACCCTATGCAAGTAAAAAATACCCTGATGTGTATTTACCTGAGTTTTATTATAATATGCTAAGCTTTATTCACTATCAGTACAGGCTATATTAAGAATAGTAGTCTAAGTTTCTGACATAAGTGGCGCAAATAGTGTGTATTATTCTGACCAGCATTTCTGATAAATAAACGTCTTACTCTGAGGTTTTTCAGATTGTTTATAAGGTAAATAAAGGGCAACTTCAGTACTGCTGATCCTCCCCAGAGACAGGGAGAGAAAAGCTAGGGGGAGGAAATTTGGCTGTCCCTCACAGGCTTCAGAATACTCTTATTTTCCTACAGGGCCTGCTTGACCCCAGTGTACTAGCATCCCGGTTCACCACCAGTACAGTCATGGCTTGCAGCCATGAACTGGAAGACTTGCTTTGATCATGGCAAGTTCTCTAGTGATGCAGTCATGGGCACATCCTAAGAGGTCTGAGGCCTTGCTTATCTATAGCAATTTATGGGATCTTGGGGAGCATATGCTCTAATACTGCTTTGCTTAGTTTCTCCATCTTGGGAAGGGGGGGGGGGGGATCCAGGAGATAAGGAACTTTAGGAAGGTCTCTGATACCTGAATCAGATTCCTTTGTTGGATCATTTAACAGAGTAAAGGCCATTACTATCAAACCTAAGAACTTCTATGTTGTGGACACCCTGCTATTGCTGTTGATTAGTAGAGGGAGGGGGCTGAATGCATATCAGCTTTCCTTCTTCCACCCTCATCCCTGATAAACCACATTCTATCTCTCTCACTCTCTCTACTACCCTTCCTCCCCATTCTAGGAATAACCTCCCAGCTCTCTCCTTTACTACTGCCCCCACCTCCCACTAACAAGTCACCGTTTCCTGACTTGTGTTCCCTCACTCTGCCCTCAGCTGAATTCTAAGTCCTAGAAACACAGATGCAGGCTGTTTCAACCCCTGCCCTACAGTTTCTCTCCTGATGTTGCCTACAGTGTCTGCTTTAGGTTCACCCGTCTTCTTCTCTTCCTTTCAGTCTTAAAGCCTGATTTTTAATCGCCTGTGCATGAAAAAAACAGGGGTTATGCATGTGGCCGGGCCTTGCACGTGCTGCGCGCATTTTAGAAGAAGCTCAGTTGCGCATGTAGCCCCCGTTATGTGCACAAGAGCCAGGCCTCTTCCAAGGGTTGGTCCCAGAGACAGGGAGGGCAGTCCAGGGTGGAGCTGGAGGCCGCCGGTACAGCGGCCATTTGCCGATGTGCCAGGGTGATCGCGTGCTGCAACTTGCTGGCATGCTCAACATTTGACCTTGATATTGAACCTTTGTGCACAGTTGCTGTGTGCACAATATAGAATTAAAAATTGTTCCTGCTAAAGTGATATTGTCCAGTACAATTAATTTGCCGCACATTACTCTGTTGTTGTTCATCTATATGTGTGTGCCCTTTACTCCGCTTTCCTTGTATGCTTATGCTCAACATATGCCAGCTCAGGAGCTGGCACAAGTTTGAAAACAAGAAAAAAAAACCCAAAAAGGTAGGGCCTTCAAAGGGGTAGGGGAAGAGGGAGGGAGGGTAGGTAGTGGGGTAGCAAAGTTTCCTCCCAGTCCGCTCTTTAATTGGAGCAGACTGGGAGGGAACTGGGGGAGGCCTGATCTCGTCGCCACGCATAAACTGGGCAATTCTACCACCCCTGCATGCACTGGTCTGGATTTTATGACATGCATGCACCAGCACGTGCATGTTATAAAATCATGCATCCATGTGTGCGCGCCAGTAGCGCGTGTACATGGAGGCGCACATGTATTTTTTTAAAATCTACCCATTAGTGAGTAAGGGAAGGTGATGAAGATGGAGCAGACACTGCAAACTGAAAACAATTGCTCTGCTCTCTTCTCCAGCCCCTCTCCTTCTTTTTTCCCTGCAGGCTGAATGAAGAAGGGGAGGGAAGTGAATTTGAAGCAGATATTGCAAAGCATGAAACAATTGCTTTGCTCCTTTCTCCGGCCCCTCCCTTCCTGTTGTCTGCAGGCTCCCTGTAAGGAAGTGGCTAGATCAGTAAAGATAGTGGCCCAGACCTTTCTAGTGTTTTCCCAGAGAACCTGGCCATTGATACAAATCCCCAGAGTGTCTGGGTGAAGTCCAGAGAGTTTGCAGGTATGTTTATTATCTCCAAGCATAAAATGTGCCTTGAAGTTATTGTTTATTGACCCAAGATTACATGTTATTATTCTTGTTAAGGGGCTGCAGAGGTGAAGCTGGGTTGGTCATTCTGCCCATGTTATAGAAACTGGAGTGCTGCTTTCACAATTCAATCACAGCATCAGCTGACTGCAGGAATCCATTGCATCTTGTTATAGATGCAGCAGTTAAATCAATAAACGAGCTAAAGATTTTTAAAAATTTTTGTTCCATTTCCATATTCTAACAAAACTAGTGACCTCTGAAGATAAATAGCTTTGATTATAAGATGATTTCATCTTCAGTCTGGGAACATCTTTATTTATCCTGACAACATAGTTTGCTGAGTGGGAACTCTCAATTTATTTACCAGCATAGGCTTGCTTCTTTGCCTCTCATAGCTCTTACATTCTTATTTCCCATGTCTCTCTCTAAAAGGCTCATTGTGATGTTACCTTACATCAAGCTGCGTTGTGAAGTTTCACCTCTTAGCAGCCATATTAATTGGCCACACTAATATTGCATAATGCATATTCCATACTAATTGCATACACTATTTGAATTATGTTGATAATATGTTGGTACGATGCAGGTTAAAATCATTAGACTGAATCTGGCTCACAGACTATATATATTTATTTAAAAATGAAAAAGTATCGCATTGCAGGTGATACTCTTTTATTGGACTACCCTCACTTTACCCTCCGTGGCCTCAGGTACAAAATTAGATTGTAAGACCTGTGGAGAAAGGGAAATACCTATAGTACCTGAATGTAATCCACTTTGATGTACACTTTGAAGTGCCAAACAGCAGAATGTAAAAAATATAAATAAATAAATAGACCTGGCACACTTGTGAATAAACTTGTGAGAGTTATATGCCCTTTCTCAGGTCAGTGCAAAATGAGTTAAATCATGATGATGCCTGAATATACAAAGAAATTGCTTAGATTACTACTTTGAGGTGTTTATGTCATTTTGGTTAGATCAGATTCGACAGAATATTCAGGAAAAATCACTGTCAGCACATTTTGCACTGACCTAGCGAAAGAAATCTAATACTTGGAAGCTAGTAACCAATATTTTAGATTAGTTCAGTAAAAAACAAAGTATTACCTGCATCTTGTTTGCTGACATTTTACTTCTACATATTTAAGTGGACTAAAAGAAAAGCTTCAATATTTTGTCAGGATTATATAATCCTTCTGGGAACAGACAAAATTATGCTTCAGAAAACAAATGTGCTTCAACCATTTAGCAGTTTTTTAAATATAGATTTAAAATATTAATATGCAAAGAGGCTAGTAACAGATGTGATCCAAAACAACACCTTAACATTATTTAACAATAAAGAAAGAGCCACTTGATGTGACATAAAACCTCTATTGAGACCGGGAGCTAGCAGGCCAGCTTGGTTGAATCAACTCCTTCCTCCAAAATTGCTCTCAGGCTGTTTCACTGAGATAAGCATCATCCTGCCTGCATTTTCACACTTATGGAGTGCCACAAGGATCTATCCTAATCGCCAACACTATGTAATATCTCTTTTGATAATAAACCTATCAACATTTCTAAGCAGGTTCACAACCTTGGTATCAAACTTGACCTCAAATTGCATATGTCAACACATATTAAAGCCACTGTTAAAACCTAATTTTACAAACTACAACTTCTGAAGCACATCAAGCAGCTGCTCGGTCCTTCTGCCTTTCACACAGTACTTCAATCCTTAGTACTCACAGGACTGGACTACTGTAATTCCCTTTATTTAGGCCTACCTCAATCATCATTACGATCACTTCAGTTAGTACAGAATAGGGATGTGAATCGTGTCCTCGATCGTCTTAACGATCGATTTCGGCTGGGAGGGGGAGGGAATCGTATTGTTGCCGTTTGGGGGGGTAAAATATCGTGAAAAATCGTGAAAAATCGTGAAAAATCTAAAAATCTAAAAATCGCAAAACCGGCACACTAAAACCCCCTAAAACCCACCCCTGACCCTTTAAATTAAATCCCCCACCCTCCCGAACCCCCCCCAAATGACTTAAATAACCTGCGGGTCCAGCGGCGGTCCGGAACGGCAGCGGTCCGGAACGGGCTCCTGCTCCTCAATCTTGTTGTCTTCAGCTGGCGCCATTTTCCAAAATGGCAGCGAAAAATGGCGGCGGCCATAGACGAACACGATTGGACGGCAGGAGGTCCTTCCGGACCCCCGCTGGACTTTTGGCAAGTCTCGTGGGGGTCAGGAGGCCCCCCACAAGCTGGCCAAAAGTTCCTGGAGGTCCAGCGGGGGTCAGGGAGCGATTTCCCGCCGCGAATCGTTTTCGTACGGAAAATGGCGCCGGCAGGAGATCGACTGCAGGAGGTCGTTCAGCGAGGGTTCCGGCGCCTCGCTGAACAACCTCCTGCAGTCGATCTCCTGCCGGCGCCATTTTCCGTACGAAAACGATTCGCGGCGGGAAATCGCTCCCTGACCCCCGCTGGACCTCCAGGAACTTTTGGCCAGCTTGTGGGGGGCCTCCTGACCCCCACGAGACTTGCCAAAAGTCCAGCGGGGGTCCGGAAGGACCTCCTGCCGTCCAATCGTGTTTGTCTATGGCCGCCGCCATTTTTCGCCGCCATTTTGGAAAATGGCGCCGGCTGAAGACAACAAGATTGAGGAGCAGGAGCCCGTTCCGGACCACTGCCGTTCCGGACCGCCGCTGGACCCGCAGGTTATTTTAGTCATTTGGGGGGGGTTCGGGAGGGTGGGGGATTTAATTTAAAGGGTCGGGGGTGGGTTTTAGGGGGTTTTAGTGTGCCGGCTCACGATTCTAACGATTTATAACGATAAATCGTTAGAATCTCTATTGTATTGTGTTCCATAACGGTTTAAGACGATATTAAAATTATCGGACGATAATTTTAATCGTCCTAAAACGATTCACATCCCTAGTACAGAACACTGCGGCTCGCCTACTATCTAACCAGAGATTGCATGACTATATCTCTCCAGTTCTTTTTAACTTACACTTGGTTACCCATTAAATGGCAAATTCACTATAAAGCCTTGACTATAATATACAATCTTATTTATAATAATAAAAATCCCTGGCTATCTGCAACTTTTCATCTTTACATTCCATCCAGAAACTTTAAATCAAAAAAATCAACTCCTTTTACAGGTTCCTTCCCCAAAAGTCCACCAGACTAGTTATAACCTGTGAGCGTGCATTATCCATTGCAGGCCCAATTCTATGGAACACAATGCCACAAACTCTAAGACTTTTAAGTAATAAAAAGGATTTTAAAAAAGCATTAAAACATCATCATTTTAAGTAAGCATTTCCAGACTTATGTGAGACATAATCCTACCAATGTTTATTCACTTTTATCTTCTTTCTACTAATTTTACTTTTATTTTGCCTATTTTAAGTTACTTAATTTTATGACCACTTTATTTTTATTTTTATGTTATATATTGCTTTTTATGTCTGTATGTATTAATTTATGAATGCACTGTTGTAACCCACTCCGAACGTTGGAGGGCACGGGTAATAAATATTTTTATAAATAAGTAAACAAAAAGTAAATAAATAAATATATTTACATATATATATAGCCTCCCTAGGCAACATTTTTAGAGAGTATCAGATTAGTTAATACTCGTATGCTAATTGCACCAAAGAAGAGTGGGATCTTGTCTCTCCTGGGCCAGACCTTGACAAAAAGATAGCCAAACTGAATAAATGCCTTCTTAAACACAGGCCAAATTTTTACCAAGCAAAAGCCACTATAAAGGATCAGGACAACTTCTCTTTTAAGGGATCATAGTCTTGGCCTATTAAAAAACACTTTGATCAGACAGAGCTCAGAGATGTCTTTGCCCTTTATAAATAGACTCCCAAAGTCCTTAATCCAGCACTCTATCTCCTTTCACAGACAGAGCTTTTACTCTGATATGGACACCTGCCAGGATTCAGCCATGGCAAGGTTCAAGTCAGTGCTCTGAGGGTCCCGAGTCTCTCCCTTTCCCAAGTTAATCTACCCACCAGGTAGCTCTGAATGTTTGTTTCTATATATCTGCAGCAGCCCTGGACTTGTTTTTTAGGCACCCATTATGCCTGTGCCTATTACAATAAACATTTAAGGACAGGAGACTGGCTAAAATTGCTATCTTCCTTCTCTGCTGAATCTTGGAAACAGGATGCTGGGCTTGATGGACCCTTGGTCTGACCCAGTATGGCATTTTCTTATGTTTCTGCAGAGAACAGCTGTCTGCTACTCTGCAATAGCACCTTACAGGAGGTGGAGGGGTAAATGTACCAAAAGTGCATAGGGGTGGCAAAACCCTAAACCCATCCCTGATCTGCAGACCTGTTTTTCATTTCCTAGATGTCTGTGTTGGGTGCTTTTGTGCTCAGTCACATCTTCTGCTTTCAGATTGATCAATTGGGAACCAAACCCTACCACCATTATATAATTCCAACCGTTCCTTGAGTTGGGCTCCTCACTGGTTCAAATCTGAAAAACTAGTTTTATTCCTGAGTTCTACACTAGCTGCAGTTCCTGTGTAACCTATCCTGGAATCTGATCATGCCGTCTTTGAGTATTTTTTGCCTAATTGCCTGTTCTGGAATCCATCTTGTCCATTTCTGTACCCTTTATTTATTTTAAAAAAACCCTTTATTGGACTTTCTTTTGCCTCATGGATTTGCTTTCTTTATAAAAGGTTCAGAGGTGGATTCGCAAACAGCCACTAAGTAGCAAAGAGAACCATTTATTTATTTATTTGCTGTTTATTCAATCGGATACAGAAGAAATCATGTACAGTGAAGAAGAAATGCCTACCCTACAATACAGATTCTGAGAAACTACAAGAGTTGAATATCCAATTTTTAGGTGGTTCCAAAGCACAGTCTCCCATTTGAAGCTTGGAGTAATTCCTTTTTTCTTTACCTATTACTAATACCTGGTGCAATGAGTGCATGGGATTGGAGAGTGAGAGAAGATGAAGTTAGGGTGGAGGGCTGGGGTTATTTTGGGATAGTAGAGGGAGAAGGAAAGCTATAATGATCCCTCACTGCTTGTTTATATATATATATATATATATATATATTGCAATCTTCATGATAATCATGCTTTTTAAACTTTCTTAGGCATTTTTTTCTGTTTTATTTTAGAAAGAAAGAGTAGAGGGGTAGCAGTAATGTCTTTTTCTTTCTCCTTTGGAGTTGGTAGTTCAAAGGGATAGTTTTTTCTTTGACACTTGGGAGTTGAAAGGAGAGTATTGCTTGTGTTAATTGGATCAATCTGGCCTCTACATATAGGTCATCACAGCCAAGAAGTAATTTGCCTTTATTGGCGGAGCTAAACTATAACAGGTAAGTTTTTTCTGGCTGAATTGAAGGGGATAGTTTTTATTAATAACTTTTTGTTCTTTAAATTTTTTAAAAATATTTTTGCATTGTTTTTTTTTGATTCTTCAGCATTTTATATACTTAGTTTTAGAAAGGAAGAGTAGAAGGAAGGAGAACTCTTCATCTCCCCCCCCCCCACCCCTAACATTACAGACTAACGCACTAGTTGGAGGGGGGGGGGTGGTGGATATTGGTTGGCAGAGTATCACAAGGAAGTAATTTAGATACATTTAATTACTGTTGAATCAACTAAAGTTTCAGGAGGAGATTAATTAGAAATACCATAGTAAATATTTCAGGTAATTAATTTTCAGGATAAGAGAAAAATACTGTTTCCTACCAGAAAAAGGACTGAGAGCAAGTGAATTAGCTCATTCTACATTTTCTGCAAAAAAAGCTGACTGGTAGCATCATATTAGATCTTGTGAAAGCACTGAGAGGAGAGGATCATCTTGCTGGTGGCTGAAGAAAATCAGTAAGTATTAGAGATTAGGGATGTGAATCGTTTTAGGACGATTAAAATTATCGTCCGATAATTTTAATATCGTCTTAAACCGTTATGGAACACAATACAATACAGATTCTAACGATTTATCGTTATAAATCGTTAGAATCGTGAGCCGGCACACTAAAACCCCCTAAAACCCACCCCCGACCCTTTAAATTAAATCCCCCACCCTCCCGAACCCCCCCCAAATAACTTAAATAACCTGCGGGTCCAGCGGCGGTCCGGAACGGCAGCGGTCCGGAACGGGCTCCTGCTCCTGCATCTTGTCGTCTTCGGCCGGCGCCATTTTCCAAAATGGCGCCGAAAAATGGCGGCGGCCATAGACGAAAAAGATTGGACGGCAGGAGGTCCTTCCGGACCCCCGCTGGACTTTTGGCAAGTCTCGTGGGGGTCAGGAGGCCCCCCACAAGCTGGCCAAAAGTTCCTGGAGGTCCAGCGGGGGTCAGGGAGCGATTTCCCGCCGTGAATTGTTTTCGTACGGAAAATGGCGCCGGCAGGAGATCGACTGCAGGAGGTCGTTCAGCGAGGCGCCGGAACCCTCGCTGAACGACCTCCTGCAGTCGATCTCCTGCCGGCGCCATTTTCCGTACGAAAACGATTCGCGGCGGGAAATCGCTCCCTGACCCCCGCTGGACCTCCAGGAACTTTTGGCCAGCTTGTGGGGGGCCTCCTGACCCCCACGAGACTTGCCAAAAGTCCAGCGGGGGTCCGGAAGGACCTCCTGCCGTCCAATCTTTTTCGTCTATGGCCGCCGCCATTTTTCGGCGCCATTTTGGAAAATGGCGCCGGCCGAAGACGACAAGATGCAGGAGCAGGAGCCCGTTCCGGACCGCTGCCGTTCCGGACCGCCGCTGGACCCGCAGGTTATTTAAGTTATTTGGGGGTGGGGGATTTAATTTAAAGGGTCGGGGGTGGGTTTTAGGGGGTTTTAATGTGCCGGTTTTTCGATTTTTCGATTTTTCGATTTTTTAACGATTTTCACGATTTTTCACGATATTTTACCCCCCCAAACGGCAACAATACGATTCCCTCCCCCTCCCAGCCGAAATCGATCGTTAAGACGATCGAGGACACGATTCACATCCCTATTAGAGATGTGAAAGGTTCGGCCTTTGTCATCAGCCCACCGCAGTAAATTTAATTTTCCCACAGTTCGGACCAATTTTATTTTGTCTGCCCCCTCGAAACGAAGCTAGAAACCTGGGGGGGGGGGGGGGCAGATGGTCGGCCCCTGTGACATAGTGAGGGCAAAGGCGATCGGCGCCATTTTGAGTAATACTGGCATCCGACAGCCGGAGTGCAGGAGGTCGCTCCTGGACCCCTGCTGGACTTTTGGCAAGTCTTGTGGGGGTCAGGAGGGTCCCCCAAGACTTGCCAAAAGTCCCCGGGGGTCCAGGAGCGATCTCCTTCACTCGGGCCGTCAGCTGCCAGTAAGCAAAATGGTGCCGATCGCCTTTGCCCTCACTATGTCACAGGGGCTACCGGTGCCATTGGTCAGCCCCTGTCACATGGTAGGAGCACAAGATGGCGCCGATGGCCATGTGACAGGGGCTGACCAATGGCACCAGTAGCCCCTGTGACATAGTAGGTCAGAGGCTATCAGCGCCATTTGATACCGGCACGGAGGGTATGAGTGCAGGGGATGGCTCCCGCCCCCCCCCCCCCCCCGCTAGACCACCAGGTACATGTAAAAGGTTTTGGGGGGGGGTTCGGGAGGGTGGGGGAAGCTAAGGGGTCAATTTTAAAGGGTCGGGGTGGGTTTTTTTTTATCTGCTCGGGCCTCACTAAAATAAAATTAGCAATGTGAATCGGAATCGGAACCGATTCCGATTCACATCTCTACCAATCAGATTTTGTTCTCCCTCTAGCCGAACCCGATCATTAAAACGATCGGGCACACGATTCACATCCCTACCTGGTAGTGCCTTGGAGGAAGATCTCCTGGTCAGACAGCATCAACCTGGTCTGGCAGGAAATAATCCTGTAGCAAGGACCTACTCTCCAGATGTTGCATTGTCCACTCACACTGAGGATGTATCTCCCAGAGTTATTGCCTAGGACAGAAGGATTAGGTCGGCCATCATAGTTGGTGATTTGATTATTAGGAATGTAGATAGCTGAGTGGCTAGTAGGCATGAAGATCACCTGGTAACATTCCAACCTGGTGCAAAGGTAGTGGATCTCACGTGTCACCTAGATAGGGTTTTAGACAGTGCTGGGTAGGAGCTGGCTGTAATGGTAGATGTGGGCCACAGCAACATAGAAAATGTGGGAGGAAGGTTCTGGAAGTCAAATTTAGGCTCTTAGGGGCCGATGCCAAAAAAATGCGGAAAGCAGGTGCTGAAAAGTCAGCGACCACTTTCTTAAAGCACGCATTGTGCCCGCAAGGGGGGGTGCCATGCTATATTATAACTAGGGGGTCGTGTTAGCAAACAGGAGGTCTGCCGGTTATGAACACTGATGCCGATAAACTCAGCATCGGGTTTCATAACTTCAGTTCGCCATAAAGGCATCAGTCTTCTTAATGAGGCCGAATGAGTTTTTTTTTTTTTGTTTAAACTTTTAAAAGTAGTATAGAAAAGCAGTTTTTTCTGCTTTTCTATACTTCTTTTCAATGTGCGCAGCTATTAATGCCTGCTCCAGGTAGGCATTAATAGCTGAGCGATAAATGTGCTGAGACGCCCATTTATTTTTTCGCATTTGGAGTGAATGAGTAATAGCCTCATTCACATGCATTTGCATGTGATGAGCGCTATCCCGTTCACTCGTGTCAGACATGCTTTAAATAGGTGCTAATCCCCTAATTGCATTAGGGGGTGGATTAGCGCCTATTTAATCCGCCTCTGACTGCAGCCAGGCTTTATTTACCGCACTCAGACTGTCTTTCTATCTCACCCACTGAGAGAAAAGGAGTGACAAGCTGCCAGCAGTGGCATTTTGCTGCTGATCTTATCCCCCTGGGGTAGGTTGCAGGCAGGGTTTTGGTGGTATGGGTGGGAGATAGTGGGAGAGTTGCAGTGGCTGTCTGGGCATTGTACAACTACAAGCAGCATCACAGAGAGTGCACAGAGAGAAGTACTATAGGAATTTGATTTGCAGACTCACAGCAGGAGTAGTCAGGCTGAGGCTTCCAGTGTTTTACCTGGAGTTTCAGTTTTTGTGCACATAGAGCAGTCTCAGTTGTAGTGTACAGCAAGATACTGCACTGTGTGTCTGTGTGTGTAGTTTTCCACACTCACTTATATTGGTACAGTGGTGTTCAGTACATTACAACCAATAAAGAAATAATCCTTTTAATCCAAATCCCCAGTAGGCAGTGACATTCAAATCCATGATGTCAGGGAAAGGTACAGGTCAAGTGATTGGCACTGGCAGAGGAGGCACTTCAAGAGGCAGTCCCCCATTAAAGTTAAAAAGGGACTTGTTCCAATCCAAAATCTCTGGAGGGGCAGGCAGTTCCAGCCAGAAAAAACTTAAATTTAAAGATGATGCACCACCACCACCTGTTTCTGACCCTGTTGTTTTGGAGGTGAGGGAAGGCGAGGCTGAGTCATCCAAGGCAGTTGGAGCAGTGGAGAAAGCAAAAGAATGAGACCCAAAAGCAGCAGTGTGACGGCATACTCTAGTTAGTGCTGACGATGTAGCACAGTCATTGTTTGCTTCTGATTCCGATGAAGAATCATCTTGTATGGAATTCCCTTCATCACAATTGGTAGACAGAATAGCTGAAGAAGGTTTAGGAGGATTAGTTAGTCCTGTCTTAGCATCCACTTCAGTGCTGGAGGAGAGAGAGAGGAAACTGGTGATGATGATGAGGAACAGCAGTCAGCGCAGGCACAGAATGTGACTGATGCCCCTGGCATTGCTTTTCAGGGTCCACCCACTACTTCAACTCCAGTGCCAGCATCTACCCCGAAGGCTATAGAGAAGGGATCATGAAATAAATCTGTGATCTGGAGCCACTTTAAAGTAAGGGAGGACTCGCGTTTTGCTCAGTGTAATTACTGTGCCAGGGATATTACCAGAGGCAAGCAAGTAGGCCATCTAACCAATTCTGGGATGATGCATCATATGCAGAAGCAACACCCAACAGTACTGACATCTGGGGATGGTGGCAGTACCAGTCAGGGGACCCCTTTTTCCAGGCAGTGTAAAGTGATTGAAAAGGAGCAGAGTCATCCCACGCCCTCAGCCCCTTCTAGCAGTCAGGTGACAGGCCAGCAGCCCCCTGCCATGCGTCAGAAGTGACAACCCACCATGGAGGAAATGGGGTGGTGTTCGGTAATGCTATCCCGGGGAAGGAGGCAGACAGCCTCAAAAGTTGTAACTAGGAGCATTGGGGAAATGATTGCCCTTGATGACCAGCCCCTGCAGGTAGTGGAGAATGTGGGTTTCAAGCATTTGTTGCAGGTCTTAGCTCCAAATTATAAAGTTCCCTCCAGAACCACATTTAGAAGAAAGGTCATCCCCAGCCTGTACAAGCAGTGTCACAGTCGCATCCAAGCACTGCTAGCTAAGGCAGAGGGTAGTGTGTATTTTACCTGTGATATCTGGACCACCATGAATGCTTCACACTCTTACCTCTCCCTGACTGCACACTGGTGGGACCTGGCTGAGGCAGGGGCAGGCAGCAGCTCTATTAGTGAACAAGTATCAGGGTGGAGTTGGGCTTTACTGCACACCCACCTGACGGACGAGGCCCATACCTCAGTCAATATTCTATCATGCATCAGACAGATGCTGGAGGGGTGGCAGCTACACCAGAGAGCCAGGAATCTTCAGGCAGTGTTCTTTGTCACAGACAATGGTGCAAACATGATAAAAGCAATAACCGATGGGCGCTTTAAGAACATTCAATGTTTTGCACACACTCTGCACCTGGTAGTGAAGTCAGCTCTGGGGTTGGAGTCCAAGCACTAAGACAATGAATACCTGCAGATGTTAATTCAGAAGTGCAAGAACATAGCAGGGCACTTCCACAGAAGTGTGAAGGTGGGGCAGGTTCTCGGACAAAAGCAGACTGATTTGGACATGCCTCACAAGCGTCTCATTCAAGACATTGGCACCCAGTGGAATTCCACCTATATGATGCTGCAGAGGTTAGTGGAGCAGCAGACACCCCTTCATGATCTTTCTCTGGAAATGGAGATAGGTGTGCATGGGCCCCTGGGGCATCATGATTGGTTAGTCATGAGTCAGCTGGTAAAAATCCTGAAGCCCTTTAAGGATGCCACAGAGGAGCTGAGTTCCAGAAGTGCCACCCTGGGTGACATCATCCCTATAAATATTCTGGAGGAAAATTTGGAGGGCTTTAAACAGGAAGAGGGAATGACAGCAGAGGTGCTGCGTTGTCTTGACTTTATGCAGAAGCAGGTGCAAGAGAGATTAAGGCCTTTAACAAAACACGACAGATACATGCTCACCACAGTCTGTGATCCCCTTGTGAAAGGGAAACTCACCCTACAGTCCGATTGTCTCACATTTGTGAAGAACCTGCTGTTAGAAAAGGTCTGTGAAAAGGAGTGCCATAGGTAGAGACAGATTAGGCATGAAGAAAGGAGGAAACAGCAGGCACTTCAGAGAGTAGTGCAAGCCCAAGAAAGCAACACTCTGTCAGTAATAGCGAGTACTTCCTCCTCCACTTCAGTACACCAAAGCCATGTTGCCCCTAAAAAATAATTTCTTCTAGAACAGGCTAGAGCAAAAGCAGCTGGCAAGAAGAACTATCAACCCACCCAAGCAAAGGAGACACCAGCACAAATGTCAGTGACATGGTAACTCACAGAGCCCACTGATGACTTGGAGACAGATGTTCTGGCATATTGGGCACACAAGTCCACTGTCTGGGCCATACCTAGCCAAAGTGGCTCAGTGATATCTGTCCTGTCCACTCACCAGTGTGCCCAGTGAATGTGTCTTTTCAATGACAGGAGATATCATGAGTCCTCATCACTCAAGGCTGGCACCAGAGTTGATGGAAAAGCTAGTGTTTTTGAAAAGAAACATGCCTTTGCTTAGGTTTCTAGATTTTCCCTGTGAATGGCAAGATGAATAAAAGCAGTTTAAAGCCTTGCAGCAGCTCTGCCTGCCTCATATGCTCTAGATATATCAACACATGGACCTGACTTCATTTACTCTGCCTCCTTGTATTGTCCCTATCAACATCACAGGGGCCTGACTTCATGCACTGTGCCTGTCTGTCTCACACCTTAAGTCACTACAAGGGCCTGACCTCATTGCTGGGCCTGTCTGTCTCGCGCCTTATGTCACTACAAGGGCCTGACCTCATTGCTGTGCCTGTCTGTCTCACGCCTTATGTCACTACTAGGGCCTGACCTCAATACTGTGCCTATCTGTCTCACCCCTTATGTCATGACAAGGGCCTGACCTCATGCACTGTGCCTGTCTGTCTCACCCCTTATATCACTGATCTGGGTACGCATTAAGTCAAAGATTTCTCTCCAGGGGATATCCAAAAAAGGCCATTAGACATGCATATAAGCGAGCAAAATATAGTGATCGCAGTACATTGTTACAGTTTAAAACACACAATGAACAGGATCGGATGGTGTGTGTGTTACCACACAGCATGTCCACAGGGGTGATCATTTCTTCAATTAAAAAGCATTGGCATGTGTTGGCGCTACATGGTATATTCCATGAAGTACCCTTAATAACCACCAGGAGTGGATGCAATATTAGAGATTGCTTGGTCCATTCCCAGTTGAGAGATTTCATTTCTACAAAAGAGGGTACACATAGACATTGTGGATGGTGTTCAGTCTGTGATTATACAATTGAAGGTACAACTTGAACTGACCCAGTGACGGGATATACAGTGAGGAGGAAGAACGATACATTGTCTCACTGACTCAGTCATTTATGTCATAATATGCCCATGTCCTAAAGTGTATATGGGACGAACTAGTAAGGCAGTAAAGCAGAGGATCATTGAACACTGTTCATGATTAAACACATCAGATTTGACAGCACCAATAGTGATGCATTGCATTGAAAACCCCAATTCTGCAGCCAAAAATAGGCTGCAATACTTCCCCCATTGACTTTAATGGCAAACAAAAAATGAATCAAACTAATAAACAAATATATATTTTTTTATTTTATCTTTATGCATTTTACAAATTATAACAAGATTACATCTTGAAAAGAAATACAGAGAGATTACAGTGGTCATTCAAAAAACAATTTTCCCAATAAAGAAATACACTCTTAAATTTCTCTGTATAAAGTCCTCTAATAGAGAGGGAACAGTTATACTCAACCTAAAGGAAATGTAAGAAGAATTTTCTTTACTACAAAAAGAAAGATACAGAGACCAAATAACTATAAGGAACTTACAGCATCAATATTGGAATTTGCTGGTGTCACAATAGTTTTCCCTGTTAAGAACTGCTTCAATTGGGAGGATCAAAGAAAATATAAGTATTATTATTATACTTTATTATGCATTTTCATGGAAACTTTAAGTAAAAGGCCCCCCAAATTTGAAGAACCTGAGGTCTTAGTAAAAGGAAAGCCTTCCTTCTTTTCTGTGTCTCTCGCAAGACATCCGGAAAAACTCTAATATTACAGCCAAGAAATAAATCACTCCTATGTCGAAGACAAAATCGCAATAACCATTCTTTATCATGTTCCAGTGCAAGCGTCACTATTAACGTTGCTGGCATTAACAATTCTGTATCTGAAGTCTCCAGAAAATTTAAAATATTCAGTAGTTGGTTCTGTGTGGGCTCATTTGAAATTCCCCCCTCCGGTTGCACCAATATTCTTTTTGGCTTAGGTAGATAAAAAGTCTTTTTAATCAGAGGCATAGCATTTTCAGCTATTTGTAAAATGTCCAAAAGATATCTCTTAAACATTTCTCTTGGAAAATTTAAAGGAACCTGTGGAAAATTTATAAACCGTAGGTTCCTATTTTTAATCAGATTCTCTAGGTTCTCCATTTTCATTGCTGTGCTATTCTTTTCTTTTATCATTGCTGAGTGTATTGATTGTACTCCACTTACCTGTTGTCTATTTGTCACAATTTGGTGTTCCAACTCTGTACTAGTGTTACTCAGCACTTTCACCTTTTCCTCTAGTTGATTGACTTTTTCATTTATTGGATAAACTTGCTGCAAAATGGAGGATCTCATCTCGACTATAGTTTCCTATATTGTCTCTAAAGTAAATACTGAAGGTCTTTCCACAGATGGTACATTCATAATAGGGAATGCAACAGCAGCTCCAGCCTGTCCTTCCAAAGATGTTCCTCCTTCAGCACCGGTCTGTCCCATGCTGTTTCCTGGGTTCTCTGCTGAAGTCGTTGCTGCTCCGATCCCTGCTGGGCTCTGCCCTTTGACACTTCGGTCTAACAGCGTTTCCCTCGGTCCATGGGCATCTCTCTCTTTGGCAGGATTTCCCAGCGGATTTCCTTCTGTGGGGCTAAATGGTGACATCGAGCCTAGGAGAGAAGACATCTTCTCCTCCTCCACTCTCCAGCAGCTGCATTCCTCCCACATTCATATCTCTGTGCACGATGTGAGCGTCCATAGGACCAGAGACAGGCGTCAACATGGAGGGGACTGCAGGGTACAGCTCCCCCCATGGTATTCGCTTCCTCCCCATACGGTAAATTTGCAGCAAGAATATTTTTTTTTTTGCTTTGAAACTAATAAAACGAATTGGGGTCTCAACTAAATGAATAAACGAACTGAAACAAATATTTTTTTTTCTCTGCACATCCCTAGCAGGCAGAGCTCTGGATAATGGTGCAAGGAAGAGGGATTCAGGTTTATAAGGAAATGGGGAATCTTTTGGGGAAGGGGGAGTTTTCTACAAAGTGATGGGCTCCACCTTAACTAGGGTAGAACCAGGCTGCTGGCACTAACCTTTAAAAAGAAGATAGAGAAGCTTTGAAACTAGGACAAAGGGGAAAGCTGACAGTCACTCAGAAGCGCATGGCTCAGAGGGAGTTATCTTCGAAGAATACTAATGAAGCATTAGAGTTAGGGCATCCCAACAGAGAGGTTCCAGTAATAAGAAAAATAGTTCATGTGCCTATAATGAAAGACTCACAAGAGCTAAAAGATTCCAAATTATCCCTGATATCTGAAAAACAGAATATTAATACAAACAAAAACACACTTTGAAAAGTTTGTATGCTAACGCCAGAAGTCTGGCATTAGGCTGAGTATTACACCCTCCCTCGTGATTTCCATCACCATTTGATTGAGTAGAGAACCTTGAAGTGCATCCACTATTTCTTTAATTGCAGATTATGCAATAGGAATACTCCAATCCATATCCAGCAGATTAAAATATCCAATGAGCAACACATATCCCTTCTTTACCACCTTTTGGATGTCTTCAAATAGATCTTTGTCTAGTTCTTCTGTTTGAGTTGATGGCTTTTAGAGCACTCCAGTGTAAATAGAAGCAACATCTTCTTTTTTAAGACAGTCCATAGTGCTTCTTCCATACCCCACACCCTTGCATTTCAGTAACTTGGATTTTGTTATTGACTTAAAGATCTACTCCTCTCTGTGTTTTATGTCCTCTATGTCCATACTTAACAGGTTACAACCTGGTATGGCCTAATCCTAATCATTATACCTGCAGAACCTTGTCCATGTAAGTGCAACAATGTCTATGTCTGCCTTCTCCATAAGGGCTCCCAGATCTGGGATTTCATTGCTCATCATACAAGCATTTGTGGTAATTGCTTTCCATTTTTCATTTCTCAGCATGCTGATCTTCATAATCTTTTCTTTTCTTTTGCTTAAGAGTGGGATATTGAGCTGATTGATTTTATTTTCTTTATTTTCACCTCTACTTCCTGTATTGCTTGGGCGTGACATTGCAAAATTTTTTAGCCACTTTTGATAACCCTGTCACCTAGTTTAAATGCCTAATAATATATAACCTGAATTTCATGCTTAGGATTCTCTTTCCTGCTATGAACAAATGTACACCATCTTTATTATATATACCCTTTTACTGCTCCATACACATCGCCAGCCTCCAATGAATCCAAAACCACTTTCTTTACACCATGTTTTAAATCATGCTTTGAAATTATCTATATGATTTAGTCATCTGCTTATATGTGATATTATAATTTGAGACTGGCATGCAACTTAAATATGGGTTATCAGCTGGGCTGATAACAAAGAACCCTGAGGTACTCCAGTTTCTAATGGAAACTAATCAGAGATAGCACAGTTAAACCGCACTTGTTGTGGTTGAGTGTAAAATTCTGATCTTTATTTCCACCAGCATCTGAATCTACTTGTAAAAGTTGGCATGAGCTCTTGGTGCTGTGGATTAGTTGACACACCCTCTTAGGTGAACCTACAAGGCCTACACTGGCAGCTGGTGAACGAGCCCTGCAGTGGGACTAGAGCTTCACCTATAGCAGCCACCTCACCCACATGTTGGGCCCTTGGTTTCTGGTGGCCGGCAGGTCTTAGGTGGGTTATTAGGATAGAAATAAGAACAATAATTCAATTTTACACCAGGGTCAGGTCAGGCAGTGGGCAGATGGAGTCAGAGATGGGCCAAGGTCAGTGCAAGCAATAAACAGATGTGGTCAGGGCCAGGTGGCAGGCAAAAAGTGGTCATGTCCAGGCAGAAAGTCAAGATCTGGAAAGTCAAGCCAAGAAAGGATGAAGACACATTGAAGATACTGAATGAAACAAAGCTGGATGAAGGAAGCAGGAGAAAACAAGGAGAGCAGAACAAGACAAGGATAAGGCTGGAGGAGGCAAGGCAAGGCCAGAGGAGGCAAGGCAAGCCTGGAGAATTCAAGGCAAGGCAAGAGAAGGCTAGCTGAAGATGCAGGAAATTGGGAATGCTGGAACATGCATTGTAAAGCATGAGACCTGTTGCTGAGGCAAGGAACTGACTTAGTACCTTGGCTTAAATAGTCCAAGAGGCTGAAGTCATTTGAAGGTGTCATTCAGGGTTTCCTGCCACTGAACGCATATTATTCGTGAGTGTCCATGGCAAGGCCGGGTTGCAGCAGCATGGGATGCTAGATCCAGCAAGGTTCCTGCTACACTGAGGCTGGGTTACATCGGGCTGATGAGAGGAGAGACAAGGTGGCGAGGATGGCCGACTCTGGTGGCTTCTAGCTGTGCAGAGGTGAGTGCCTTGGCTCATGGGGCCTATACATGGGACTCAAATCGTGATTATTCTCCAAACTATACACTTGATGGAGGATTTTTCAGAAGGCCACGTGTGTAAAATCCAGCCTTTACGCGAGTGCCGGGCCTAGCACGTGCCAAGCCTATTTTCAAAAAGGCCCGGCCACATGCATAAAGGCCGGTACACACATAAGCGCGGGCTTTCCTGAAAGGGGCAGGCTGGGGGGGGGGGGAATTTTCTGGGCGGGGTGGTGTGGTCCAGGGGCAGGGAAGGGTGGGGCTAGAGGTGCTCAGTTCAGTGGACTGGGAGGGAACTGGAGAAAGCCCTGATGTGTCGCTGCATGATTTTGCAAAATTAGACTCCCCCTTGCATGTGCCGACCCAGAATTTTATAACATTATAAAATCGCACTGAGTAGCGCGCGCACATGGACGCATGCGTGTTCTTTTTGAAAATCTACCTCTTAGCAGGATATCGTAATGAAAAGTCTCCACCAAAATGAACAACTGTTCCTGAAATCTTTTAAATTCCTTTCTTCTTAATTGAGCTTTTCTTAACACAGCTGGGAAATGTACAAGAGATGGCTCCAGGACCCCCACTGGACCACCAGGGACTTTTGGCAAGTCTTGGGGGGGGACTGTTGGGCCGTCAGCTGCCAGTATTCAAAATGGCGCCGATAGCCTTTGCCCTTACTATGTCACAGGGGCTACTGGTGCCATTGGTCAGCCCCTGATACATGGTAGGAGCACAAGATGGTGCCGGCCATCCATTGCTCCTACCATGTGACAGGGGCCGACCAATGGTACCAGTAGCCCCTGTGACATAGTAAGGTCAAAGACTATCGGCGCCATTTTGAATACCGGCAGCCGACGGCTTCAGTGCAGTAGATGCTCCCGGACCCCTGCTGGACAACCAGGGAGTTTTGGTAAGTCTTGGGGGGGTCAGGAGGGTGGGAGATTGTAATTAATTAAAATTTAGCCGGGAAATGAATAAGAATGGAACACATGAACGAATCAGGGCCCCCCCCTTGCCGAATGCAATGTATATGCCTCCCCACGAAGACGAATACCAAATGTAACGTATGTGGTCCCTCTGCACATCCCTATTGACAATGGAACTTTTCCTGGCAACAAAAGCCTAAAATTCCTGAAAGGATGTAACCTGCGATTCCAACACTAATTCTAGTATCATGAGCTCCAAAAAAAGTTTGATGAGCAGAAATTTGAAACACCCCTCCCCCCCCACCCCCAGAGCCTTAATACTAGTGGAAACAGTTCCAAATTTATTGTGTATAGATCTGTCCAATATAGCTTGTCCAACATCGTCCAGAGTGATGTTAACAGGCTGCTGAGGCACAGAAGAGGCAGAGGTATCATGCAAGGGATCTCCTGTAACTGGGACCACTTGAGCACTAACCTCAGGTCCAAGAGAAGATGAAAGAAAATAAACTCCATCTCTGAGAATAGGTACCTCAGGCAGAGAGAGACAATTAGGGCAATCCCTCTGGCAGCACCAACAACGAGGGAATCCCCGGAAGATGGAAGCTCCAACACCTCTGCCAGCATCTGTGGAATGGCTTGTTGCAAAGATATAGATGGACCAGACTGAACATGCTGGACCTGACCCTTCCTCTTACCCAAGGAAAGGAGAGGGTACAAAGAAGTCCTAAGCTGACCAGATGAGGAGAAGTCAGCTAAAAACCTGCCAAAATTCGAGCTAAGGGGTGCAACCCTTTGGTGCGTAGCTTAGGCGAAGTGGTGGCAGTGCGCGGCACAGCGCCGCTTCTTATCGGGACATAGGCACTGGAACATGACATCAGGTCCATGCGTCAAAGGGTCCCCAGCAGCATGATGACACAAGAGGGCTGAGACCAGGTGATATATGGGACAGTCTAGCAGCAACGCGCACTCACACACCTGGCAGCGCGATGGCACAGGAGGGCTGAGACTGGGTGGCAGATGGAACAGTCCAGCAGCTCAATTGTAAGCTTTTTTAGAGGATTTTTATTGCATTTGGATTTTACAAAACAAAATGAAAATGAGCTCATTTGTGTTACCATGTTCCATACCGGCAAGGTTCTTTCCCGCGGCCAGCGTGATTCCGCCTCTGCCACCCCTGCTTCCGCGACGCCAGCAGCATGTCTGCGTCATGCACGGGCTCGACGTTCCCCTAGGACGTCGGCAATCAACACCGACGCCGCAGACAAGTCTCGCGCAAAATCGCGCCGAGGCCACGCCCCCTGACGTCAGACGCCGATCAGCTGCGATTTGCGCGGGAAATGAGGGAGATTTAAGGAGAGCTTCCTCCCAGCTCGTCGCTTCGGCCACAGTGCGTTTGGTGAGTGTCTTTGTTGCTCTTCCTGCCTGTTGCTCTGCTCCTGACCTGGACTGCCTTATCGGACTACTCTGCCTGCTACCTGCCTACCGGATCTGTTTGCATTGGTTCTTTGTTCGCTGCCTGCCCTGACCTGGACTGTCTTATCGGACTACTCTGCCTGCTACCTGTCTACCGGATCTGTTTGCCTTGGTTCGTTGTTCGCTGCCTGCCCTGACCTGGACTGCCTTATCGGATTACTCTGCCTGCTACCTGCCTACCGGATTTGTTTGCCTTGGTTCTGTGTTTGCTGCCTGCCCTGACCGGGACTGTCTATTGGATACTCTACGGATCACATTCTCAGCATTACCACTTCTTGCTCCCGGAGAGGGTCCGTTCCTGAGCATCCCGGGTTCAAGGTAAGTGGTCTCGACCCAGGTTCCACTTAATCTGAGTAACAGTTGGCTGAAGCCATGGAACCAGTCGATTTGGTTGCACTTCAGGCAATTCCCGGAATGGCCAATCGCATTCAGCAGCAGCAGGGGGTCCTGGATCAAGTCACAGGAGTGTTGGATCGTCTGGTTGCTCGAATGGATGCGTTAGCCCAAACCCCGGCAATCCCCTTAACCAGTACTACAGCGAGTCCTGCTCCTATCAGGATCCCTCCTCCTCCTCGATTTAATGGAACTGCAAAACTTTGTAGAGGATTCATCAATCAGTGTCGTATGCACTTCTCGTTACAACTTGCTTCCTTTCCCAATGATAAAACCAAGACTACTTTTATCCTTTCTCTATTGGAGGGACCCGCTCTGGCTTGGGCTTCTCCCCTTTGGGAGAGAGATGATCCTCTTCTCTCTAACCTGGAGCGATTTTTAAAAGAATTCCGCTTAATTTTTGACGAACCTGGACGTTCGAACTCTGCAGCGAACGATTTACTTCACATCAAACAAGGATCTCGATCCGTGGGAGAATACGTCGTCCAGTTCCAGACATTAGCCTCTGAACTCGCTTGGGGAGAGGATACTTTGGTGGCAATTTTTCGACAGGGCCTTGCGGAGAACATTAAAGATGAACTCGCTGGCAGAGATCCTCCAGAAATCCTGGAGGGTTTAATCCGCCTATCTATTAGGCTGGATTTACGTTTCCAGGAGAGAACACGAGAGCATGCTGCTTCCCGAAGGACTTTTCGTCTAGCTCCAACCTTTCAGCAGCCCCTTTCTGTTCCATCCGCGGCAGAGCCCTCGGGTGCTACTGATGAACCCATGCAGATTGACAGGCTTCGCTTAACGCCAGAGGAACGTCACAGAAGGAGAGCCAAAAATCTCTGTTTATATTGTGCTGGTGCAGGGCATTTCGTCAATAAATGCCCCAATAAAGCGGGAAACTCTCAGACCTAGGACGGGTAGGAGAGGCCTCCCTGGGTCCTACTGTTTCCTCTCCACAATTGCTACTTCCAGTTACCCTTTGGCTTGGGGAGCAAGCACATTCTGTCCAGGCCTTCATTGATTCTGGAGCGGCCGGTAATTTCATTCAGGAGAGACTGGTTAAGTTATATCAAATTCCGGTCAAGCCCTTAGACGTTTCTCTCTCAGTCACTTCTGTCTCCGGACATTCTGTAGGAATGCGGATCTGCTACGTCACCGAACCCATCTTACTATCCACAGGGATATTGCACCAAGAACGCATTCAGCTATACGTACTACCATCCTCTGTCAATCATATCATTTTAGGCCTACCCTGGTTACAGCTTCATCAACCCCGGTTGGACTGGGGGTCATTGCAACTCACCTCTTGGAGTTCCTTTTGCTTTCAGAACTGTTTAACCTCTCTTCAAAGAACCGCCATCCAGACCACGCAACTCTCCTCCGATATTCCTGCTCCCTATCAAGACTTCAAAGATGTTTTCAGTAAACAACAAGCTGAGACTTTACCACCTCACAGACCATATGATTGCGCGATAGATCTTCTTCCGGAAAAGATCCCACCCAGAGGGAGGATTTATGAGCTGTCAGAGCCTGAATCCGAGGCGTTACGACAATACATCAAGGAAAACTTAGCTAATGGCTTTATTCGACCATCTACATCTCCTGCAGGTGCAGAGTTCTTTTTTGTCAAAGAAAAGGATGGGTCGTTGAGACCTTGCATCGACTACCGAGGTCTCAACAGCATCAGTAGGAAGAATAAGTACCCAATTCCGCTTATTTCTGAATTATTTGATCGCATTAAAGGAGCCCAAATTTTTTCTAAACTGGATTTACGTGGGGCTTACAACCTAATTAGAATTTGCAAAGGGGATGAATGGAAGACGGCGTTTAACACCCACGACGGCCACTACGAATATAGAGTCATGCCGTTTGGGTTATGCAACGCTCCTGCTGTCTTCCAGGATATGATCAATGTTGTACTCTCATGTCATTGTCTATTTAGACGACATTCTCATTTTTTCTGATACCTTGCAACAACACCTACTCCATGTTCACCAGGTGCTTCAGCGTCTTCGGGAGAACAAATTGTTCGCCAAATTAGAGAAATGTGTTTTTCATGTGTCCAAGTTATCGTTTCTTGGATATATTATTTCCAATCAAGGACTGTCCATGGATCCTGACAAACTGAAGGCCATTCTGGCTTGGCCACAACCTGTGGGACTGAAAGCCTTACAACGTTTTTTGGGTTTTTCTAATTATTACCAGCAGTTTATTCCCAACTTCTCTTCATTAGTGGCCCCCCTCACGCTGCTCACCAGGAAGGGAGTTCCGACACACAATTGGCTCGAGGAAGCGGTACAGGCTTTTCTTCACCTTAAACAAGAATTCACCAAGGATTTATGTCTCCAGCGTCCTGACTCCACCAGACCTTTTGTGCTGGAGGTCGATGCTTCCGCAGTAGGGGTTGGGGCGGTTCTTCTTCAGGAAACTGACGATGGTCGTCTGGTGACCTGTGCGTTTTTTTCCAAAAAATTTTCCCCTGCGGAGAAGAACTACACCATCGGAGATCGCGAGCTTCTAGCCATTAAATTAGCCCTGGAGGAATGGCGGCATCTCCTGGAAGGCGCCCGACACACGGTTACGATCTACACGGATCATAAAAATTTGGCATATCTGGCTACTGCTCAACGCCTGAATCCTCGTCAGGCCCGATGGGCACTTTTTTTTAGCCGATTCGATTTTGTACTCCATTTTCGACCGGCCCACAAGAATGTTCGGGCCGATTCTCTCTCCCGCAGTTTTGATCTGGACGACACTCCGGAATCTCCTCGTTATATCATAGATCCAGCTCGTATCCAGATAGCAGCCACTTTTATGGTTCCGTTGGGACGGACCGTTGTTCCTAAACGCTTACGCCTACGAGTCCTTCGCTGGACTCATGATGCACGCTTAGCGGGTCATCCTGGGGTTTCCCGGACCAAGGACCTCCTCTCCAGACACTATTGGTGGCCACATTGGGAGACTGATGTCAAACGATATGTGGATTCCTGTCCCGTTTGTGCTGCACAGAAGACTCCTCGACGAAAACCCTTCGGGTTGTTACAGCCTCTGCCCATTCCTGATTCCCCGTGGACTCATCTTGCCACGGATTTCATTACGGATCTACCAGTCTCTGACGGCAATACTGTTATTTGGGTAGTAGTCGACCGCTTCTCCCGCATGGCACATTTCATTCCCCTGCCGGGCCTACCCTCTGCCTCCCGGTTAGCCCACCTCTTTCTTCAGCACATCTTCCGTTTTCACGGGCTACCTGTCAGTATTGTTTCAGACAGGGGAGTACAGTTTACTGCCTCGTTCTGGACTAACTTATGCAAACTCCTTCAGATCAAACTTGCCTTTTCCTCAGCTTATCATCCCCAGTCCAATGGACTCACGGAATGGACGAATCAATCTTTAAAGACCTTCTTGCGAGCCTACGTCAACCAACGACAGGATAATTGGGCATCTCTTCTGGTTTGGGCCGAGATGTGTCATAACAACCTTCAGACTCAAGCCACTGGGAAGTCTCCTTTTTTTGTGGTGTTTGGTAGACATCCTCGTCTTCCTTTACCTATTACTGAATCTTCCAGCTGTCCTGCAGTTAACGCCACTGTGACATCCATGTCCAGCCTTTGGTCGGAGACTCGGGCTTTATTGCTCAAGAACGCGGCCAAGATGAAGACTCAAGCGGATAAGGGACGGTGCATGGCTCCCCACCTTCGCTGTGGCGATCCAGTCTGGTTGAGTACCCGCAATCTGCGACTACGTTTACCTTCTGCAAAGTTTGCTCCTCGTTTCATTGGACCTTTCTCCATTGAGAGGCGGATAAACCCCGTCACATACAGACTGTGTTTGCCATCCTCCTTACGGATCCACAATGCCTTCCATATCTCCTTATTAAAACCTGCCATCATGACTTGGCCGCATAGGAAGCGCAAGTCTAATTCTCACATAGTTCGGAATGATCATCATTTTGAGGTACAGGAGATTCTGGATTCTAGAAAAGTTAGGGGGCAGCTGCAATATTTAATCTCCTGGAAACACTTTGGCCCTGATGAAAACACGTGGGAACCTGCGGGCCATGTGCATGCCCCCCGATTACTTCAGCAGTTTCACCTTCGGTTCCCTCTCAAGCCTGGACCCAAGGGGCAGAGAGGGGGACCTTGCAGGGGGGGTACTGTTACCATGTTCCATACCGGCAAGGTTCTTCCCCGCGGCCAGCGTGATTCCGCCTCTGCCACCCCTGCTTCCGCAACGCCAGCAGCATGTCTGCGTCACGCACGGGCTCGATGTTCCCCTAGGACATCGGCAATCAACACCGATGCCGCAGACAAGTCTCGCGCGAAATCGCGCCAAGGCCACGCCCCCTGACGTCAGACGCCGATCAGCTGCGATTTGCGCGGGAAATGAGGGAGATTTAAGGAGAGCTTCCTCCCAGCTCGTCGCTTCGGCCACAGTGCGTTTGGTGAGTGTCTTTGTTGCTCTTCTTGCCTGTTGCTCTGCTCCTGACCTGGACTGCCTTATCGGACTACTCTGCCTGCTACCTGCCTACCGGATCTGTTTGCATTGGTTCTTTGTTCGCTGCCTGCCCTGACCTGGACTGTCTTATCGGACTACTCTGCCTGCTACCTGCCTACCGGATCTGTTTGCCTTGGTTCTTTGTTCGCTGCCTGCCCTGACCTGGACTGTCTTATCGGACTACTCTGCCTGCTACCTGTCTACCGGATCTGTTTGCCTTGGTTCGTTGTTCGTTGCCTGCCCTGACCTGGACTGCCTTATCGGACTACTCTGCCTGCTACCTGCCTACCGGATCTGTTTGCCTTGGTTCGTTGTTCGCTGCCTGCCCTGACCTGGACTGCCTTATCGGATTACTCTGCCTGCTACCTGCCTACCGGATCTGTTTGCCTTGGTTCTTTGTTCGCTGCCTGCCCTGACCTGGACTGCCTTATCGGATTACTCTGCCTGCTACCTGCCTACCGGATTTGTTTGCCTTGGTTCTGTGTTTGCTGCCTGCCCTGACCGGGACTGTCTATTGGATACTCTACGGATCGCATTCTCAGCATTACCACTTCTTGCTCCCAGAGAGGGTCCGTTCCTGAGCATCCCGGGTTCAAGGTAAGTGGTCTCGACCCAGGTTCCACTTAATCTGAGTAACAATTTGGTTACTCAGATTTTAAAATAACAATTTGGTTACTCAGGTTTTAAAATAAATGCACATCCCTATAAAAATCCACTTACCCAGAAATGACTGATTTTAATAGGTTATGATAAACTTGAAGAATACTTTCCCTAAAGAGATTGCAGCTTAAATATAGATACTGTATATTAAGAGAAGAAAGAGGGAGAGAGAGAGAGGCAGACTGAGCACAAGGAGGAGAAGAAAAAAATGTTTTATTCCACAAATCTTTTTCATAATGACTACTAGGCTACATTTCCCTCTTAGCTGCAGTATAGTAGGAATAATCAACTGTTTATAAGGTGTAGATTTGTTTTTATGGTTGATTGTAATTGTGTGAGGGAATTTGTGGGATTGAAAAACCATCTTCATATTTTTCTCATTTTACGTTAACTGTACTTCTATCCTCTTGAATAAATCCAGAAAAGATATATACTTATTTACTAACATAAAAGAAAACCACTTTAAATTGAGTTTTAAATCTTAATATAGTGTGTGAAATAAGAATAAAATTATTTTGTAGAATCCCCCTCTTAACTTTGCTCTTACCCATGTGGTGCATTCAATATTTTACCCTCTTCATCTCATGCATGATAAACCTTTTCTTTTGTAATAGATTTCAAATTCGGCAATAACTAACATTTTTATGTTAGGACTTTTTTTTAGATCTCTTCATCTAAACATTTTAGTAATCATTTGTCAGACAACCCAATGAGCTAAATTACTTTCTTGTATTCAACTACAACCAAGTATTCCATCTGTTATACCTTGTAAACTATTCTTCATTCTTCTCACCAGAATTTCAGCATTTTATTTTCTTTCCAGTCCTAAGGAACAATTTATTGTGTAAAACAGGGATGGCGAACTCCAGTCCTCGAGGGCCGCAAACAGGCCAGGTTTTCAGGATATCCACAACGAATATGCATGAGAAAGATCTGCATGCACTGCCTCCATTGGATGCAAATCTCATGCATGCTCATTGTGGATATCCTGAAAACCTGGCCTGTCTGCGGCCCTCAAGGACTGGAATTTGCCATCCCTGGTGTAGAATAATAATTTCTAATGGATTGCAGAGAATAATTTATCTACCTAGTATAGCAATTTACCATGCAATTTCACTCTTGTTATTAAGAAATTCATCCTGTTACAAAGTCATTCAAAACATAATCTAAACATGTTATGTTTGCAAAACTGATTGCAAGTTCAAGTGAATATTCTTCAAAAGTTTAATTGGTAAGAAAATCTCCCTTTTTCATTGTCACTACAGATACCATCCTGCAGCCTGATATACAATTATTATTTGCTTATCATCAGATTTCTATCCTCTATGGATGGGTTCTAGGGGTGATGGGTGAATGGCAGTGAGGTAGTTTTGAAAATGGATGGTACTGAAGAACATAGCAAGCTAGAGGCCAATTGAGATGTCTCAAAGAAAATCTGAAAAATTTAAACATGATTGTTTTAAAACCTTAAAAAAATGAATGAATTTTCCTGTGAAGTGAAGGGAAAATAATTTTCTGTTTTTTAATGTTTTTTTTAAAGATATCCCTCAATGAAAGAGCAAGAAACTACTTTAATTGCCCCTTGTAAAGTTTACATTTGATGGAGACAGGGTAAGCTAGATAATTTAGCACTCTGTGTTGAAACAGTAGAAAGCCAAATGGGCAGCAAAACCAGTTATGTCACCTTGCACCATTTCTGACAACTCTGTTAATACACCTTTCCAAGATAAAACCTATGCCATTGCAGCATCTGCACCCTCTAGCTGTGTTCAAGGAACATAAAGATCTGGAAATGCATGCAGAATCTATGAGCTTGAGGCATTTAAGTCTATGAATCCATCTTATTTTTTTTTTTTTTTATGTGAGCACATACTTTTCACACAGTAGTAGTTCAAAACATTCTGTCTCCATATTGCTAGGCTTGTTCCTAACAGGAGATGCTATCAGGAATGGTATTGTTCCATCTAAATGGAAATAAACAAGGCCAGCATGCCTCTTACTTAAGCATGTGACAGGTAGGAAGGTCATTCTATTAGCAACAATCTTACGGGTATGGAATATTTTGATGCTGAGCTGAGTACAGCTCTGTCAGGTAAAAATATTCACCCTGAGCTTTCTACAGCCCCCTCCCCCCCCCCCCAAAGCCTATTGTTAGCCACTCATATATCAGTAGGTACAGGTGAAATGAGAGAAAAAAATGGAGAAAGGCAGGTGTTTATACAATTGGTATCTTGCTTTTCTTTTCAACTTTAGCTGCATTACAAGGAGCAAACCAAAGATGCATCTGGTTTGTTTAGACATGATCTTAGGGGATTCAGCAGCCCCTAAGTATTTAAATTTAACAGTACACTTGACATGGCTCTACTGTAAGATGACTTTCATATTCCACCTTAGATTTTTTATTATACCTCTAAATTCATAGGCACTTAATCTTGTTTCCAGATCCTGTGAATTATGCTGGAAAATGTATAACTTGACATTAACCTTGTACAGGGTCCGAATATGAGCATATATGGGGGGAGAGTCCCCTTCTCCACCTTTCCGCATTCTAAGAAAATCTGGGAAGTTTAACTCCAGAAACATTTGCTGCTGTGGCACTTTAAAAAAAAATCATTATTTATAAATTTCAAACATTTACATAACAAGCAAAAGACCTCTTGACATAAAATAGAGTATTACATATAAAGTAATTATGATGTAAATAATCATCCGAATAAGAAATTCAATAACATAATACCCTCTACCAATTCCCTAATGAAGGGGAATCACAAAAAAGACTTGAGGGATTCAAAAGGAAAACAATTTACAAAGGTAGAAAGCAGACTGAGAGAATTTCAAATGCAAAGCTGCAAATCAAACCGGCTCTGGAGAGAAGGCAGGAACTAGAGTAATCCTGCCATCTAAAAAGATCGTCAATCGACTAGATTCAATAAAGGTATATTTACTGCCAGATAACTTAATTAAACATTTATCAGGATATCTTAAGAAAAATCCCTCTCCCCCAAACTCAACACAGTTTCATGCAACTGAAGAAAAGATCTACTTCTATTCTGTCTGCTTAAAAACATCTGAGAAAGCCCAGACTTTCTGACCCATAAAACAAAAATCTTTATTACTAAAAATCACCTTCATTATAAGGTTTTTAATCTGACTACATGAAATCAACCGAGTACATGAAATCAACAAAGTAGCACGATCTTTCACCACTTCAGTTGACTGCTCAAGAAAACTGGCTAAATTCAAACTTTCAGGTAAACAGAAGAAATATCCAACTCTATCATCCTTTTTCTTAAATGGCAAATAATAAACATTGGTTTGGGAATGCAGTGACTCCTTAAGTCTTATCTGGCTAACTTAGGCCTGGATTTATCAAAATGCACTAAATATCACATGCAATTGAAAAAGGGGTGTGTTTTATGGTAATAGGCAGTTTATCGCAATACCTATGTGAAGCGCTAAGTTACCGCAAATTGTGATAACTTTTTTTGCACTTTGAGATAAGTGCCAGAATTGTGGTATTTCCTACATACAACCACTGGGGGGGGACGACACACCATGTTTACTATGTGAGAGAGAGAAAGAGTGAGAGAGAGATTAGCCATAATGTCTATATCTCTATGGGAGGCCTACCTAGTAACTCAAGGTGAGGTTTAGGTATTAGTGTAGGGGTTAGGGGCCACTTTGACATTCAAAGTGAGACATACAAACAGAACAGTGCTCTCTTGTGAAGATTTGATGACCCTCGGCATGAGGAAACTCACTCAAAAATGATATTTGTGCAATGTTCTCTCAACCTAGCTTGATGTTACCCAGGTAGTGAGTCCATCAAGCTAGGTTGAGAGAACATTGCACAAATATCATCTCAGAGTGAGTTTCCTCACTCCGAGTGTCATCAAATCTTCACAAGAGAGCACTGTTCTGTTCGAACGTCTCACTTTGATTGTCAAAGTGGCCCCTAACCCCTACACTAATACATAAACCTCACCTTGAGTTACTAGGTGGGCCTCCCATAGAGATATAAATAACTATCTAGTGTTAGGACATTATGGCTAGGCATTCTCTCTCTCTCACGCGAAAATGCCTTATAGCATTTTGATAAATGACCCTATTATTTAGCTGGAAATGTCTGAATATTGACTTCTAACAGTTCTTGAAAAGATTAGGAACAATTTTTTGATATTTTGGATCAGCTCTTGACTAAGAGGGAAGACCCGTGAATGAAGGACTAGATTCATGTTTTTGCATCTTGCACCTAATTAACATCAAGGTAGAAGATGAAATGGATATTCTGAGAGATTTAGAGAAGTATTTGAGAGTTTGGGGAAGTATTTTGGAGATTCAGTCTATTTATGAAGCTGGGAAAGTTTCTCTATCACCCCTGCTATATGTTGGATCTGGAGGAGAACTTACTACCATTATTGAGGAACCAGGACACAGGTAAGAAAGCAAGATGATTATCAAAAGAAGTACTATGATCAAAGAAACAAGTGTAGGTTTTATTTGTATTTTCTCATCATGTTTATGATTTTTGGAATCTTTGTGTGGATACTCCTTTTTAAATTGAAGTAAACCTTTTTATTATTTGAACACCACCTTTGGACTCTGAGCCTTTTATTCAAGCATGCCCATTTGGATCAACTGACCTCTTCACTGTGAGGTTAATTTTGAAAGGGTTGTTCGTGTTAAAAGGCCCATATATGCAAGTATCTCAGTCAAACGTGAGCAACTTATATTTGAAAACAGCCCAATTCCACGCATATATGAGCGAGCAACCAAATGTGCGTAATAAAGGGATGGAGATAGGGCATGTCAGGGGGGAGGCGTTCATGGGTGGGCACGCAGGTATGCATATAAATCTGTATTTTAAATCTGATGTCTATTGCATGAATTGGGCTGTTACCACGCACATTTACTTCTGTTTGTGATGAGGTGTAAATCTGAAGAAAACTCGGTGAAGGGTCTGGGTAAACTGGGGGGCAGGCAGGCTGAAGAAGAGATAGACTGGAAAAACTAGTGACTAATTGGACAAACTGGCTATTTCCTTCACTTGCGCATCTTTTAAAATCTGCTTAACTGCGTGCCTTAAAGCCAACAAATTCCTGTGGAAGATATGTGAATTGCATTGGCTCATGAAACTGCTTAAAATTAGAAGCACACACATACCGCACTTGCAGGTAGATTTTAAAAGTGTTGCTTGCACAAAAATAGCCCCATGCACGCATATGTGGGCTGTGAGCGAACAACGCAAATTTTAAGAGGTCGGGAAGTATGTGCCTACATACCAGTGCACGCGTCAAGAGGCCACATAATTCAACGTTGTCCCAGCCGCGGCTGCGATAGACACAGTACTGCCTCTGGAATCTGATACCGTAGGAGGTAAGTGGCTCTCAGAAAGTAATGATTTTTTTAACCTTAGGCAGGTTCAACACCTCCCTCTGGCATTACCAGCAATGAGGAATTCTCCCAAGCCAAACTGCTCCGTAACTCCCATCAACAATTGTGGAATAGTTTCCTGTGAAGGGACAGGCGATGCTAAAGGAACGTGCATCTGTTCTTTCCTCTTCACTATAATTCAGAAAATAGTGTCCAAGAAAAAACTAAGCTGACAGAAACAAGGAGCATCTCAGTCAGTCAGCACTATCAAAGTTTTCTCTTTATTACAAAAGCAGAGCTGCTTACCCCTAATAGGTGTTCTCCAAGGACAGCTGGATGTTAGTCTTCACATGTGGGTGACATCATCAGATGGAACCTGATGTGGAAAAGTTATGTCAAAGTTTCTAGAAACTTTGACTAGGCACACTGGGCATGCCCTATACCACAGATCTACGCAGAGTCCTTCTTCAGTCTTCAGAATTACGATAAAATAAAAAATAGGAGAAACCCTCAGGGTGGTGGACAGGTTTCGTGAGGACTAACATCCTGCTGTCCTCAGAGAAAGTGAGATTTCCTGCAGAAGAACTATGTTTGCTCAAGGAAAACATTCTGTACATGCAAGAAGAATCCACTGCATACTTATAGCTTTTCCAGCTTTTTGGTATGTTAGTTTTTAATATAGCTTATTATTATTAATGATGAACATAACTAAAAGAAAAAAACAAAAACAAGCCTTTAAATCATTTCAGTTTTAAGGAGTTTGTTCACCATTAAAACGTCAAGAAGAATCGCTATGACTGCAGATAATACAAATTGCAATCATTTTGTTCTAGCCAGTGAGAAATACATGGAACTCTTGGTGAGGTCTGAAACAAAATCACAGGATGAGTACATAACAGAACATCAACTGGCTCACAGTCACCACACTTCTATCAAACAGGCAGACAGGCAGGTGGCACATTATAGACTTTTCAATTTATTGAGGCATGAGCTTTCAAGGCCCTCAAAATAAAATTTATCTCCTAAACTGAATCTAACATTTATTTAGTATGAAATGTAAGATGTTATTTCTCTACTTTTCTGTATTACCACAGATAAACTTGGCAATTAGCAGGATGGTCTTAGTGAATCTCTGACCTTCTTTCAACCAGCCAGTTACATAACTATGAATGCTGTTTGCTTTTATTTGTCAGATTTACACAGCGCTATTATTTTTAGAATGATAGCGCTGTGTAAAACTAGGTTATCAGGAAGAGATGCCATATTAAAGGTAAAGAAAAGGAACCACAAAGGATCATTGTTTTCTGAAACTATTCTCACTTTTGAAAAAAATAAGTGTTGTACAGTAATTAACTGGGAGATTGGAAAATGACCTGTGGCATTTCAGTCTCCATTTTTATATTTTATCATGCTCTAATTAGCCATCTATTGGTTGTGATTCACCTAAGAAGTATATAGGAATAGGTATGTACATTCATTTCAAATGTGTAAAAAGTGACAAATGAGGCCATTTATGATTAGTTGCAAATGAAATGAATCAAAATAGCCTCCAACAAAATACCTAAATATTTTTGGGTATTTTCATATTGGTACACTGAAAAAACAAAAAGAGATTCTGACAGGACCAGGCCTTGGCTGGGGCTCATCTCAAGGCTGGGACCAATTAAGTTCTTATGTTCTTATCAAGGCCTAGACCAGATATCGGGGCACCATTTGAGGTCAGGTCCTATCAGTGAGACCCATAGCCAGGTCCCATCACCAAGAGTTCGGCTCGCTATGAGGACTGGGCCAAGGCCAAGTCTCATCACCAAAGCCAAGATCTAGACTAAGCCCAGCCTGAGGCCATGTCCCATTCTCAAGGCCCAGGCCCAATCCTGTAGCCTGGAACAAGACCAGGTCCCATTGCCAAGGCTCAGGCTAAGGCCTAGGCCTAGGCCCGGAGGCCAGGACCAGGTCTTCTGACATCTTCTTTCTTCTTAGATCATCAAAATATGATGCCATCTGCTGAAAGAACCAAGCGGATGGCTTCATAGTGATGTACTGCCGTACATTTCAATTGCCATACATATAAATGGTGCCATCTGTTTGGGAGGAAGCCATTGAAATGGCATCATTGTGGTACACTCGTCCAGCAGATGGTGAAATTTTTCAGCAATCCAAAAAGAAAGAAATAATCTGAAGACCTGATCCTGGGCCTCTTATGTTCTTAAGGTTCTGGCCTCTATGATGGGGCCCGGCATTGACCCTGGACCTAGGTCTGGGCCTTGGTAATCCGACCAGGCCCTTGAATTGAGCCAAGACCTAGGTTTGGAGCTTTATAACAGGACCCAGCCTCATCATTGGGTTGAGCCTTAGTGACTGGGTCTAGACTTGGGCTTCAGTTATGACATATTTTCTTATGTCGAGCCAGAGCATGGACCTAGGCCTGGTCATCATTGATGGACCCAGCCATGTGCCAGGTCCATGCATTGGTCCTGGGGCTAGCCTTGGGCCTCAGTGACCAGCGTCAGGCCTAGGTTTTGGCACAGGAACCAGCTTCAGTCTGCACTCTAGTTTTCAGCTGGGATGAGGTCTGGAACTTGGTGATGGGACTCTGCCGTGGTCCATTCACTGACATTGGACCTAAGCCTTGGTGATGGACCCTGGCCTCAAGCTGGACCCCAGCATCAGGCTTGGGCCTCAGCGTTGGGATCTGCCCTTGGTCTGGGCCCCGATGTTAAGCCTAAGCACTGACAATGGGACCCAGCCTCAAGCCAGACCCCAGCATCAAGCCTGGGCCTCGGTGATGGGACCTGGCCTCAGACATTTTTGTTTTATCAAGAAGTCAATGGAACCTAAGGATTGCTTTCCTCATTGACTTTAATGTAAAATGAAAAATGAATGTAACGAACAAACAAAACTTTTTTTTGCCATTTGATATAAACCTACTGAATGTCTGTGACCATTGAAACAAATGAACAAACCAAAATGAATTTATTGACTCTCCACATCTTTAATAAGGACTAGATGAGGAATGCCAAAGAAGGAGGGAGACTGAGACTCTATAGTAGGGATGAGCATTTGTTTGAAGCAAATGGGTAAAATGCAATGAACCAGATCATTTTCATTTTCATTTCATGAATTTGGACAATTTTATAGAAAATTTCTGGTTTACATATTTATTTCCTATTCAAGTCTATGAGCCCATTGAAAAGTACTGCAATGAGACTGATAACTACAGTCAAGGCCCCCAGTCTTCCACAATTCTGTGGTCATGGTAAAGGCCACATAATTTAGCCCTTCCAGCTAAATTAACTAGTTCTAAACAAACTGCAGTGGGAGATCAGAGACCCTTTCAAAATAAAACATTGGTAACTGCGGACGGCACATTTCTCCTCTCCCTTCTCTGTGTTCACCTGCCCATGCTAGAAGAGAAATATCGGTGACTGTAGGATGGTGAAATCCTCTCCCTCTCCACCTGCATGATCTCTTCACCAACTGCTCCTGTAGTGAAACAGGAAGAGGAGATCAGTTTGAACGATATGATTCAAAGCGAGATGCTTGAGCCTGGTAGGAAAAGAGGAGGAGGGATAGTTGGAGAACATGCCTGGGATACTGTAAGGCTGTCATCCTCCTCTTTCTGTTTCACTGCAGGAGTGGTAATTGAAGGGATCACGTGAGGGGGTGAGGGGTGTTCATTGGGGAAGGGAATGAACACATTGGGGATCAGGGGTTAGGAAGGAAGTGTACAAGTCAGTGATCACATGGCATGGGAGGGGGAGGGGGCACAGGTGGGAAGAGAATGAACAGACTGGGAATGGAGAGGGAACCAAGCAAGGGTGGGGGGGGGGGAAGTGAACTGATTGGAGATTGGGGGGGGGGGAGGGAACCAGCATGAGTGAAGTGTTCCCGGGGAAGAAGGGAGTACAGTGATGTGAGTAAGCAATTCATGAGGGAGACAAAACTATAGCAGTGTGAGTGAGGGGTTTGGTGCAGAGGGAGAGCGTGAAACAGTGTGAGAGAGTCTTTCATGGGAAGGGAGGGAGTGAAGCCATGTGAGTGAGAGGTTGGTGAGGGGAGGGAGGGAGGTTTGTGGGCAGTAGAAGAGAACCAGGATTTCTGAGGGGGGTGGGGGGGAGAGGGATTGGGGCATGAAGCAGTGTGAGTGAGGGGTTTTGGGAGGAAGAATTGGAACCAGTGTTTTCTTTTATGGGGGGGGGGGGGAGTGAGCTGGGGTTTGTGAGGAGGGAATGAGGGAGTGCAAAGGGGGAACCAGATTGAGTGAATGGATCAAAAGGGTTTTAGAAAGGGGATGAGTATGTGATTGTGGGAGGGAGCTGTGGCTTCTTTCTTTCTCCACTCCATCCCAATCTTTCCTCCTTCTCCTCCTCCACCCTCATCCATAGTCCTCCCCTTTCTTCCTTCTTAATTCCAATCTTCTCTTCTCTTCCACTCCCATCCCCAATTCTACCTTTCATGCCAGCTTTGCATCCTCAATCCTTCCCCATTTCTGTTCCAACCTACTCTTGATCCTCTTCTCATTCTCTTTCCTGTTACTCCTTGAATTCCCCATCGGCTCATCCTCTGTCCTTCTTCATCCCTTATCTCTCTACCCCCTTGTCTAAGGTTACTTCTTCAGTTCCCTGCTCTGCAATCTCTCCTCCCATTCCCATATTCCTTCCCTTCTTTAGTCCTCAGCCCCAATCACTATGATTCATTTTCCCCTGAGAGAACTAAATAAACAAGCCACAGAAATGTTAGAAAACAACTATTTTTTATTAAGTAAAATATTTAAAATGTAAATACATGCAAAATTATGCAAATTTAACACTAAATTTTGAAAAATCAACCACAGAATTTTCCAACTCTAGCAGCAGAATCATGAAAAATCTGTCACAGGAAACCAGGGGCTCTGACTATAAAAAATAACTAAAGCCTGTGTGAGGTGACTGCCTGGCCAGAGCAGAGACAGGAGAAGTAGGCAAACAGGCAGGGTGGAAGAACAATCCAGGTGAAGATTTTTTTTAACTAGTCTATAGCTAGCATATGGGTCAAGTGACACATGTCCTCCCACTGAAAGACTGAGTATGTGCAAAGGAACTCCATTTTCTCTTTTGATTTCACAAAGAAGGTTTGTCTTTTCAGAAAGTTTCCTAGAGCCAAAGACAAATATTAAAAAAGAAAGAGGAGAACAATTTTGGCATTGGAAAAGAGCTTTTTCTTATCTCCACTGCTGCAGTCACAGTGCTATCACTATGAGAGAGAGACAGATACACTGCTGCTTTCTATCTGTTCAGTGGAACAGGGTAAAAAGTAGTGGAAAGAATATAGAGAAGCAGTGCTAGGGAACAAAAAGCAGGGATATTTTTTGTCTCTGATTGCACAGTGCACTGCTTGACCGGCAGGGACAGAATAGAAGAGCAGATGCCAATATTTTTCCTGTCAAACAGTTTTTCTGTGTGTGCAAAAGGAATTAATCAGCAGTGCATAAACTTACATTGTGTGTGTGTGTGTGTGTGTATGTGAGAGAGAGAGAGAAAGAGAAAGAGAGAGACACTTTTGCATGCATTATGATTGATAGCCCTAGAAAAACAGACTGAATTTGTGCCACTAGCAGACCTGCTAACTCTGCTTGGCAAGTTGGCACTATATTTGCTAAGAACTGAAGCAAATGCAGTCTCTCAAATTGATTGAGTGTGTGTGACATACAGTTAGCCAGTATTTTGGGACCTTAGGGTGTTCTGGGGACGCTTGCTGCAGCTTTGCTCCTTTCACAGTGCCTTGGTGAAATCCTGCCACTGCTGGTACTGCTGTGCCCCATTACGGTTTCTTGGGCTATTCATGCCCTTTTGGTTCCACATTGACACAGTTTTGATGCATTGGAGTGCCCTTTACATTTTGATGATGCATACCAGCAAGTTTCATTAGAATAATTAGAAAACCCCACTTCTGGAGCCCAAAATAGGTTGCATTGCTTCCCCTAATTGACTTTATGGGGAAACCAATGAACAAATAAAATGAATAAACAAAAACAACCTGAAATGAATCAAGCTAAGGATTATGAACTACACAATGAATAAATGACCCAAAACAAAATTTTTGGTTCTACACATACCCTACCTTATAAATCACATTCTGATAATTGAAGTAAACTCATAGGGGTAGATTTTCAAAGGGTTGCGCACGTAAGATACGCGCACAACCCCCGAAAACCTACCCCTGCCTCCCCCTGCGCACGCTGGGCCTGTCTTGCATAGGCTCGGCGGCGTGCGTAAGTCCCGGGACTTCGAATAAGGGGCTGGCCAGGGGCATGTCCGGGAGCGTGACGGTGGGCCGGGGTCATGGCAGGTGGTCCAAGGGCGGGGCCGGAGGCATGACGGCGGTCCGGGGCGGGGCCGAGTATTCTGGCACAACGGCCTGTGCCGGGGCAGGGAGCCAGCAGCGTGCGTAACTCCACAAAATAAGATAGGGGGGATTTAGTTAGGGCTGGGGGGGGTGGGTTACATAGGAGAAGGGAGGGAAAGGTGGGGGGACAAAAAAAAAAGTTCCCTCCAAAGCCGCTCCGATTTCGCTCCGAGCAGCCTCGGAGGGGAAGGAGACAGGCTGCTCGGCCCAGCGCATGCAGGTTGCACAATTGTGCAGCCCCCTGCGTGCGCCGACCCTTGATTTTATAACACGTGTGCGGCAGCGCGCACATGTTATAAAATCGGACGTAGATTTGTTCGTACCGGGTTGCGCGAACAAATCTGCGCCCTCGCGTAAGTTTAACGATTTGCCCCATAGTGTTTCTCAAAAGCTGGATCACATTTAAAAAAATATGGTTATGGCCATTCCTGGTCATTTTCCAAATTAGATTTGTTTTTCTGTACATGGAAAATTTAGATTTTTCAGCGATTTGGAGAAACTGCTGCTTTCAAGTCAGTATTAGAGGTAGGGTTTGAAAAGGAGGAGGTGGGTTATAACGGTGACAACATAGACTGTAAATTTAGGGAAACTTCTGCATCCTGTATTTTTAACCCTTGGGGCCAGTTGGTGGCCCTCTGTGAATTCTGGCAAGCCACTTCGCCTCCCCAGTGCCTTGGTTTATATAATGGTAATTGAATTATAATAGTATTATACAGTAGCAATATGGATTAATTGACCATGTAACACAATAGACTAAGTTAAAAGGTAGTCATGGGTAACTATCTGGATGCATTAATTGTATTTAACCACAGTATCCATGCCATAAAATATTATGGCAAGTTTGCAATAAAAGTTTACCATTTCTGAGGTTGCTTCTCATCCCTCCTCTGTAGGAAGTGTTCCATTGAAACTGAAAGTTGTATGTAATCAACCCAGAGATGTTGTACCACCAATATGTTTCTGAACTATAATGATTTCATAATATTCAGGGACCCAGAGATGAAGGCCTGTGCTTTCACATGCTCCCTTTTTATGTACAAGAATCCAGTCTTCTCCAGCCTATGTATGGCTGCTATTACTCTGTATCAACCAAACTAAAATAAAATATTGTGCTCAATTTAAAAAAAGAAAATTCCTTTCCCTACCAGTCACTGAACAAGTGACAATATTTTATGCATGTATTTATATATTTATAAGCATGTCTAGCCCGCTCTCTCCAAAATTTGGTGCGTTTTGCAAAAGAGAACATATATAATTAAAATCAAATAAATCAATAAGACAAAATAATACAAAACTTCAACCTAGCCATTTAGAAAAGCAATACGGACAGTATCTGACTGAAGGAATACAGAAGCCGTAAATTGTGATTAAGGCTGGGAGTATATATATTTTATTAATATTGCTTCATTTAGGTGCTGTTTTTGAATTGCTACGGTAGCAAAGCAACAAAACAAGTGCTGTGTGATTGATACTGTATGAATTTTATAGATAGGGTGTAATAACTCGCATTCAGAGGAGTCTACAATATGCTTCTCAAAATGCAAAACATATACAAGAAAACAAGGAGAATTGTTATCATTGCATGAATGTATGTGGTATATTGTTTAAGTTCCCTTGCAGAAGTGTATCTCTGTAAAAATATATCTGTGAGTTGAGCTGGTCAATTTGTTGTTGCATATGAATTATATTACCTTCTCTGATATTTTTCCTCTTGTACTTTCAAATGTGTCATTGGTTCCAGAGTTTACCACTGTATTCTTTCAGAAAGAGATGAGGTTAATAGCTGATGTATTTCCCTCCTGTTTCCAAAACTGACAATGCGCCTTTTAAAAAATGGAATAGGACTTCAAAAACATATAAATAACAGTTTACTAGAGACCTTCAAAGAGTGACTGATGCCCTTGCCTCAAGTGTACATTTTTTAAAGTGCTAGGCACGAACAAAAACCACTTGCTGAATCATGAACATAGCCCTTTTTGTACAGATGTAAATTGACTTGTACATAAAAGGGCAAAAGACAATAAAGAACCTACAAGAGACAAGGACAGTCAGTACTGCATGTGCTCCAGTAAAACGTATTGCCCTTTAATGGGCGATGTTTCATTAACTGATTCACAGTGTAACATTTGGATCAATGTCATGAAATGTTAAGCAATGACAGCCTATACAGTAGGCTAAATATTGTTCTGTAATGTTGTTCTGAATATAGGACAGGCACCAAGATTACCTTCCTGCTTGTCATGTTTGCTGTGTAACTCTATTATTCCTACTGCCAAACATACTTAATTATTCATTAAAGCAACGACTATCCTCAAAATAATTTGATGTCCATTCCAATCACCACCAGGCCCCAGTAATCAAACTGAGTTCAGCAGAAATGTGTCTGGGATCTTTAGAGCTGAAGCAGTAAATCAAGAAGACCACAGCATCCACTTTACAGATCTGAAAATGAATTTTGATGACTGTCCAGAAGAAGGAGATTCAGTAGGAAGTGGAACCTGGGTGACGCACAATATGATGGACATCAGTGAATCTTAATATTGACTTTTATGGCAAGCACTTTCATCTGGGCTAGAGGTGTCAAACATCTGAAATCAAACACCATTCTGTGACTCTGGGAAACTGTTGCTGGCACTGGAGAAGGTACATACCAGCTGAGAAAGCTTTGCAGAATATGATGGTTTTGTTTAACTTCCATACGCTCATGGGTTCTTTGTACAATGCTCATAAAGATCTACTTCATTTATGCATAAAACTGGGCAGGAATATTTTTTTTCTTTCCTCCCTACAGATTTGATGGACACCTATTCATTTAGAAATCTATCTATCTATCTGTACATAAACAAAAGGTCTAAGCAGACCTTTAGAGGCACAACAACCAAACTCTTCAAATCCAAACTCCTAATTCACTAGTTATTGCCATTCTTCCCTTCCATTATAATAGGAAGTCTGCATGGTATGTATCTCATAGCATGTTGGGCCTGTATTTTCTAACGTAGCGCAGCTCTCTGAATTCGGAGGTAACGGGGGGGGGGCGGGCCTGCGAAAGCCAGCAGCGATCACACCACCGCGGTGTGATCGCTGCCGGCTTTCGCACCCAATAGCGCCATCGTAAAAGGTGGTGCCATTGGGTGCGCTACTGGCAGCGATAAGGGGGTCTTACCTTATCGCCGCCAGCAAACTTTCCGCAGCGTCCGCCCCCGACGACGCCCCGACTCCTCCTCTTCTGGTGCCGACACCGCCCCGATCTAGCTATCGCACGCAAAAAGTCCCTTTTCGTGTGCAATAGGTATAGAAAATAAACCCCTTGGTGTCCTTCTGGATATCTGATGTATATATCCGAATAGTTTTGTTTCAGAACAACATGATATAGTGCAAAACAAAACAAATAGTTTATCCTTCAATGGAGATGAAAAGAAGCTGCCGCACATATTTTGTAGCTATACACTTTCATTCAGAACCTTTTGAGAATTTCTCTCAATCATCCCCAGGAGCATATTGATTGAAAACATGTACATTTCTGCTTTGCGCACCAATACTTTTAAAGTGTCACTGGAATAAAAAAAAGTGATATATATATATATATATATATTTAGATTTATTACCTGCTTTTTAATAAGAATTTCCCTCAAGGTGGGTTACAACTTATGCCACACACACACTCACACTAACCCCCCCCCCCCCTTCCCACACACACACAAACAACAAGTTGAATCTATTTTAACATGCTGAGCAAACTTTAGCTGATTTTCAGCATACGAACAATTTTCTAAGGTATTCACCCAAGTAAAGAGATGTTTACCCAGGTAAAATGGCTTGGCTGAAAATTGCCTTCCTGAATTAAGACTACAGCAGAGCATTTACTTTTTAGCTGTGGGAATACAAGGTCTTCCTGTTTATGTATTTAGGTCAGGAGTGGACAGCTGAGAGCATGCATGCAATTTTAAAATGTACATGAATAATTTTGCTCCTCCATCCCCTATTCCTGCTGCTGGCACAAATAACAGGTGCAAAGTGTACAGTATGTACTATTCTTTTGCTAATTTTCAAAGGGAAACACTTGTAGTATGCATGTAAAACCATCCATCTAGTTATTCAGGCTATTTGAAAATTCCACCCAAATCAGCAACAGCCAACACACATAGTCAGCGATGTGACTCTGCAACACCCCTTTGCTGAACCCAGTTAAATTTGGATGGAACATCTGATTAGAATTGGACTTGCACCTACTAATCTTAGGAGAGGAGAAGTGAATGATGCAATTTTGATCTATTACATACTGAAAAAGTATCATAAACCTAAGGGGTAGATTTTATAAATTTGCGCACACGCGTACTTTTGTTCGCTCACCAGGCACGAACATGAGTATGCAGGATTTCAATAGATATGCACGTAGCCGCACGTATCCATTAAAATCCGGGGTCAGAACACGCAAGGCTGCCCATAATTGGCAGCCTGCGCGCGCCAAGCCGCGCAGCCTGCCTCCGTTCCCTCCAAGGCCGCTCCAAAATCGGAGAGGCCTTGGAGGGAACTTTCTTTTGGCCTCCCCCACCTTCCCCTCCCTTCCCCTACCTAACCTACCGCCCCCCCCCCCGGCCCTATCTACACCCCCCCTACCTTTGTTGAACAAGTTACGCCTGCTCGAGGCAGGCGTAACTTTGCGCGCACCGGGCCGGCTGCCGCGCGCCATGTTCCGGTCCGGGGGATGGTCCGGAGGCCACGGCCACATCCCCGGAATGCCCCCGGATGACGTGCCGGCCGCGTCACACCCCCCAACACACCCCGATGATGCGCCGGTCGCGACACGCCCCCCCGAGAAGCCCCCCCAGGAAAGCCCCGGGACTTATGCGCATCCTGGGGCTTTGCGAGCGCCAGAAGCCTATGAAAGATAGGCTCAGCACGTGCAGGGGGGGTTTGGAGTAGGTTTTCGGGGGTTACGCGCGTAATGTACGTGCGTAACCCTCTGAAAATCTACCCCTAAGTGTATTAAGCTATTTCTTCAGCTGTGTTGCCCCTGGGTTAAAAGTGAAAACTTTGCTTTCCTTTCCAGGCCGCACTTTCTCTTAGGATTGGGATAAAGAGGAAGTGAGTCTTATGCACCCACAAATAGGATTACTCTGTATTCCAATTTTGCAAAGTGAGGTCAGTTGTTGACACTGTCATAAAAGATATGTTTTGAGATTCTACATCAGTAGCAATGAGTGGGCAACAATTTGGGGGTCAGATGTCAAAATTTAACCTTGGACATAAGCTGATCAATGTTCATGTGCAACCAACGAAGCAAAGGGATGGGACAAGACAGGGGGATTCTCATTAAAGGAGGAATTTTCAACCAGTGTAAAGTCTGTGGGTACTTTTTACTCAGAGACTTGATACTATTTTTCAAAGCAAAATTACATGCATTTTTTTTGCTTTGATGATTATCCGGGCAAAACTAAGTGCACTCAATTACCCAATCCCATGCTATCTGGAATTTTAAAATGGCTGCAGTTCTGTTGTCAATGGCAATAGCTTTAAAATAATCAGGCTTCACAGTTCTGATGTGATGGGAACTCTCTTAACATCATAGCTCCCCCCTTTCCTTCTTCCCTTTGTTTCGTTTTCTTTATTTCTACAGGAAGTGGTGCACAAATCTTTTCAGAAATCTGATAAAGTGCCGGGGAGAAAATACACTCATTGTGGGGAGGTAGTAATACAGAAGGCTTGTTGACTTTAAAAAACAAGTATCAGGAATTGATATTAATTTTATACAATTCTAATGAAAATAATGATATTTTTCTGTACCTCATTTCCTTCTTCCCCTTTTTTCCCTTTTCTTTTTCCTCCTTTATTTCCCCTCCTTTGGTTTTCCCCTCTCCTCTCATCCTTATCTTCCCCTCTCCTCTTTTTTTATTCCTTTATTTCCTCCCCTCCTTTCTATTCTTTCCCAAGCCCTTCAACTTCTCTCCTTTTCCTTCCCTCCTTTCCCCTCCCCCTTTTATTCTCTTTTCCATACTCCCTTATTTCCTTCCTTTTTTCCACTTTGGCGTCTTCCCCCTTCCGCCTATATTTCTGTGACTTTCCCCATTTTCCCTCTCACCTTCCCCTCCCTTCCTGTATTTCCCTACTTTCCTCTTTTCTTCCTTTCCAGATTATTTCTCTCCCTTTTCTTTTTCCTTTTTTAGAAATTGGTGCTTACAACTTTTAGATATTTGGACTTCATCTTCATAATTTTTTCTGGTGTAAACAGATTGGCTCGAGTCAATAAGCTCAGTTCATGAAAAGGGTATATTAAAAAATGTTTGTTTTTTTTCTTGTATCCTATGCATTATTATTGTTCTTATTTTATTTTTTATTTATTTTCAAATTATTGCCAATATTGATTTTATTCTTGTAGTTGTCTTTACATAGGTAGCATAGGCCTCCATTGCTTGTTCTGTGCTGCTCTTTTTTTTGCTAAGTTTAATTTAAAGTCCAAGTTCTGTCCTTTGTTTTATGTCATACAAATTATGATGCTGTATTGTATTATTTTTTCATTTCATTTTATAGATTTAATTTCCAGCCCCTGATGCAGATGTTACCTGAAATATGCCATTTCAGTAGTTTTAAATATGATTATGGATTGTAAATATGTTTTTTTTAATTAAAAGTTATATTTTGATATATATTGAAGTTCATTAAATTATTTATGATTTTTATATGCATTTATTTGTTTTTAATTATTATTTATCCATTCTTTATATATTACAAAAATACTATGGATTACAAGTTGTAACACCTGTATCTTCTTATCTTTCCTTATACTGCTCTTTTTAGTTTACTGCTGTTAATCTGCAATGCATTTTTCTTCTCTCCATCCCTGAGCTTGTAAATAGAGCCACACTGACAGCAGTGGAAACCAAAAGCCCTCTATTTATCCAGGAGAGGTCCAAATTCATTGACGGCTGGAACCACAATTGAGTGCCTTACCAATATGCCTTGACACCTTTCTATAAACATTACTTCTAAAGTAATTCAGCCAACATTTCCTTGGCCTCTTGCTAAAATTTCAGAGAAGAGTGCCAGTTGGCATCTGTGATTGTATTTGTTTCTGAAAGGTTCACCTCAGAGGTTGAGAGGCTTTTGCAGTCATCATACCCTTTACTTCTCTGCTGAGATTGAGAACAAGGGGAACCATGTCAGTGATGGTGTTGCCTTCCTAGGGATGTGAAAAACTATCCAATCAATGTACTGGAGACAAAATTAGATCATCTGATCATTTCATGCAAGATATCAAATGGGTTCCAAGTTGTAATGACTTTCTGTAAGGGAATAAACAAAGTCACATAAAGAATTGCAGTGCTCAAGCTATAATCATATACAGAGCGAAGGCAAAGTATTATAAATGTGCAATCACATTTCAACTTTATTTACTTTCTAGCTTGAATATTAGATTTTATTATGTAAGCCAGTTCCTATAGAGTTATTGTAATAAAATGACATACAATATCTCACATCAAAGTCTATTGAAATAGCAACATTGCTCTTTCACATTTATTGTTGCTCAAGTTATTTCTTGCAAGTAACCAAAAATACATGGTAGCAAAATGTTAATAAAAAAACTTTCTTCCTTTTCTATACATCTGGGTAGTAGAACACTTAAAGTTTGTTATCAAATTAATTAAATGAAGTTTTTTTTCAATTGGAATTTTTCATTTCTTCACTTTACACCTTGTGTTTTGGATTAATAAAAAAACTTTGCCATTTCAAAGTGCTTAACTGAAGGAAGACATAACATATAAGGGGTCATTTTCCTACCTTTTCGCGTGTGATAGCTAAAAAGGGGCAGAGTCAGGGCAGTGTCGGCACAGGAAGAGGAGGAGTCAGGGTGGCATCGGGGCGGATGCTGCGAAGACTTCGCTGGCGGCGATAAGGTAAGCCACGTTATCAACGCCAATAGCGTGCCCAATAGCACCACCTTTCATGTGGTGCTATTGGGTGCAAAAGCCGGCAGCGATAACTCCGCAGTGGTGCAATTGCTGCTGGCTTTCACAGGCCCGCCCCCCGCTTTGCCCACCCGCCCCCCATTACCGCCAGATTCCCTAAGGTCTGCGACCTTAGAAAATCCAGGCCATAGTGAGATAATCATTGCTATTGAACAAAATAGCTTTCTTAATTTATTTATTTATTTATTTATTTATTACTTTTATATACCAATGTTCCTGTATAATATACATATCACACCGGTTTACAAGGAAATAAAACTGTCGCCTCGCGGGCGGCTTACATTAAAACAAATAAGAGCTTAAGGGGAACTTACAAATGTCACAAGGACTGCATAATGAAGTTGAAGAATAGTGAAAATGTTTCAATGACTACATTGTTGGGCCATGTGACTTCCATCAAAATGGGACGGCATTCCTTGCACTGGTTTTCTTCATGGTTTTTTAAAAGAAAAACATATGTCTCTATGCATATTTAATGCAAATATGTTAAAATGTGAATTGCGTAATGGTTTACATAGCAATGTTACAAGACATTAGAAGGAAACAGCAGTATGTAGCATAACCCATAGTTAAAAATGGTTAAAAAGTAGATGTCAACCAAGGAGCCACCTTCAGGACAATTAAAGGAAATGCCACTGTTTTCAAAAGGTTCCTCCATGGATTAATAATAGTATGAACATGCATGTGGTTGTCTGACATTTTTTACTGGCCAACAGAATTCTGTTATCTTCCATAAATTTCAACAATGTTGGGTATTTTTACCATGGAGTCAGTAGCAGTTAGTGGTTCACAAATTAAATAGTGCAATAGGGTGGTTGGTGTTTACCCCTACCCTCTATATCTTTCCTCATTTTCTCTTTCTTTGCCTTCAACACTTCTTCCACTTTTTCCTCTCCACTCTTATCTGTGGGTTGTAGTAGTTCTCAGCTAATTACACCTGTCTGGTTCAGTTGCAGGAGAGGTTCAATCCTTTTTTGCTTATCTCACATTGCATAAGCTGTGTAAAGCATGGTTCTTTTCTAAAGCTTAGAATGATTATGAAACTGTATATGTTATGTCTGTTGCCTTGAATTGTATATCCTTGTTTTTGTACACTGCTTTGTAGCCTAAATGGGAGAGGCAATATATACATTTTAAAAAGCAAATACAATCGGAAGAATTGGTATAAACCAAATAGAGAGCTGAGATCTAGCCAAGATATAGAAATCTGCAACAGGGAAGACATCCAGGAAGGAGTAGAAAACATGAGGAGGGATCTAGTGAAGCTTGAAGAATGGACTCAGGTCTGGCAGCTAAGATTTAATGCTAAAAAATGCATTTAGGATGCAAAAACCAAATGAAAAGTTACAGTGTTGGAGGTGAAATTCTTCCAAATCAAAGGAAGAGCAGGATCTGAGGTAACTGTATCTGATGATCTTAAGGTGGACAAACAGGTGGATAAAGCTATGGTAAAAACCAGAAAGATGCACGGCTGCATAGTGAGAGGAATGGTCAGCAGAAAAAGGGTGGTGATATTGCTCCTGTATAGGTCCCTGTTGAGACTTCACTTGGAATACTGTGTGTGTACAGATCTGGGGACTGCATCTTCAAAAGGATATAAACAGGATGGAGTCAGTCCAGAGGTCAGTGCTGTTCGTTCTAAAGCTTATGGGGATAGATTTGAAGATCTAAACATGAATTCCCTATAGGAAAGGCAAGATAGAGGAGATATGACAGAGATGTTCAAATATCTCAGAGTTTTCCATGTACAAGAGGTGAGCCTTTTTCCAGGGAAAGGAGGCTCTAGAATGAGGGGTCATTTGATGAAGTTGAAAGGGGGTTGACTCATGAGTAATCTTAGGAAATATTTCTTTACAGAGAAGGTGGTCAATGTGTGAAACAACCTCCCAGTGGAAGTGGTGGAGACAAAAACAGTATCTGAATTCAAGAAAGCATGGGATAAATACAGAGGATCTCTAGGGAAGTAATGGGAATTATAACGCTAAATGTATTGGATGGATGGGCAGACTGGATGGGCCATACGATCTTTTTCTGCCATCATGTTTCTATGTTTCTAAGACATGGACAAGGGGGTAGTTGGTGGTGTGTTGAATTTGGGAATGTATATGCAGATGAATGTCAATGGGGCAGACTACATAGGCCAGTTTGGTCTTTATCCTCCAGCATTTACTATGTTATGCCACTATACTTAAAAGAAATTCTGGTAGCCTAATCCTTTGGCCTCTTCTCCACTAGCTGGATTCCTTCCTTCCTGCAATGTAGTTTAGCTCTGCCTTTTAAACAAATGCTGGAGTAAAGAATGAGTGAGCTAGTGCCAACTGTGCATCTGGTTACAGCAAGGCTGCTATTGGACAAAGGATCTCTGTCTTTCATAGGACCTTTTCCTTCCCTGTACCAGCTGGCACTGCAACTCAGGGAGAACCCATCAGTATCAGTAGAACAATACTTTATTCCAAGGGATGGAGAGATAGATTATCTGCTCTGCAAATAATAGCTCATTCTTTTAAGGAAAAGGTATTTTGATGATGCAATCACACTATAACACCTTAATACCACCTGCCTGCCACTGCATTACCTGGAGTTCCTGAAACAGTGTTAAAAATAGGCAATATAACACACACAGCAGGGAAGAAACACAGAAAACAGAGCTAGGGTGCCCAGTTAAAATATTACTGTTTTGGTATTTTTTTGCTGAAATAAATGATTCAATACATACATCCAAACTTATTGTAAAAGCTAATCTATACTTGTATTTCATATGTAGGGAGGAAAACTGTAGCAGTCCTATAACATATAGGGGTAGATTTTAAAAGAAGCGCGTGCAGCCTACATATGCGCACGCTACCTGGCGCGTGCACATGTACGCCCGATTTTATAACATGCGTGCGCAAGGGGGTGCACAATTATGCACCTTGCATGCGCCGAGCCATGCTGCCTTTCCTCGTTCCCTTCCCCCTAACCTGACCTTCCCACCCCGTCCCCTAACCTTCCCCCCCTAGCCCTACTCTAACCCCCCCCAAAATTATCTTACCTTTTACACCTGTCTTCGGGCATGCGCAAGTTGCACGCGCTGGCAGCTTGCCGGCACGTGATCCTCCGACATGGCCGCTCTGTCTGAGGCCTCTGGCCTCGCCCCTGGACCGCCCCTTTAGTAAAGCCCCAGGACTTACACGCGTCCCAGGGCTTTACGCGTGTCGCCGGGCCTTTTTAAAATAGGCCTGGCGCGCGTACCCCTTTTCAAATCTGGCGCGCATACCGCTTTTAAAATCTGGCACATACAGTATAATTTTCTCTTCAGGTTCTACTATTTAGTGGAACAACATAAGAATTATCCAAAGAGATTGTCACACTTTAGCTTATGAGACCACATTGGTACCTTCTTCAGATATGCAAGTAAAATACAAGGAAGGATATATGCTCATTATTATTTCTTGCTCGGCTCTGCATGTTCTATATGATGGTTTACATCTGTATGCCTGATTATTTGAAAAATCTGTGATAAACAATTTATAAAATTACAATAGCTTGTTTTCAATTTCTGACATGGAGCCATTTTTTTTAAATAACTGTACTTGTCCATATTATTAAGATAACAGATTTGCTTCTGTATCTCCTTTCACGGAGTCAGGCAAATCTCCATAATTTAAATTGTCTCTGGAAAATGAAAAGTAGAAATGGTAAAGTCAAACAAAGTGCAAATTTATGATACAGTGAGGGATGTTCCAATGTTCCCACAGTTGTTCATGACCTGGGGATATGTAGGAGAAGAAACATTATATGTATTCCCTGTTAAACTTATCTCAGTGCTGTTGTGTTTTGTACAGTTACATTCTTACTATAGTAATATTGTTAAGAGGAAAAAGAAACAATTCTACTATATTTAGAGACCTTCACTTTCAGTTTTACATTAATGTTTCTGGAAATTTTTCAGTATTTTTTTTATAACAGATAAAATTCAGAGAAAATCAGTAGAAAAAAATGATTCATTTTCCTATTAATTTTCTCTGATTTTTGTTTTAATAATAAATACTGATAAACTCATGGGAAAAATAAGAGAAAAACTGAAAACAAAGCCCCCTAACTATTTTTAATCTAACAAGAGCCTCCCACAGATTTCCATGTCCTGCAGGATTGTGTAGATTTTAAGCAATCTCAAGAACCTTGATGGTATTTTTCAGAGCACAAATGTAAAAGTTGTGAATTTTCATCTGAAATGTCATCAGTGTCTTCATTTTTGTAAGTTTTTACACCCATGAATGTTAGAGAACCAAGCATTAAAGCTGGGTACAATATGCTATCAACTGAGATTTTCACTTAGGGCTAGATTTATCAAAATATTGCATGAGAGAGAGAGAGAGACTATCTGCAAGGCCCGTCTAGTAGTTAGATATTTATGCTACTATAGGAGGCCCAACTAGTAACTCGAGGTGAGGTTTATATAGTGATATAGGGGTTAGGGACCACTTTTACATGCAGAGACATACAAACAGAACAGTACACTCTTGTGAAGATTTAATGTGTTTCGGAGTATGGAAACACACATCGATGAGTTTTGTACAATGTTCTCTCAAACTAGCTTGATGGACTCTCTACCTGGGTAACATCAAACTAGGTTGAGAGAACATTGTACAAATCTCATCCTTGTGTGCTGCTTACTATGGTGCCACCCCCAGAGGCTCTCTCTCTCTCTATTAGTTGGGTACTGTTAAGAGTACTTTTTAGGACCTGATTTAAATATGATTGCCCATATACCGTATTTTTCGCTCCATAAGACGCACTTTTTTCCCCCCAAAAGTGGGGGGAAAATGTATGTGCGTCTTATGGAGCGAATATAAAAAAAAAACAAACAAAAATCTAACAACCCCCCCCCCCTCCTGACTCCCTCAAGACCTGCTGACTTAATTTACTGCAACCCCCCACCCTCCTGACCCCCCCAAGACCTGCCGACTTAATTTACTGCAACCCCCCACCCTCCTGACCCCCCCAAGACCTGCCAAACGTCCCTGGTGGTCCAACGGGGGTCCAGGAGCGGTCCGGGAACGATCTCCTGGGCTTCAGCCGTCGGCTGCCAGTAAACAAAATGGCGCCGACGGCCCTTTGCCCTCACTATGTCACTGAGACCGACCAATAGCGGCGGTCGGTCCCAGTGACATAGTGAGGGCAAAGGGCCGTCGGCGCCATTTTGATTACTGGCAGCCGACGGCCCACGCTCAGGAGATCGTTCCCGAACCGCTCCTGGACCCCCGCTGGACCACCATGGACGTTTGGCAGGTCTTGGGGGGGGGGGGGGTCAGGAGGGTGGGGGGTTGTAGTAAATTAAGTCGGCAGGTCTTGGGGGGGTCAGGAGGGTGGGGGTTGTAAATTTAAAGGGTTGGGATGGGGGTTTTTTTTTGGGGGGGAGGGGTTCCCAGAGAAAGAAACGTTTTCTTATCTGGGGAGTGGAACGAAATGGCCCTACCCAGACCCGAAAACAAAATGGGGAGAAAAAAAAAAGCTATGCACTCCCCTAATTTGCTCCATAAGACGCCCAGACGCAGAGCCGGTTTAGCACAATTTTTTTTTTTTATTATTTTCCCCCTCTGAATCCTAGGTGCGTCTTATGGTCAGGTGCGTCTTATGGAGCGAAAAATACGGTACTTTTGCCTTTATTGACAATTTCTAAACATAACTGTCCTTTTGAATTGTAGAATGTACGTTTCTACTAGCTAAATAGAAATTATGAGGAGAAGCCTAGGGATATTGCAGAAATAAGGAAAGCAGCATGACAACCCAGGCCTTAGCAAGACTGAGCAAAAAAAAGGAAAATGCTCAATAGCAGATCTAACTTAGACCTAGATTCATCAAAAAGCTTTAAATGTAGCGAAAATAGTGCCCATGACAAACAGGGAGCATGGTTAGGATAAGTTCCCTGCTCCCACATGTAATTTCTGCAGGCTGCGATACATTTATCACACCAGCACTAATTTTCTCATCGCATGCTGATTAATCCACCGCATGTGTGTTATCGACTGAAAAGGTTTTTATTCCAAATGCTGTTCAGGCAACGAGGGAGAGGGAGCGAGAGAGAGATTCTATAGAAGCCAGTATGTAACTTTACTATTCTCCCACTGTAAGAGGGGGCACGTTTACCTCGGGTTGGAGTTTGGGGGGTAGGTTTGGGGGCAGTTTTATATACACAGTCAGAGGTACGAGCAGCAAAGTTGACATCACTGAAGATTTTCTGTTATTTGGAGCGATAAAAGGTAAAAGGGGAGTTGATTTGTACAATGTACTCTCTACCTAGCTTGAAGCACTCTCTACCTAGCTCACTCATAGCAGCTAGGTAGAGAGTGCATCAACCTAAGTTGAGAGTACATTGTATAGATTGTGCTGTTCGTGCCTCTGACTGTGCATGTAAAACTGCACCCTAAAACCTAGGCCACCACCAAAATCTCACCTCAAGTTACTAGTTGCCCCTCTTACAGTGGTATAAAAAGTTGACTAATATGTGTGCCTCCTTAGAGGCTGTCTCTCTCCCCTCCCCTCCCCCCCTCCAAAATGGGATTTGCAATATTTATCATAAATCCCATGTCAGGCATACTGTACAGCATAACATCCTAAAAAAAAGTGTTGTTATTTCTGGCATTAAAGCTTTGATTACACTATCCATGCAACATTAAACACCTCTCATTTTCATAACTCCAGTCAAACTCTTCCCTTTTGACTAGATTTTTAGAATTTGCATATGCATCTCACGATGCATTATTTATAGCATGCGTTATGGTGTTATCGTGGGCGTTAGGGCCCTAATGCCCACGATAACACCCTCACTTGATTTGATAAATCACCCTATAAATTAGATCTAGATGCATCAAGCCACAATATTTTATTGTAAGAGGGTTCCCATTATCATGGGGGGGGATCACCATGATAGTAGGCCCCTCTTCTGAAAAAACATTGCAGCTGTATTCACATTTTGTCTTGCAGTAAAACACTGTGGTGCAAAACAAGGCAGCATTGGCCCTTTATGCGCAATTCTGGCCCTAATCTTATATGACTGCCATTACCTTAAATGGCCAAATGCAAGAAAAAAAAAAAAAAAATCAGCCTGAAAAAAAGACAAAATTTAGTGAGGGTCACATGGTGGAGGTCCAATCCCCTGACCTTTCCTCAGTTATGTGTGATTAAGGCAAGGTCAAATCAGTGCCATTTAGAAAAATGTCACCATTTTGAAAAATGTCACCGACTGGGCCTGGGTTTTGGGAAGTCCAAGGCCCTATTGTGGGATCCTGTCCAACTTGTTGAGGTTTGGAGTGCAGTGGGAGTTTCTGAGGTAGGGGTGCCACTGGACACCAATGCCTACTTTGTTCATTTGGGAGATGGGGGAGGGGAGGTATTGTGTGTGTGTGGGGGGGGGGAGGGGTGTCACTATACCCCCAATGATTTAGTTTGAGCATTAGGGTGGAGGGGACCATGACAGCCCTTATTTCTTTGGAAAGAGGGGGTGGAAGAGACATTTTATTTAATGAAGACAGGGTTTGGGGGGCCTTGTTGCCTAAACAACTTTATTCATTTTTTTAAATTTTGGTGATTAGGGCCGCCTCAAGTGGTGGCCATGGGGTAACCAGGGGGGTCAGCCTTGACCCATGCTCACCTTTATATTTTTTGCTGAGACAATTTTTTTCCAGCATGGCCCTTTAAATCTAACATGAGAGCCTCAGGAACCATGTTTGCTAGGGAGGTTTTAATTTAGGAACATGAGAACATAAGAGCATAAGGCTTGCCATACTGGGTCAGACCAAGGGTTCATCAAGCTTTTTACAACTCTCCCTTAATAACTGTTAATGACTTTTCCTTCAGGAATTTGTCCACACCTTTTTTAAATGCAGCTATACTTATAGCTTTCACCATATCCCCTGACAATGAATTCCAGAGCTTTATTATGTGTTGAGTAAAAAAATATTTTCTCTTATTAGGTTTAAATGTATTACCCAATAACGACAGTGTGTGTCCCCCTGTTCTTTATACTTTTTGAAAGGGTACATTATTTTATAGACTTCTATAATATCACCCCTTAGCTGTCTCTTTTCCAAGCTGAAGAGTCCAACATCTTTAGGCTTTCTGCATAGGGGAATTGTTCCATCCCCTTTATCATCTTGGTCACCCTTCTCTGTACCTTTTCTAATTGTGCTATATCTTTCCTGAGATGTGGTGACCATAACTGAACTCAATATTCAAGATGAAGTCACAGAAGCTTTATGATATTCTCTGTTTTATTCTCCATTTCTTTCCTACTAATCCCAAACATAATTGGCTGCTACTGCACACTGAACAGAAGATTTCAACGCATTTTCAATGATGACACTTAAATCCTTTTTCTTAGTGGTGACTCCTAATGTGGAGCCTTGCATTTGGTAGGTATAATTTAGAACATACTGCCATACTGGGTCAGACCAAGGGTCCATCAAGCCCAGCATCCTGTTTCCAACAGTGACCAATCCAGGCCATAAGAACCTGGCATGTACCCAAAAATTAAGTCTATTCCATGCTATTGTTGCTAGTAATAGTAGTGGCTATTTTATAATGGGCCGATACAGTACAGTGCACTCCAACAGAGCGCACTGTTAACCTGCCATTGGACGCGCGTTTTCCCTTACCCTTTATTCAGTAAGGGGCGGAAACGCGCGTCCAACCCGCTGAATCTAATAGCGCCCTCAACATGCAAATCCAACTTAATATCATGGCGATATTAAGTCGGAGGTCCTGAAGGGTAAAAAAAGTAAAAAAAAAAAATGTTGAAGTCGGCCGGTGGCTGTCAGGTCAAAAACCGGACGCTCAATTTTGCCGGCGTCCGGTTTCCGAGCCCGTGGCTGTCAGCGGGCTCGAGAACAGACGCCAGCAAAATTGAGTGTCGGCTGTCAAACCCGCTGACAGTCGCCACTCCGGGGCAAAAGGAGGCGCTAGAGACACACTAGTGTCCCTAGCGCCTCCTTTTGCTCGTTTCTACTGCTGGACCTAATTTAAATACTGAATTGCACGGGCTGATTCAGTAAAGTCCGTGGGAGAGCGGGCATTCGCCCGCTCTCCCACGGACTTTACTGAATCAGCCCGTTTGTCAGCTTAACTAATAGCAGGTAATGGACTTCCCCTCCAAGAACTTATCCAATCCTTTTTTAAACACAGCTATACTAACTGCACTAACCACATCCTCTGGCAACAAATTCCAGAGTTTAATTGTGCATTGAATGAAAAATAACTTTCTCTGATTTGTTTTAAATGTGCCATATGCTAACTTCATGGAGTGCCCCCTAGTCTTTCTATTATCCGAAAGAGTAAATAAATGATTCACATTAACCCCTTCTAGACCTCTCATGATTTTAAACACCTCTATCATATCCCCCCCTTCAGCCATCTCTTCTCCAAACTGAAAAGTGCTAAGCTCTTTAGTCTTTCCTCATAGGGGAGCTGTTCCATTCCCTTTATCATTTTGATCGCCCTTTTCTGTACCTTCTCCATCGCAACTATATCTTTTTTGAGATGTGGCGACCAGAATTGAACACAGTATTCAAGGTGCAGTCTCACCATGGAGCGATCCAGAGGCATTATGATATTTTAAGTTTTATTTACCATTCCCTTTCTAATAATTCCCAACATTCGGTTTGCTTTTTTGACTGCCGCAGCACACTGAATCGATGATTTCAATGTGTTATCCACTATGATGCCTAGATCTCTTTCCAGGGTGGTAGCTCCTAATATGGAACCTAACATTGTGTAACTATAACATGGATTATTTTTCCTTATATGCATCACCTTGCACTTATCCACATTAAATTTCATCTGCCATTTGGATGCCCAATTTTCAAGTCTCAGAAGTTCTTCCTGCAATTTATCACAATCTGCTTGTGATTTAACTACTCTAAACAATTTTGTATCATCTGCAAATTTGATTACCTCACTTGTTGTATTTCTTTCCAGATCATTTATAAATATATTGAATAGTATGGGTCCCAATACAGATCCCTGAGGCAATCCACTGCCCACTCCCTTCCACTGAGAAAATTGTCCACTTAATCCTACTCTCTGAGGTAGATTTTATAAATTTACGCAAGCTCGTACTTTTGTTCGCTCACCAAGCGTGAACAAAAGTACGCTGGATTTTATAAGATACGCGCGTAGCCGTGCGTATCTTATAAAATCCGGGGTCTGTGCGTTCAAGGGGGTGCACATTTGTGCAACTTGCGTGCGCCGAGCCCGGTGCGCGCTGCCTGTTCCCTCTGAGGCCGCTCCGAAATCGAAGCGGCCTCGCAGGGAACTTTCTTTCCATCACCCCCCTGCACATTCCCCTCCTTTCCCCTACCTAATCCATCCCCCTGGCCCTATCTAACCCTCCCCCACCTACCTTTGTTGGCAGATTTATGCCTGCCGAAAGCAGGCGTAAATCTGCGCGCGCCAGTGGGCTGCTGGCGCGCCATCATCCGACCTGGGGGCTGGTCCGGAGGCCTCGACCACGCCCCCGGGTTCTTCTTTCTCCTGGTCAGCCTCTCTTTTCTTTTGTGGAAGGTAATAAGCCTTTAAAATTAAAGGCAATGCCTCTATGGGCATCTTTAGAACTTCAGTTTAATATTTCTTGAACAAATCAATCTCAGGCATTTGGGGTATGACCGCAAAAATTGAGGACCCTGATATTTAAGCTGCAATGAGAGTTCTCTATATTTCTACTTTTATTTTTTTTTGTCAAAATCATTTTTATTAAAGAGTAACACAAGGATAATCAAAACCAGACTTTGGGGAAGATAAACACAGTATGCGTCAAGAGTAACCCCATTGTTTACCGCAAGAACGATCCCCCAAAATAGTGAAGACAACTGTCTCAACCCCCCGTGTACTCTCTTTGTGAGGTCCTATGGACCAAAATAAACAGAGTATACTCAAACCATAACCCACCACCCAATCACATCACAGACATCCACAGACATTCCACACACCACCCATAACCCCCTCCCCCTCCCCTACCCTGGGAGACATCCCCTCCGTAACAAACATTATCAAACATTTGCAGAGAAAGATATTGCAAAGGCCCCAACCAAGTTCGGTCCCCATCATAACATACACTGATCTCTGATTAATTGGCAAAGCATAATACATTGCTAAAGGTCCAATCATTTCCAAGAAGGATGATATCCGGTGGCAGTTAGAGTAGTTTGAAGGTCCAATGGCAAAAGGTCATAACAAGTAGACCAGCACGCCTGGTAGATCGAGTCCTGTGCCCTCTCATTATTCAGGGCGACCAGCCGCTCCATTTGCATTGTAAATGCCAAACGTCCAAACCAGGACCACAAATTGGGTGGCGCATCCGGTGTTATCCAGTCAGCTAAGATCGTTCAGCATGCCAACAATATTTCAGTGTGGCCAAATTTATCCAAGGACAACTTATAAGAAGTCTATATTTCTACTTTATTTAACACAGTCTAATGCTGAATCAGATATTGTTGGTGACTCTCAATACTCTTACGGGTAGATTTTATAATTTTGCATGAGCGCGTACTTTTGTTCGCGCACCAGGCGCAAACAAAAGTATGCTGGATTTTATAAGATACGCGCGTAGCCGCACGTATCTTATAAAATCTGGGGTCGGCGCGCGCAAGGGGGTGCACATTTGTGCAACCTGCGTGCGCCGAGCCCAGCACACGCTGCCTGTTCCCTCTGAGGCCGCTCCGATTTCGGAGCGGCCTCAGAGGGAACTTTCCTTCGCCCTCCCCCTACCTAACCCACCCCCCCCTGCCCTATCTAACCCCCCCTTACCTTTGTTGGCAGATTTACACCTGCTGAAAGCAGATGTAAATCTGCGCACGCCAGCGGGCTGCTGGCGCGCCATCACCCGACCCTGGGGCTGGTCCGGAGGCCTCGACCACGCCCCTGGGCCGACGCCACGCCCCCGGGCCCACCCACAAAATGCCACGTCACGCCCCCGAAATGCCGCGTCATTTACGGAACACCCCCGACACGACCCCGACACGCCCCTTTTACGAAGCCCCGGGACTGACGCGCGTCCCGGGGCTCTGCACGCGCCTGCAGCCTATGCAAAATAGGCGCACGTAAATCCAGCCGGATTTACGCGCGCAGGGCATTTAAAATCCGGCCCTTAATTTTTTTTATCCATTTCAGACAATTTCTTGTCTTGAACTTCCAGTCTTTTCACATTCTCTATACTTCCTTTATTTGACTCCATGCAAACTTTTGACAAATTCACAACGGCTGTTTCAATGGCAGCTATTGCTTGCCACAAGGCTTCCAACGTTATTACCACTGGCTTCACAAGAAAGGGGGTTAATTCTTATATTGACTCACCCTTTCCTGCTACTCCATATACAGTGTCCCGTGCAATTCTCTGCGGTGGAGTTTCGGGGATATCTCTCAGCATCGGGGTATATATCCTCCCAGCTGGATTGTTCCTCCTGCTTCTGCCAGACTCCGACCTCCTTCCATCTCGTGGCTTAACGGCGAACGTTTAGGAGTTGACTCACGAAACTCACTCTCTCGCAGGGGTGGGGAATGGTGTCTCAGGTGCTCCGGGACTCAGTGAGATTTCCTCTGCCAGAGATGAGGGCATTCGCTCCACGTCCTCATCCACCGCGGCACTCGATCCTGGCTGGTTCGGCAATGGGGTGAAGAAGGCAGGAATAATGCTTTGTCGTGCTTCAGGAGTATCCATAACAACCTGACTCTCACGGAGTCGGGCCTTACGTTTCATGTGCGGTGTTAGTAAAAGAGGTATTGATTTCAAAAGGAAATATAGAACTTTGACAGAGCTGCCTTTCTTCTGTGTCTCATTCGGTCACCATCTTGGACTACTGGTCTTTCTCTATATTCATCTATATGTTACTAGATAATTTAAAATGTCTTTTTACTTAATTCTCCAATCTAAAATTAAAGAAATGAATACAATATTTAGCCCTACAAAAAGAAAATAAACTGGACGTATGAAGGCAGCATATTATTTGACCTCACTGTATAGTGCTGGACCTTAAAATATATGAATGCTCTTGTCATTTCATGAGTCCAACAACATCTGACTGCAGGAAATATGTAGCAGCTTCAATGATTTAAAATCACTGGAACTTAGCTAGTACCAGCTACAATAATTCCATCCAGTAGCGGCCATAGACGCAGTGGGCATAGTACAGTCCTTTTGTTTTTAACTTTCCTTCATATAGAAAGAGATGAAGATACCTTCTCTCAATCCTTAAAGCTACAAGTTGCCATACAGACCCTGCCCTCCTGGTTAATAAAGTCTAATCAACAGCCTTCAGAACATAGCTACTAGCATCATTAGCAGAAGAACACTTACTACACTGCCTGAAAAAAAGAAATATACCAATTCTAAAGTTACCTAATCTGTACCCAAAAGCTAACTATCATTCAGTCTCAAACCTGCCATTTTTAGGTAAGGTCATCGAAAAAGCTGTACCAATACAGCTATTTGATTTTCTGTTGACCACATGCATATGGACCTTGAAGATCTTCTTGACTAAAATCTTGTCCCATTCCACTAAAGACCTTAACTAATGTCATAGAGTGAAAGGGCTAATAAAAGGTATTACAGTCGGAACATTGGCAGCTGGCTCAGGCTTAAAGAAATAAACTAGTTGGGAACAGTATTCTCCATCTCATCTCTGGAAGAATATCTTACCTATTTATTTCTACACCTTACAAGCACCCAAATAAATATGTCTAGCAGGCAGGCCTTCCAAGACCACCCAATCAGAGCATCAGCTACACAGGAGACAACTAGAAAATAAGTACAAAGATAATAGCATCCAAATAATCATGTCAATAAAACAATCAAAATAAAATAATCTAACATAAAATGAATCAACATAAGATTAATATACTAAGCCCATTATTGCTCTTATTTATAGCATCTATTCCCTACTATTCACTATTTCCCCTACTCATATTTTCCATAGTCTTCTTGCATGTAGCTGTTTTAAAAATAAACATATAATAACATTTGATTTACCATACTGGGTCAGACTAAAAGTCCATCAAGCTCAGTATCCTGTTTCCAACAGTGGCCAATCCAGGCCACAAGTATCTGGCAAAATCCCAAACAGTAAATAGATCCCATGCTGCTATCATGCAGTGATAAGTTGTGGCTATTTCTTAAGTCTACTTGGTAAATAACAGTTTATGGACTTCTCCAGGAATTTGTCCAGACCCAGCTGCGCTAACTGCCTTAACCACATTTTGCAATGAATTCCAGGGCTTAAATGAATGTGCTACTTACTAACTTCATGGAGTGTCCCCTAGTCTTTGACCTGACTTGGCCATGTTGAAAGAGTAAATAACAAATTTACATGTATCTGTTCTATTCCACTTGTGATTTTATAGACCTCTAGCATATCTCATCTCAGCTGTCTCTTCTCCAAGCTGAACAGCCCTAACACCTCTTTAGCCTTTCCTCACAGGGGAGCCATTTCAACCCCCTTTATCATTTTGGACATCATTCTCTGCACCTTTTCCAATGCAACTATATCTTTTTTGAGATGCAGTGATCAGAAGTGCACACTATACTTCAGGTGCAGCTTCACCATTAAGGCATTATAACATTCTCCAATTTATTCTTCATTCCTTTTCTAATAATTTCTAACTTTCTGGTTGCTTTTTTGACCGCCGTTGCACACTGAACCAAGGATTTCAGAGTATTCTCCTTTTCCTGGGTGGTAATTTTTACTATGGAACCTGACGTTGCATTAACAACAATATGGGTTACTTTTCTATGTTGCCTGCAAATTTGAGCACATCACTGGTCATTCCTCTTTCCAGATCATTTATAAATATATTAAAAAGCAACGGTCCCAGTACAGATCCCTGAAGTACACTGTTTACCCTTCTCAACTGAAAAAACTGACCATTTAGTCCTGTTCTCTGTTCCTATCTTTTAAAAATAGGACATCACCTCCTATCTTGTGATTTAAATTTTCTCTGGTGTATCACTTTGTCAAATGCCTTCTGAAAATCCAAATACACTACATCCACCAGCTTGCTGTTATCTACATGGTTATTAACACCTTCAAAAACAATGTAGAAGATTGGCGAGGCAAGGCTTCTCTTGTGTACATCTATGTTGGCTGTGTCCCATTAAACTATGTCTTTCTACATGTTCTGTGATTTTATTCTTTAGAATAGTTTGCATGATTTTTCCCAGCACTGAAGTCAGACTCACCTGTCTATAAATTTCCTAGATCACACCTGGAGCCTTTTCAGGCACAATGGTTGATCCCAATGATAGGTTGCAAATTACCAACAACAGATATGCATTTCATTTTTGAGTTCTTTCAGAACCTTGGGGTGTATACCGTCTGGTCTGGGTGATTTTCTATTCTATAGTTTGTCAATCTGCCTTATTACATCTACAAGCTTCACAGCTATTTGTATTGGTTTTTCTGAATCATCCCCCTTAAATCCAACTTCCATCACAGATATCTCTCCAGCATTCTCTTCAGTAAACACTGTAGCAAAGAATTCATTTAGTATTTCCGCGATAGCATTATCTCCCCTAAGCACCTTTTTATCCCCCTCGATCATCTAATGACTCCCTTACAGGCTTCCTGCTTCAGATATATTTTTTAAAGGTTTTTATTTTGAGTTTTTTCCTTTTAGGCCAGCTCTTTTCAAATTCTCTTTTAGCCCGCCTTATCAAAGTTTTACATCTAATTTGCCAATGCTTTTGCTTTTTCTTATTTTCCTCAGATACTTTTTCCAATTTTTGAAAATAGCTTTTTTGGCTAAAATAGACTTTGTTACCTACTTTTTAACCATGCTGGCAGTTGTTTGGCCTTCTTTCTACTATTTTTTTAATGCATAGAATACATCTTGACTGGGCTTCCAAGATGTTATTTTTAAACAATGACCATGCCTGATCTTAAACTTTGTAGCTGCGTCTTTTAGTTTATTTTATTTTCCTCATTTTATCAAAGTCTCCTCTTTGAAAGTTTAATGCTAGAACTGTAGATTTACTTAATGTCTTCCCTCTAGTCATTAAGTCAAATTTGATCACACTATTATCACTGTTGATGAGCGGCCCAACCACCATTACCTGTGGAACCAATTACTACATTCCAAAAGGAATTTGGTCTAAAATGGATTCCTCTTTCAGCAGTTGATAGACCAGCTCCTCCATATAGCAGTCATTTATTTCATCTAGAAACTTTACCTCCCTAGCATGTCCTGATGTGAGTTTACCCAGTCAGTATTGGGGTAATTAAAATCTCTCATTATTACTGTGCTGCCAAATTTGTTAGCTTCCTTAATATCTGTTAGCATTTCATTGTTCATCTGTTTATTTTAGCCAGGTGGATGGTAATATACAGCGGCGGATTCCTGATGAAGACCGGCCCGGGGATTCGCCACCCAGGCCGGCCCAGGAGATAGCTCATGGTCTGTCACAGTCGCGCTCGGCAGACCATGTGACTAGCACGACCAGCCCACCGGGGGATGCCCAATCCCCCAATAGGCCAATCTGCCCCTGGTAATATACCTCCACCGCTATTCACTTCTCCATCACAAATGGAATTTCTACCCATAAAGATTCTATTGTGCATTTAGTCTCCTGCGGGATTGATATCCTTTTGGACTCTATTCCATCCCTATCATAAAACTCCACTCCTGCCACCAGGTTGACCCACTCTATCCTGATATGATTTATACCCTGGTATAGCACAGTCCCATTGGTTATCCTCCTTCCAGCAGGTCTCAGATGCCAATTATCTCTACCTCTTCATTCAGTGCTACACATTCTATATCTTTCATCTTACTTTTTAGATTTCTGGCATTAGCATACAGATTATTTCAAAATATGCTTTTTGTTTGTATTCATCTGCTTATCACTTGACAAAGGTATTTTAAAATATTTTAACTGAAGTTGTTCTTTCCTTATAGACACATGGGCTACTATTGCTTTTCTTGGAACCTCTCTGTTGAAATGCCATAACTCCACTGTTATTTCAGTATCCTTTGTAGAAAACTTGTTCTGAAGCTTGTACCACTGAGTGAATGTTGTCATTCCCCCATGATCTAGTTTAAAAGTTGCTCTAGCTTCTTTTTGAAGGTTAGTGTCAGCAGCCTGGTTCCACCTCTTTTGGAATAGGCTCCCCTTTCCCCAAAAAGTTCTTAACAAAACTAAAACCCTCTTCCCTACACCATCATTTAATTTACATATTGAGACTCCTGGGGTCCTGGGTGTCAAACAGGGAGCATTTCAGATAGAGTTCTGGTTTTCAACTATCTACCTAAGAGTATAAATATGGCTTCCAGAACCTCCCTCCCACAGCTTCCTATGTCATTGGTGCCCACATTTACCATGACAGTCAGCTCCGCCCAAACAGTCTAAAATCTTATCTACCATATATACTTGTGTATGTCAATAGGTGATTTTGAGACTAAAATCCATTGAAATCCATTGACCCATGTATAAGTCGATGTTTAAACTGAATGATCTATCAGGAAGATAAGAATTCATGAAAAGCTATGTCCATATTAAAAAAACATCACTAGGGGCACTAACTTTAGGACAGGTCAGTGGCATGACCAGAGTTAGCCACTTGACTTATGCAGCTAACTCCATTCCATTTCGGCAGTTGGCACATATGTATGCGTATACATCATGAACGTTATAGTATATGAGGAAAAACTGATAGTATATGTGTATAAGTTGACCCAGCTTTTTTGGGCTTATTTTCTGGCATAAATTTCTTGACTTATTCACAAGTATGATAGGTATGGTCAGCTACCTTTGCACCAGGCAGGAAAGTTACTAAGCAATCCTCACATCCAGCAGCCACCTAGTTATTACATTCCTAATAATATAATCACCAGCTATAATGGCCAACCTAACCCTTCCCTCCTGGGCATTAGCCCTTGGAGACTCTTCCTCTGTGCTAGAGAATAATGCATCACCTGGATCCTTGCTACAGAATCACTTCCTGCTACACCAAAGTACAGCTCTCTGACCCAAAGCAGCAGAGGGATTGCTAGACTGGAATTGGGACTTGACTACTATGTTTTTGAAAGTCTCCTCCATATACCTTTCTGTCTGTCTCAGCTCCACCAGATCTGCCACTCTAGCCTCCAGAGATCAGACTCATTCTCTGAGATCCAGGAGCTCTTTGCACCGAGCACATACATTCCATGCTGCTTATCCCAGATAACCATACATTGGAATTGTAGATTAGTGAAAGGCTGGTATTGTATCCATATTTGTTCATGGATTTCTTTTCGTGTTTTATTGATAATCATTATTATATCTCCTATGTATACTAAGACCAATTTTTCTTATGAACATGAGAACTTAAAAAACATTATTTTTAAAACAGTTTTATAGAGTAGTAACTCTTAAAAAATACTGCCCTTATTTATACTTATGCATTTTCCAAATTTAAATGTAAAAGCTTTTCTAGTTTGCATTGAAAAGAGTTCATGCTCCAAAGCATTTTAAAAATATTGTCAGCTACATGCCTGAATTTCCATGCCAAAGAAGTAAATATATATTAAAGCAGTGTGCTAGAGAAATATTTTTCAAAACATTGGGGATTTTTGTGGAGGATTTTGATTGTATTTATTTACATTTATAGACATTGATATTCTGCCTTTTACCAATTAATGGTCACATGTTTATTATAAGCAAAATTAATCACAATCACAGCTGGATCTTAGTTTACAATTTGTACAAATTTAAGACCTAAGAGTATAATAATCAGGTAAACTGGTGAAGGTAGACTGGCTTTTGTCAGTGTGTGACCAAGGAGATTATCTCATGTATGGGTTGAACCAGAATGGTATAAATTGGTGATAAAGATGTCTGTAAGAGGGAGAGTGATATATAAATACAAGCTAAAAGAAAGGTCTTGGGGAATGAAGGGTCTCTAATGATTAGTTTCTTAGAAAAATCTCTGCCATTGTTGATAGATTTCCATGAACAAATGGTCTCGTTTTGATTAACCACCCCAAAATATAATAAAACTTAAATAGTTAGAAGAGCATGTGAATCATGTTAAACTACTAAAATTGTAATTCAATATAATTCTAAACCAGAATGAACCCATTGATTCTCCATCTTTATCAGACGTTTTATACAGAAGACAAACAGTATGTTATTGCTTTGCAGAGGAGAGAAATGAAACAACTCAGTCAGTTAACACAGTGGAAGAATCTGAATGCATGTCTTCAAAGATTCCTACGCATAAATAGGAGAAATACTGCTCTCCAATTAGTATCCACACACAAAGAAAGAGAGCAGAATAATCAAACAGTCCAAACTTCGTTGAAAAATAGGAAAATGGATTCCTTATTTTATTTTTTCACAAGCAGCTACTCCGAAAGCTCAATGCGATATGCTATAGTTTTCAACCAGGTCCCCCGACACGGACCGTGTTTCACTTAGAGCTGCGTTGGGAGGGACTGGACACAGTGTGTAATTTCAACCACTAAAACCGTATGTTAGTAATGACTAAGGACCGTAAGCAAAGGGCAATATAACATACTAATGCCGGGACACATATCTTAAGTCAAGTCCAATTTAGAATCAGAGGAGAAGTTTGGACTGTTAGATTATTCTGCTCTCTTTCTTTGTGTGTGTATTCAAAGATTCCTAGACATAGCACAGAAGAAGACATAGGAGAAGGTAGTTTTCGACTGCTCACTTAGGTCTAGAGTCTGTGGGGACAAAGTAGTACTTGCAGGCATTAGTTCAAATTTTCAAAGTGAATTTATGCACACAAGACCACTTTTAAAATTCTTTGGTTGTGCTGGTATACATGTGGATATACATGTACGCAGTTACACCTGATACTAAGCAGGTGTAACTCTCTGTGTGTACATTTATGCACATACTTTCACACTGTTTTCCCTGCCCCAACTCTCACTCCGGAATGCTTGCTGCCAAAACGGTAAACGTATGTGGGTAACCGAGTTATGCAAAACCCCTGGATGATTTTTAAACTCCAATTTACCTGCAGTAACTGGGGTTTAAGTGTGTGTGTAAAACCATTTGAAAATTATGCTCAAGGTGGTGATTTTCAAACTAAGCACTGTAGCCCCAATTTAGGGTACTGACTGAATTAGGAAAGAGCCACACTCAGTCCCACAGCTAAGTCCCCCTTTAACACTGGGGCATGGATTCTTTCAACTGAGAGGAAGGCTGATCTTCAAGACCCAAGGCATATGACTGCTAAGTGTGGTTGCACTGAATGGAACCAGCGGGATGCTTTGGTGGGGTGGTTCCAAATTAAAATTTACCGGGATTTGTTCAAAATAATCTGCTTACATCAACAAAGCTGTTCCCAGTTACATCCATGTCCAGAGTGATCTCTTTCACTAAATTTCTCTCTTTCTATGACAGTGTTTCCTGGGGCCCAGAGATTTGTTCACCCTACAGGGAATCAAAACATAAGTGTCCCAAACAGGTGGGGGGCATCCTAAGTGTGGTGGATTCCGTTCCCAAACGGTGCCTGAGGGTCCTGGTAAACTCCAGATCTTCAAAAGACTCCAGATGTTTCCACTTTTCTTTCTGCTGTTCTCCTCTCCAAACTGTTTATTTATTTATTTATTTTATTTAACAGTTTTATATACCGAAGTTCTAGTAACAAACTTACTAATCAATTCGGTTTACATTGTAACAATAAAATTGACAGAATATAGAATAATGTCTTACAGAGAATAGGGAAGATTTAACTTGGAAATAAATAAAATAACTTAATGAGAGCAATAAATAACTTCAACGGAGCAAGGAGAGTACAATTTAAATACATATAATATAGGAGAATATATATTCGGAATTGACTGAATCTTTCTGGACAAAAGGTCCTGGGCTAGGAAAAACTCAGATCTTCACTTTCCCCAATCTCTGGACAAGGAATGATGGCCTCAAACTTCCTTCCCAACTCAAGAAAAGGAGAAAAAAAACTAATTCATCTCAAAACTCCAGGGGAAAAAAGCTCTGTCTTGTGGAAAGTCACCAATGCCCTTCCCACTGATAGTGGGAAGGGCACAGCAGGTCTTCTCTACCCCCCCCCCCCCCCCGCCCCCGTCCTTCCAAGGCAGGGCCATGTCCCTCCTCCAGCAAGAACCAGGGATTCACATAAAAGAAGAACCAAAAAAGATTTAAAAAACATTTTAGTCTATCGAAAACCTGAGGCAGCCCTTCCAGGTAGGGAGTGCACTGGGCAGGAAAAATCTCATGCGCTTCAAAGTGATTGGGCTCCTTTCACTTCAACCTGTAACCAAAACTGCCACACTACTCCTTGTACTCACACCCCCTTACGCAAACAGGAGCTCCCCACTCCAGAAAGCCTCAGATGCCGTGCTTTTTCAGAACGGCGTGCCTCTCTCCTATCTCTCTAACCCTAGGGATTAAACTAGGGTGTACGACACGAAAAGCTGAATTTGAAGATCTGAGCGAGGGAGCACACATTTGCCGGCTCGCACACATGGACATAGTGAATGTATAACATACATGTGTTTATGTGCACCTGCTGTAAAATCGGCTATATACATACATGTGTGCCAATTTTACATTGATGCACACATGTGCGCACCAATGCTGCCTCAATCACGTAAGTGGGAGGGGGGATTTTTTTTTAGTAGATACACATGCTGATGCAATTACCTGTTTCCCCAGTTTGTTCTCAGTTCGTACCAGTAAAGGAGAGGACTCCCTAAACCCCCTAGCTAACTTGTCTCCCTTTTACCCTATTAGCCCCGACCCTTAAAACCCCACTGACTAGACTATTTTTTTTTTTTGTTTCATGACTTACATAGTAGAAGTAAAGTTACCCGCTGGTTTTATTCATATTTCCTGGAATGCCTATGCCCCAGCCATGCTCCAGCCAGATCATGCCCAAACCATGCCCACGCCCTGCCCCTTTTATGAAAAAGGCACCCACGTGTGCCCTTGCGCCTCTTAAAAACACAAGACATGCACGTATCTCCCAGCTCTGGCACGCATAGGACATTTAAAATTCACCCATTAGAGACTCTCTACACAAATATCTTCAAAGTTTGCAGATATGTTTTACTCATGGTCTTCGAACTGATTTTTTTTTTTAAGGTAAAATTAAACTCGTGCTTTCAATTTGAAAATTGCCTAAGGAAAAAAAAAAAAATCCATACACCTTTACACCTGTTAATTTGCGTGAATAATTGCCCTGAATAAAAATAAGCAAATATATTATTAAATGTACAAAAGTAAGCTCATATTTCCAAACCTCGCCCCTTGCCCCCAAGAATGAATCCCCATACTACAGGTACTTAATGGTATTACATGTACACGTTCACCCACAGATAGAATGGGCAATTTTCTAAAAGGGTGGAATGATGGGTAAACACACTATGGGGCAGATTTTTAAAAAATACGCGAGCGCGTAATTTTGTTCGCGCACCAGGTGCGAACAAAAGTACGCTGGATTTTATAAGATACGCGCGTAGCCGCGCGTATCTTATAAAATCCGGGGTCGGCGCGTGCAAGGGGGTGCACATTTGTGTAACCTGCGTGCGCCGAGCCCAGCGCGAGCTGCATGTTCCCTCCGAGGCCGCTCCGATTTCGGAGCGGCCTCAGAGGGAACTTTTCTTCGCCCTCCCCCCACCTTCCCCTCCCTTCCCCTACCTAACCCACCCCCCCGGCCCTATCTAAACCCCCCCTTACCTTTGCTCGCGTCGCCGGCAGCCCCGCTCCGTCCTCCGGTCCCGGGGGCTGGTCCGGAGGCCTCGACCACGCCCCTGGGCCGGCGCCACTCCCCCGGCCCCGCCCCCGAAATGCAGCATCCCGCCCCCGAAACGCCACGTCGCCCGGCCCCGCCTCCGACACACCCCCTTCAAAAAACCCCGGGACCTACGCGCGCCAGTGGCCTATGCAAAATAGGCCGCTGGCGCGCAGGGCTTTTAAAATCCGCCCCTATGTGAACATAATCCAGCAGGTGTGTTGCAAAATCAATTGCAAAGGTCCATGTAAAACAAACCGTGTTTCGCAAAGGCTGCATCGGGAGGGACCAATTACATGTGGTAAAACAAAGCAGCATGCCATCCTGTCTTTGGTCCTAACAATTGTTCAATTGATTTTGTTTTCGCAGACACATTTCTCAAGAATGTAATGCCGCTTTATTTTACCACATGTAATTGGTCCCTCCCTATGCAGCCTTTGCGAAACACGGTCCGTGTCAGGGGGACTGATATTTCAATAAAGATTTGGCATTTTGGAATTATTGAACTTTTCCTGTTTAAATTGTTTTTTTCTGGTTTGTTTTACATGGACCTTTGCAATTGATTTTGCAACACAATTTTCTAAAAGTCCATTGCCAGTGGTAATGCTACCCAAGGAATGACTTTGAAAATTATGCTGAAGAGGGATATTTTCAAAAGTCATTTACCTGAATAAATTGGCTGTCTGAAAATTGCCCACTCTCTCTCTCTCTGTAGGTAAAAGCACACACAAGGATCAGCAACACATCTACATTTATCTGTGGGAAAAGCATTTGGGAGGTCAAAGGCAGGGCTCGGTCCGAGGAGGTCACAACGTACATAGGTTTGCATTTTCAAAACTATGAGCCTCGTTTTTCAGAGAAAAGATATCTGAAGAAAAAAGGAGGTGTAAATGTCTGTGGGTACTTTTCTCCCATGAAATTTTCAAAGCCAAAGTATGTTCATACATTCCCTTGGATTGTTGGTGCAAAGCCCACAGGCAAAAGTACATGCAGACAATTTGTATTGTTTTGAAAATTGCCCCCAGAATGGATATTCAATATAGAAAAATATAAAGTGGCGAAATGGGGAATCTGGAGTAAAAAAAAAATGAGAGGTGAGATTACAATCCTAACATAGAGATACTGAGAAACAATTGGAAAGATACTTTATACTGGAGTTGCTACAGAGTCAACACAAATGCCATGGATGGAATTAGTTATGAAGGCAAAGAGACTATAGTTGAAGCTTTTCTACCCCCATAGGGTTGCTTCCATCACATCAGCGAGATGGACTATACATTCTTTTCACTGGAAAGTAAGCAATAGAGATGTCAAAATGGATTGGGCGAGAGGGAGTAGACGAAAAACTGCAAAGACTGATAAACAGAGGCCACAAAAACATTCAAGGGCAAACTTAAGCATAGGCAATGCAGGCTTCTACAGTATGAGAAAACAACTCCGCTAAATTCATGTCACACAATTTTCATCTTATTAAAGCAAGCAGATACCACGTTAGTAACAGATCCATCAAAAGGTAATGCAAAATTATTGTTTCTGACAATCTATTGATGCTGGAAATCCCTTGTATATAGTTACTATTTGTCCTTTCCATACGATTTTGGAAAAAAAAAAAATCAATCCACTTTTTTTCATCCTGGATTTTCTCAGGCAGATAGGCAGGAAATAAAGCAAGCTTCAGAAAGCACCTGTGAGTAATTTCAGGGAAGCCTAGTCAGACAGTCCCCTTTTCATTCTCCCCCCCCCTCCCCCCCTCCTCAGAGCAGTCATTTGAGGAATCTCAGTCAGGGGGCAATACTTCTATCAGAAAGCTCAGAGGGACTCAGGTTTCATCCTGAGAAGTCTGCCGTTAAATTAGCTCATTTCCAACAAATGTAGATGCATCAATCTCCTCTGGGACTCCTGAGGAATCCAGAAACAATAGCCTTCTGTGCCTTGTGCCTTTGCAGCAGGTAATATCGGAAATTGAGACACACATTTCCAACCAGTTTGCCTTTTTAACTGCAACTTTAGATGAATCTGGGTAACTATTTCCTTCTAGGACATACTATAGGGCATCTTCTTACCCAATCTGATTTTCAAAATGCCCACAAATTAATATGCATGAGAGAGATTTTCATATATAGGATAACCTGCTACTGTATATCAAGAAGAAATATTCTAGCGGTTACTATATAGTCAGTGAAAAAGAATTGTGAATGCAAATATGCACCATATCCTCCTGAAATTTCATCTCTTATACTATGGATAAAATATGTGTCTCTTTACTATGGGCTGACATATAAAGAATATTTTAATTGTGGGAAATGGCGCTATGTGTGTTGGTAATCCCACACAAAGTGCTACACGACCTTTTATGCCACACTAGATTTAATCAGAGGTGTGCCTAGCAAAACATTTTGCTTTGTTTTGGTTTTGTTTCATTTAATAATTTATTTTGTTTTGTTTTTGTGTCATTTACTTTTGTTTCGTTTTGTTTCATTTCAGCTTTAGCGCACACCATTTTACAATCACGCACAATGAAACACCACTCGTTGTCTCTCCAGCTGCCGTTTTAAATTAAATCCCACATTGTTTGATGTAAAAAAAAAAAAAAAAAGCTCCCTGGGCTTTCTCTTAACCTAACCCCAGGCCTCCCTGTAAACCCTTTCCTTCTGCAGATTTCTTGAATTAATACTTGTGTCCAAAGAGAGGCAGGAATGATTCTCAGTCACCAATGTAGAAATCAAAATTGCAGCAGCTGACTCGAGGTCAGGGCCGTTGTAATGTATGGCCCTCGGACCAGCTGGCACCATTTTGATTTGCAGGAGAAATTGGGAATTGCTATTAACCCTCCTTTGGACAGCAATATTAATACAAGAAAGCTGGGGGAAGCCTGGAGGTGGTATGGGGAGGTGCAATGCAGCTGAGTGAAAGCACAGGGGACTTTCTTTAATTGTATTTAATGTAAAATGGTGGCTGGGATAGGGGACGAGTGGTGATTTTAGTGGGCTCTATTGTAAAATAGTGCATAGTAAAGCTGAAACAAACCAAACCAAACCAAAAAATTGTTTTTTTTCCTTTCACTCCATTTCAGAAACAAAATGAAACAACATACAAAATGTTTTTGACATTTCCTATGTCATTATAAACAGCAACATATCCCTAGATCTGATTGCTGTAAATTGGAGATTTCATTATTGTATGGGAGATCATGTCTGGCTAATATGTTATTCTGTGATGAATTTAAAATACAGTGACATAAATTTATGATTTAGACAATATAACAAGCATTCCCTGGCACATAACTGCTGCAATTATCTGAAGCATTTATCAAGAAATGGAAATGAATAGAGGTTTAGGAGAAGCACTTAGTTCTGAAGTAACATGTGGCTTAACATCTTGGTGACAAATGCTGATACTTTTAAGGATAACTTTCAAATAACTCTGTGTGGTCCCATACACATGCATATGTGACCATTCAGAAATCTATAATAGTATTTTAAAACCTGAGCACATCCAGTATGTCTATCCCCTAACATATGGGCATACATTTTCTACCTACTTTATAAACATTTCTGCCTACAACCCTGATTTACAAAGAGAAGTTGATATATTTTAAACACGTACATAGTCTCTCAAACACTCACACACATTCCTTCAGACACCTACTTTGTGTCTGAGAACGTGCGTGGGTGTCTTTCTCTCTGACTCAAAGATTCCCAATACACATCACTCTCAGTGTGTTGATGTGTCTTGTTTGTGTCACATAGAGTGTGCATGTGGGTGTCTTTTTTTTGTCAGAGAAAACACACACACGTTTACAGAAAGTATGTGTGTACATATCTTTCTCTCCGTGATACAGAAAGACACCCATTCTCTCTGACACATACATTCCATTGTTGCGCTGCTGCTCATGTGGTCACACAATGAGTGTCCCTGCACCAGTACTGCCGCATCATTATATAACTTTTTTTTAGTTTTCTGTCAGTATTCCCCAGCCTCCCTTTCCCATTTCCACCCCTTATTGGTACCCCCCCTTTCAAGGAGACTCACTGGCTCCACAGCCAGCTGCACCTTTTAGAGGTGAGCCCAGCAGACAGGAGCCTCCCCAGCACTGCCCACAGGTACTTCCTCTTGGCTCATTCCATTCCTTTCTGTGTCTGTGGCTTCCCTCCACTTCTCTGTGTCCCCACCAACATTTCTTCACATTCTCATTGACTGTGTGACACAGAATCTGCTGCTTTTATGGTTCCTCAGGTTCTGCACTGGCTACCTACTATAGGAGGCGAGGAGGGGGACGGCAAGAAGTGATCCATGCTGTTCCTCCGGGTCTTGAAAAAAAATGAAAAATTAAGCCCTGGTCTAGATTGGGGAGAACCACAGGAGCCAAAGCACCACAGTTCCAGAATTGTCTGCTTTCCCAAGTGGAACCAGTGCAGCCAGGGCTGGTACAAGCATATTAGGCGCTATAGGTAAACCCTACAGCCTTGTACTTGCCAACTCCTCGCTATCCACACATAATTAAAAATTATGCATTTGGGACAACAGATTTTACATCAAAAAAGACTTTCTTTTGAGATATAAATATCACTTACAACATGTACATTATATAGTTTTTATTTGTTTTGTGCACTGCTGTTGTGCCAACCAGAAAACCCTGCAAAAAAAAAAGTAGTAAAAAGTCACTTGGATCCCAAAATGAGGAACACAGGGAAGATTATCTGGTGAGTCTGAGGGAGACAAAGAAAGAAATCAAGAATGCTAAAAGTCAGGTGGACGAAAGGACTGCCAAAGAAGTAAAGAGAGGTGACAAAACTATTTTCAGATATATCAGAGAAAGAAGAAAGCTACGAAGTAGTATAGTAAAATTGAAAAGTGACAGTGATCAATGTGTGGAGAAAGATGAAGAAAAGGCAGAAATATTAAACATACAGTTCAGTGTTCATTAAAGACGATCCTAGAGAAGGACCTTTGCTAGTTGACAAGACCATAGGTGAAGATGGGGTAGATGAAACTCCATTTATAAAAGAGAATGTATGGGAAGAGCTAGGAAAACAAAGTGGACAAGGCCATGGGGCTGGATGAGATTCATCCCAGGATACTGAGGGAGCTTAGAGATGTGCTGCTGGATCCTCTGAATGACCTGTTCAATAGATCCCTGGAAACGGGAGTGGTGCTGTGAGATTGGAGAAGAGAGGTGGTGGTCCCGCTCCAGAAGAATGGTAGTAGAGAAGAGGCTGGAAACTACAGGCCGGTTAGCTTCACCTCGGTGGTGGGAAAATTAATGAAACGCTGCTGAAGGAAAGGATAGTGAACTATCTACAGTCAGGAGGATTGCTGGACCCAAGGCAACATGGATTTAATAGGGGAAGGTCCTATCAGACAAATGTAATTGACTTTTTTGATTGATGACTAAAGAATTGGATCAAGGAAGAGCGCTCAATGTGATCTACTTGGATTTAAGCAAAGCTTTTGATACAGTACTGCACTGGAAGCTGGTGAATAAAATGAGAAGCTTGGGAGTAAGTGCCAAGGTGGTAGCATGGATTACAAACTGGTTGATGTACAGAAGACAGTGTGTGATGGTAAATGGAACCTACACTGAAGAGAGATCAGTGTTAAGTGGAGTGCCACAAAGATCGGTGTTGGGATCGGTTCTGTTCAATATCTTTGAGAGCAACATTGCGGAAAGGGATAGAAGGTAAAGTTTGTTTATTTGCAGATGATACTAAGATCTGCAACAGAGGGGACATGCCGGAAGGAGTTGAGAGAATGAGACGTGATTTATGGAAGCTTGAACAGTGGTCAAAAATATGGCAGCTGGGATTCAATGCGATGAAGTGCAGTCATGCATCTGGGGAGTGGTAATCCAAAAGAGCTGTATGTAATGGGGGGGGGGGGGGGGTGATGGGCTGTTGTACATGCAGCAAGAGAGGGACTTTGGGGTGATAGTATCTAGCAATCTGAATATGATGAAGCAATGTGACAAGGTGATAGCTAAAGCCAGAAGAATACTGGTCTGCATAGAAAGAGGAATAACTAGTAAAATAAAAGGGAGATGATAACCCCCTTCTACAGGTCCTTGGTGAAGTCTCACCTGGAGTACTGTGTTCACTTCTGGAGACCGTTTCTCAAAAAGGACAGAGGCTGGATTAAGGTGGTCCAGAGAAGGGCAACAAAAAATGGTGGGGGTCTCCATAAAATGACTTATGAGGAGAGGTTGAAGGACCTGAATATGTATACCCTAGAGGAGAGGAGGTACAGGGGAGATATGATAAGGACCTTCAGATACCTGAAAGGTTTTAATAATGCACATTCAACAACAAACCTTTTCTGTTGGAAAGAAATCAGTAGAACTAAGGGTCACGTAATGAAACTCCAGGGAGGATGACTCAGAACCAACATCAGGAAATCTTTCTTCATGGAGAGGGTGGTGGATGCCTGGAATGCCCTTCTGGAGGAGGTGGTGAAAGCAAAAACAGTGAAAGATTTCAAAGGAGCATGGGATAAACTCTGTAGATCCCTAAAGGCAAGGGGTTGGAATTGATGAAATGAGTGCATGTTGGTAACTTGCTGGGTCGTGGTTACTACCCTTAATCAATAAGCCTTCATGCTGTTGATGCAACTCCATTATTGCTCTCTGCTTCAATGGCAGGGGGAAAAGAGGAAAAGGGAATTAGATTCAGACAGCAAACAACAAGGACAGTGAATTTTGTGGATTGGGAAAACAATTAAGCACAGGGATAACTTACTGATGAGGCTATTACTTAACCAAAAAGCCTGAAACTCTTGATGCAACTCCAACATTGCTCTCTGCTTCAACGGCAGGAGATAAAGGGGAATCAGACTCAAACAGCAATCAACAAGGGCCCTGACTTTGATGGTTTGGTAAATTGAAAACTATGGGGGTGACTTGTATGGCATGGCAGAGACTATCATAAGCTTGCTGGGCAGCCTGGATGGACCGTTGGTGCTTTTGTGCCATCATTTCTATGTTTCTATGTTGCATTAGGCCTATTCTAACACATGTTGGGCATACACTCAGTTCTCAGAAAGCGTTGAGTAAACTGAATTACAATTACAATATTGTAAAACTTCCAAACCAAAACAGCACTAAATGCCATCACTCAAAAAATGACAACCCTACTTACGCAAAGGCAACCCTGCAAATATTATACAGATCCTATAACACCAATAAACTTCCTATTAGGAAACAGAACAAGCCAAGTTGCTGTACGTCCCTACACGAAAAACTACTTGCTAACAGAATACCTCACCTTGGATACACGTGCAGTACATAGCCTTCACCAAGTAGAAAATAAGGAGACCATAATGTATAAATAGAAATGTACAGACAAAAACTGAACTGGAAACCACAAGAAGCCAGACTCTGTATGTAGTGCAACAATGGAAAAATCTAAACATCACTATTTCTCATAAAACATCAAACAATAAAATCAAGAAATATAAATCATCAGTAATAGGAAAACAATATTAATAAAAAGAATAAATTTCAAAACAGCTGATGACTACAACATCCAATAATTAATAACTCATAATTTAAAAAAAATTCCCAAACACCAATAAAATATTTTAAAACAGCAGACAAATCAGATAACACCCATTAATTAAAACCAATAAGAATTAATAAATCCTCCACTTTATGTACTTGGAAAGCTTTAATTTCCATAGTGGGGGTGGAAGGTGCAAAAACGTTCTCCTTCTTCACATACACAGGCAACCACACTCTCATGCTCTCTGACACTCATATGCTCCTTGACACACAGATACAGATACAGACACACAAACACATACATGCATCATTTCTGACCATGGTCAGGAAGGTCCCAATACAGGCTGGGAGGGGGGAAGGGTTATAAGTTTTGGGGGGGGTCCCAACATAAGGAGGGGGGGGGGTGCAGCCAGCAGCATAGATCAAGAGAGGCATTCAGCTGGTTGATAGGAAGTAGTGGGAGGTTTGTTAGCCACATCCCATGAGAGAGACAAAGAAAGAGGCAGGGCTGGAGTAAGAAGAGGCAGAGGGAGCATTTCCCGCCTCCGCGATGATGAGGGAAAGAAGAGATCAATCCCACACTGCATCAAGGATGCTGCAAGGGGGTGGGGGGGTGGGGGCATAGGCAGGCCCATGAAGCCACAGAGAAAAAAAAATTGGCAGACCCATGGAGCTGCAGATGCAGCGTGAAGGATGGGCAACAGCTTCATGAGAAGTAGAAAGCAGTAAGAGCATCTCTGCACCAGATGATTCAGGATGTAGGCACCTATCTAATGCTGCAGAGGTTAGTGGAATAATGCACATTCCTTCATCACTTGTCACTTGGGAAGCAAGATATTGTGGATCACCCTGTGGGGCATCATATTTGTCACACATCATGCAGAAGATATGTGTTGTGAAGCCCTTCAGGGATGTCAGGAAGGATCTCAGTTCCACAAAAGATACCCTGAGTTAGGTTAACCCCTAGTTAATATTCTGGAAAAGTTAGAGGATTTCCAGGGACTAGCACCAGAGTGTTGTTGTTTATGGACTCCTTGCAGCATCAGGTGCAAGATGAGCCCAAACCCCTTACCAAAAAAAATACTTTTATGCTAGCCATGCTGTGATACCCACAGATGAAAAGGAGTATCAGGAAAGAGTGGACACTGCTACATAATACTGTCTACATGAGCAGTATCCTGTCAACTACCAATTCCTCCACCATCTTTATCTGCCAACCTCAGAGCTGTTGCAAAATGGGCTCTCATGACACAGGCCTTAGTTATGATAGTGGGCTGCATAGTACCCTCCCCGAGCAAAGGCGATCCTTATCACAAATGTCAGTCACATTCTATCTCACAGAGCCAATTGAAGACATGGTCACAGATCCATTGGTATGCTGGACACACAAGGCTGCAATTCTGCTAGATCTGGCCAGGTGGCCCAGCATTTCCTCTGCCATCTACCAGCCAGCTTGCTTACTGAATGGGTATCCTCAATGGCAGGGAGGGAACATTGTGAGTCTACATTTTTCATGGCTAATGCCAGCATTGGGAGAAAAGTTAGTCTTCATTAAAATAACCCTCCCTGTATTGGGTTTCCTTGAATCTCCATGAGGGTGACAGGAGGACTGAGTGCACAGATACTGTGAACCAATGTCTACAGTTTTTGCCCTGAGCACTTTGCTGTGTTTTCTCCAATTTCTACTCTTGTTGCTGTGGCCCAGTCTGCCCTTCATGCCCTGCCTCTCTTCTGGACAATGTGGAAGTCTGATGTCACCTACTGTTGAGAATACCCATTCATTAGGCATACTGGTTGGTGGGTAGGAAAGGAAATGCTGAGAGATCATGTTGGCCAGACCACAGCCTTGTATGCTCTTGACTACTTGCTGTTCTGAGAGAGGGTGAAGTTTGCCCCAGCAGTATCATGTACTGCCTGTGGCTGTTCACCAGATATCATGCTAGTGATTAGGTTCTCAAAACCCTCATCAGCTACTAAGTTTCAATTTTCCTTTCCTCTAATTCTTCAAATCCCTCACAAGATTCCCTGAATCAATATGTTCTGCAAAGATCTGTTGCAGACTACTGGTCAGAACAAGATAGGGCATGCTGTTCTGGCTTTAGTTGATGCTCGCCTACTCTCCTATCCTCTTTCTCCACTGATGCAGCCTTCTTTTGCCCATGCACCACAGCAACAGGGCAGAGAAGATGGGAGCAGGTAGCTGCTGTTCTGCTGTTTCAGCTTCTCACCCAGCCCTCCGCCTTTAGCTGGTTTTCTCCTTCAAACCCCCCCCCCCAAAAAAAAAAAATACCCTCTCTTGATTTTTTGATGATATTTATGTCTAGATTTTTGAAACAGATATTGTTTAGTTTTGGGGTGGAAGAGCTCTCTTATTATATGTAGTTATTTAGTAGTTAGAGCTTGTGTTAAATACTACAGAATTAATTGTTATGTTTTGGTATGGATATGAATCCTGGGCCGAGGTGAGAGATGACTCCGCCCACAGGGAAGAGCCCTGTGGGCCTCACTGTAGGTAGGCACGGTCTCAGAGGTTTAGAACACACTGTTAGGGAGACTTTATTATAGAAATAAAGGAGCAGAACCCATGGAGCAGGGACTGCTCCATGGGTTCTTGAGTAGGGGGTATGCTCAGGGTGATACCTCAGATGTAGTTGTCCGATAGTGGCCCATGGAGCAGGGCATGCCAGGCAGCCTTCATAGTAGAGAAGCAGTTGCCTCTGATGTGTAGATCCGGTAGTGCCCACAGAGCAGGGTATGCCAGACAGCTTTATGAAGATGATTCAATTACCTCAGGTGTGCGATCCGGTAGTGGCCTGCAGCGCGGGGTATGCTGAGGATAACTGTACAATGCTGGTGATGCTGAGGTAGTCAGAGGTACAGAAGCTCAGAAGGTTCCTGGAGAGATGAAGCAGTAATCTGTAGCATAGATATGGTGAGATGAATCCTGTGGAGAGGAGCGCGGTAGTGGCCCGAGGCACGAGGTACACCGCAGGGAATCCCAGCGAGGCTAATTAGAGTTGAAGTACAGGAAGGTACTCACGATTTGTAGTTACCAGGGATAGTTCAGAGAAGTAGAACAAACAAAGTTCAAGGCTGGGAGGCCCTCCGAGGACCGGATAGCCCAGGAACGCGGAACAGCCCCCGAGGAGCGGGTACTCAGAGTGTTCACACAGCAAGTAGGTGTGCACAATAGGAAACATATTTTTTTTCTTACCACCCTGCCTTCTCTTGGCATCAATTTTATTCTCTTTCTTATCTTGTGCTAGTGAACGATACACAATAAAGGATTACTGCATGATCTTGATGGATGATGTAGAAACATTGGAGAGGAACTTTTCTAGCATTTCATATGTTCACTGCCATCAACATTCCAGGTAATGGCTCATTGGTATGGCTAACTATTTGGAGTTGGGCTGGTTAAATATCTCTTGTACTCTTCCTTATGATCCCTTTTGTGATCCCTGGGGTGAAATGTTGAGATACAAAGGCCTACAGGTTTTCTACTCTGTAGGTCTGTAATATAAAGCACATATACATTATAGTATAGTATATCCTTATAAGGACCTCTTAATAGCACCTTATAATAAAGCACAGCATCACTAACCATATTAATTAGTAATATAATACTGTATGACAAGGTGAACCAACAAGGAAAAAGAAATGAGCACCTAGACTAAAGTAATAAACATATAGAGATCTCCTAATGTCTTAGCTTAGGTTTAAGGCAGAAAGTCACACATTCAAATCATGAGATCGGCAATTGGATTAGACATGAATAAAGTTAGATAGAAGAAACATTAGTGCATGCTTTCAGACTGGCAGCTTCTTGAATTCCTGAGATATAAAATGCAGGAGAGTAAGTGAGGAGCTTGGAGGTCAACTTTAAGGCAACAGAAAGCAATGCTGCATTGGGCACAATATGGAAGCACTGGTGAAAGTGTAATTGAAAAAGGTTTAAGAAAGATACAGAACATGAGTAAACTCAGGAATGAACAGTGCCCGGCTCGAGTCTGAGGAAGAGGTAATATTATGTACTGTGAAGGTCAGACTGCGGAAGGGTACAGAGTTAATCATGCGCTGGCATTTTAGGGAAGACACAGTGAAAGAATAATCAGCCAAGGCTAAAGTTTATGGAAGCCTTAATTGCAGAAAGTATAGTGCTAAATGGCTGGCCCAAGGCTCCAAACAGAAACGGGAAGCAGTAGCTGAGATTGCGTTTTGTATTAACTTGAGGAGATAAATGTTAGAAGTTAAAAGTTCTTTTTCCACAAAAAAAAAAAAAAAATGCAGCGGAATTGTAGCCTCCCTGCAGAGATATTGTGCTGCTAAACCTTACAATCAATTTTGAAGTTTGATTTGCAGAAGACCAAGTTTAGATCAAGTCTGTCTAAAACTGACACTGCTACAGTGCTACAGGAATACAATCACTATGAAACTACCTTTTTTTTGGTTTGTAAATGCTGCTAGCATGATATTTTGCCTTAAAAATAATAGGTGCCATTAATGATCATTTAATTTATATGGCCCTATCATAGGCAGCTCTAGGGCACAGGGGCACACAGGGAGGGTTATGCACCATGTAAGGTCACATGGTCTCCTGGTTTTCTTGTTCAGGACAGAAAGAAGCAGTCTTTTAAGGCCCTTAGGGAATTTTTATTCACTCTGAGGGTTCTTCTGCTCTTCCACTAGTAACTACAGCAAAAATTACCACTCTAATGTTCAAGTTGTTGTTCAAAAAATAACTTTCAAAGGGGCCCATGGGCGCACATTGACACTTGTGAGTTGGCATGCACCCAGGGAACATACACGAGCCTATGTTATAAAATAGCATAGGTGTGTGTAGGTGTGCACCCTATTTTGCAAGTGGGCACGCACAGCCACACACAACCTGGTCTGAGCCGCACAAATGGAGACATTTTATAAATGGTGTGCACCTATGCCATAATCAGTTTTTCCAGTTCATCCACCAGTTCACCTGCTGTACAGCTAGGTCCTCCAAACCCCTCTGGTAGCATGTAGTTCCTCTAAACTCTAAATCCTTCAGAAATGGCCTCTTTCCAGACTTCAAATCCTGAACTCTTTAAATAACTCTTTTGCACTCCTAATCTCTCTTCTTCACAGGATAAAGACACTTTTATTGACCCCCATGGCTACATATCACTAACCCACCTATGGACAGAAATCACATATAAAGGGGCAGGGTCTGTTGAGACCTCTAGCTCACACTGTTGGTTTAGCAGACCTGTTTAGGCTACTGCTGCTGCCATAAAGATAATGGGTAACACTATTGGTAAAGGAAAGATTTTTTAACCCACTTACATTTGGAAGGGATATAGGTATCGGTTTGGTGGAACTACAGAACCAACAGCTGTAGAACCAGAAGCTTCCCCAATCTGATAAAAAGGCATTCTGCCCTCCTCAACTCATTGGGAAATTTAAACAAAACTATCCTGGCAGGGCTATAAAATTCCTGAATGCTAGATCATGTGGGCACCTAAAATTTGGCACCTGGAACCTTTTGGGTAAAGACACTACTGCCAGGTCTGAACCTGGAGATAGATAACCACATTCATGGAAACAGATGCTGCTACTGTCACTGGCCAGGCCCTGGTCCAGTGAGAGACATTGTTATCAGTAATGCCTGGGCCAAGGCCAGGGAGATAATACTTTGATCTAGGCCTGCCCCCTGTGACCAGGCAACAAAGAAGGAGGGAAGATGGAGGGAGGGGAACAAACTGGAAGGGGAAGGAGGGGAGAACACCAGGAAGATATGAAGGAGGGAAGGCAAGAGTGAAGGGAGGGAGGAGAAGACATTTTAAGAGGATGAATGCTTGGAGGGAAAAGTTGGAGAGCGGCGTGTCTGGAAGGAGGAGGTGGGAGTCCCTGAGGGAGGGAAAAAAGGTGTGAGTGCTGGAGGAAGAGAAAGAGGGTAAATGCTGCTGTTCCTATGTTGATATTAAACATGCCCTGACTGGCAGTTATGGCAGAGGTACTGACATAAAATTAAGAAGGCAAAAAAAGGATAGTGTAAAGGAAATAGAGACTGGCAAAAGAAACTTGTTTCAAAATGGATCAGGCTGAATGCCTGGTCTTGCTTTGTTAAGGAGGGTCCAGCATGAACTCCTTTATATATCCTCCTCTGTAGCTTGGCTTTGTTAGGTTGAGCAGCTGTATCCCTTCAGATTACTGCCTGAAGAAATAAATTGGTTTCCATTTTCTTTTCCCACCCTGCCCTGGGACAGACCATCTTATCTCAATGGTGGGCAGGGATGGAGCAGGGACCCCTAAGCCAGACAGTACTTTTATTTTTATGTGTTTCCAGAAGATCCTCAGGGACCTACTTTCAGTGCTCCCACATTCCAGTGGGAGCACTGAGAGGAGAGGATCACCTTGCTGGTGGCTGAAAGGAATCAGTAAGTTTTTTTTAAGTATTAGGGCAAAATTTAACTATTTCGGAATATTATTTAGTGTGTTTGTGCTTTTAATAGTCAGTAAAGCAGTGAATAAACAAGTTAGTCTGTATTTTTAAATAGTCAGTCAGTAAGGCAGCTAGTAAGCAGTTGTTAGTGTGTTTATTTTTAAAAGTCTGTAAGGCAGCTAGTAAGCAGAACTGAGTGTTTGTATTTAAAAAACAAAAAAAACAACAACCCCCCCCCCCAAAAAAAAAAAAAAGTGGCCAGAAGCTAGAAATAAGCTAGGAGCTGTGTATACCTAAGTAAAAGGTTGAAAAAGGTTACTCACCTTGGAAAGGTGTTGAGGTAGTGTGATTTGGTGTGAATAAGTACCAACATTTGTTAATCAAGAGAGCAGTGAGTCACTCTGGCTGACTAACTGAAGTTAGATTGTATTTCCTAACCCACCCACCTCTAGCTCATCCTTTAATTTATAGGCAGGTGCCACTTTCACAAAAAAAAAAAAAAAAAAAAAAAAATTATTGAGAGTTTGATCATTCCCCTGTAGGCCACTACCAGACATTTAGTGAATTCACTAATACATTTAAAGGACATTAATTAGACACATTCCTACTCTCATAGCAACCTAAAACTTAACTAGGAACTGAACAAAATTAAGATAAAGGCAGCAGTCCAGCAGCAAGAGGGGGGCTTCCCAGTCTTTTGCATCGAGTGTCACATGTATGATTTTTTACCCACCGGTGAGAAGTTGTACATGTGCATGTGATGCAAAGAGATCCTGGTTCTCAGAGAACGAGTCCGATTTCTGGAGGCTAGAGTGGCAGACCTGGAGCTGAGGCAGACAGAGAGGTATATAGTAGGGATGTGCAGAGCAAAATTTTATGTTCATATTTTTTATGTCCGAAAGGGGGTCCCACTTGCGGCCAATATGGACATAAAAAAAATCCAATGAGTTGGGTATATGTACATATGTGCAAAAAAAAAAATTAAACCCCCTCACCCTCCTTAATCCCCCCCCCCAGACTTACCACAACTCCCTGGTGATCGAGCGAGGAGTGAGGACGTCATTTCTGCAATCCTTGGCGAGAAGCATGTGACGTCGGTGGCACGTCGAGTGACGCGGCGTCACGTGATTCCCGGCTCGTTCGCGCCGGACGGCTCGTTCGGCCCAAAAAGAACTTTTGGCCAGCTTGGGGGGGCCTCCTGACCCCCCCAAGCTGGCCAAAAGTTCTTTTTGGGCCGAACGAGCCGTCCGGCGCGAACTTGCCGGGAATCACGTGACGTCGGCGTCACGTGATTCCCGGCTTTTTCGCGCCGAACCGGCGCGAACTTGCCGGGAATCACGTGACGTCGCGTCTGAGTGACGCGGCGCCACGTGATTCCCGGCTCGTTCGCGCCGGACGGCTCGTTCGGCCCAAAAAGAACTTTTGGCCAGCTTGGGGGGGTCAGGAGGCCCCCCCAAGCTGGCCAAAAGTTCTTTTTGGGCCGAACGAGCCGTCCGGCGCGAACGAGCCGGGAATCACGTGACGCCGGCGTCACTCGACATGCCGCCGACGTCACATGCTTCTCGCCAAGGATTGCAGAAAATGGCGTCCTCACTCCTCGCTCCATCACCAGGGAGTTATGGTAAGTCGGGGGGGGGGGGATTAAGGAGGGTGAGGGTGTTTATATTTTTATTTTGGCTCAACAATCGCGATTTCCCACATATCGAACATATCTATGTTCGATATGTGGGAAATCCGATCGTTTATGTCGAATCAATTTTTTAAGTAAAAAAAAAATATGAGTTGCGTTTTACTAATGCGGTCAATCCGAATGCACACCCCTAGTATATAGATGAGACCTTCAGGGGCATAGTAGCCAAGTCCCAACTTCAGTCTGGCAGCCCTGGTGCTGCCTTGGAGGAAGAAGGTCTCATGATTGGAGAGCATCAACCTGGTGCAGCGGAAAAGGATCCTGTAGCAAGGACCTGCTCTCCAGGTGATGCATTGTCCTTTCGCACCGAGGATATCTCCCCAAGGCCTACTGCCCAGGAGGGAAGGGTTAGGTCGGCCGTCATAGTTGGTGATTCAATTATTAGAAATGTAGACAGCTGGGTGGCTGGTGGGCATGAGGATTGCCTGGTAACATGCCTACTTGGTGCGAAAATGGTGGACCTCACGCGTCACCTAGATAAGATTTTAGACAGTGCTGGGAGGAGCCGGCTGTCGTGGTACATGTGGGCACCAACGACATAGGAAAATGTGGGAGGGAGGTTCTGGAAGCCAAATTTAGGCTCTTAGGTAGAAAGCTTAAATCCAGAACCTCCAGGGTAGCATTCTCTGAAACGCTCCCTGTTCCACACACAGGTCACCAGAGGCAGGCAGAGCTCCGGAGTCTCAATGCGTGGATGGTGCAAGGAAGAGGGATTCAGTTTTGTTAGGAACTGGGGGACCTTTTAGGGAATGGGAAGTCTCTTCCGAAGGGATGGGCTCCACCTTAACCAGGGTGAAACCAGACTGCTGGTGCTAACCTTTAAAAAGGAGATTATTTATTATTTATTAAAGGCTTTTATATACTGACTTTCTTGATACAAATCAAATCAACTCAGTTTACATCAAACTAAGCAGTAACTATAACCAACCAATCAGCAAGAGACAATTTGAAGGAGCATAAAGTTACATTATAACAAGGATGCCTTAACTGGGAGAAGGAAATAAGAAAGGGAGAACTAAGATAAAGTACTATATACAAGAGAGTATGGGAGGGAGGCAAGGAGCCGTCCTCATGATAACTTGTAAGCGTGATTACAAGTTGTAAGAGATAGAGCAGCTTTTAAACTAGAACAAAGGGGAAAGCCGACAGTCGCTCAGCAGTGCATGGTTCGGAGAGAGGTATCTTCAAAGGATACTAATGATGCATTAGAATTAGGGCATCCCAAAAGTGAGGTTCCAATAATAAGAAAAGTAGTCCAAGTGCCTGTAACTAAAAACTCACCTGAGCTAAAAAATTCCAAGTTATCTCTATCAATTAAAAAGCAGAATGAAAATACAAACAAAAACAAACTTTGAAATGTTTGTATGCTAAAGCCAGAAGTCTAAGAAGTAAGATGGGAGAATTAGAATGTATAGCAGTGAATGATGACATAGACTTAATTGGCATCTCAGAGACATGGTGGAAAGAGGACAACCAATGGGACAGTGCTATAACCAGGGTACAAATTATATCACAATGACAGAGAGGAGCACCCGGGAGGCGGTGTGGCACTTTATGTCTGGAATGGCATAGAGTCCAACAGGATAAACATCCTGTACGAGACTAAATGCACAATTGAATCTTTATGGGTAGAAATCCCTTGTGTGTCAGGTAAGACAATAGTGATAGTATACTACCGTCCACCTGGTCAAGATGGTGAGACTGACAGTGAAATGCTATGAGAAATTAGGGAAGCTAACCAAATTGGTAGTGCGGTAATAATGGGAGACTTCAATTACCCCGATATTGACTGGGTAATTGTATCATCGGGACAAGCTAGAGAGATAAAGTTCCTGGATGGAATAAATGATGGCTTTATGGAGCAATTGGTTCAGGAACCGATGATAGAGGGTGCAATTTTAGATCTAATTCTCAGTGGAGCACAGGATTTAGTGAGGGATGTAATAGTGGTGGGGCCACTTGACAATAGTGCTCATAATATGATCAAATTTGAATTAATGACTGGAAGGGGGACAGTAAGCAACTCCATGGCTCTCATGCTAAACTTTCAAAAGGGAAACTTTGATAAAATGAGAAAAATAGAAAAAAAAACTGAAAGGAGCAGCTACAAAAGTAAAAAGTGTGCAAGAGGCGTGGTCATTGTTAGAAAATACCATCCTAGAAGCACAGTCCAGATGTATTCCACACATTAAGAAAGGCGGAAAGAAGGCAAAGCGATTACCGGCATGGTTAAAAGGGGAGGTGAAAGAAGCTATTTTAGCCAAAAGATCTTCATTCAAAAATTGGAAGAAGGATCCAACAGAAGAAAATAAGATAATGCATAAACACTGGCAAGTTAATTGTAAGACATTGATAAGATAGGCTAAGAGAGAATTTGAAAAGAAGTTGGCCGTAGAGGCAAAAACGCACAGTAAAAACCTTTTAAAATATATCCAAAGCAGAAAGCCTGTGAGGGAGTCAGTTGGACCGTTAGATGACTGAGAGGTTAAAGGGGCACTTAGAGAAGATAAGGCCATCGTGGAAAGTTTAAATGATTTCTTTGCTTCGGTGTTTACTGAAGAGGATGTTGGGGAGGTACCCGTACTGGAGAAGGTTTTCATGGGTAATGATTCAGATGGACTGAACCAAATCATGGTGAACCTAGAAGATATGGTAGACCTGATTGACAAACTGAAGAGTAGTAAATCACCTGGACTGGATGGAATACACCCCAGAGTTCTGAAGGAACTAAAAAATGAAATTTCAGACCTATTAGTAAAAATTTGTAACCTATCATTACAATCATCCATTGTACCTGAAGACTGGAGGATAGCTTATGTAACCCTAATATTTAAAAAGGGCTCTAGGGGCAATCCGGGAAACTACAGACCAGTTAGCCTGACTTCAGTGCCAGGAAAAAATAGTGGAAAGTGTTCTAAATACCAAAATCACAGAACATATAAAAAGACAAGGTTTAATGGAACAAAGTCAGCATGGTTTTACCCAAGGCAAGTCTTGCCTCACAAATCTGCTTCATGTTTTTGAAGGAGTTAATAAACATGTGGATAAAGGTGAACTGATAGATGTAGTGTACTTGGATTTGCAGAACGTGTTTGACAAAGTTCCTCATGAGAGGCTTCTAGCAAAAGTAAAAAGTCATGGGATAGGTGGTGATGTCCTTTTGTGGATTACAAACTGGCTAAAAGACAGGAAACAGTAGGATTAAATTGACAATTTTCTCAGTGGAAGGGAGTGGGCAGTGGAGTGCCTCAGAGATCTGTATTGGGACCCTTACTTTTCAATATATTTATAAATGATCTGGAAAGAAATACGATGAGTGAGGTAATCAAATTTGCAGATGATACAAAATTGATCACAGTAGTCAAATCACAAGCAGATTGTGATAAATTGCAGGAAGAACTTGTGAGACTGGAAAATTGGGCATCAAAATGGCCGATGAAATTAAATATGGATAAGTGCAAGGTGATGCATATAGGGAAAAATAACCCATGCTAGAGTTACATAATGTTAGGTTCCATATTAGGTGCTACTACCCAAGAAAGAGATCTAGGTGTCATAGTTGCTAACACATTGAAATTGTCGGTTCAGTGTGCTGCGGCAGTCAAAAAAGCAAACAGAATGCTGGGAATTATTAGAAAGGGAATGGTGAATAAAACGGAAAATGTCATAATGCCTCTGTATTGCTCCATGGTGAGACCGCATCTTGAATACTGTGTACAATTCTGGTCTCCGCATCTCAAAAAAGATATAATTGCGATGGAGAAGGTACAGAGAAGGGCTACCAAAATGATAAGGGGAATGGAACAGCTCCCCTATGAGGAAAGACTAAAGAGGTTAGGACTTTTCAGCTTGGAGAAGAGATGGCTGAGGGGGGATATGATAGAGGTGTTTAAAATCATGAGAGGTCTAGAACGGGTAGATGTGAATCGGTTATTTACTCTTTTGGATAATAGAAAGACTAGGAGGCACTCCATGAAGTTAGCGTGTGGCACATTTAAAACTAATCAGAGAAAGTTATTTTTCACTCAACGCACAATTAAACTCTGGAATTTGTTGCCAGAGGATGTGGTTAGTGCAGTTAGTATAGCTGTGTTTAAAAAAGGATTGGATAAGTTCTTGGAGGAGAAGTCCATTACCTGCTATTAATTGAGTTGACTTAGAAAATAGCCACTGCTATTACTACCAATGGCAACATGGAATAGACTTAGTTTTTTGGTACTTGCCAGGTTCTTATGGCTTGGATTGGCCACTGTTGGAAACAGGATGCTGGGCTTGATGGACCCTTGGTCTGACCCAGTATAGCATGTTCTTATGTTCTTATATGATACATGCAGCTCAACTTACAATTGTGCACCAATAGAAATGCACCACTTCTAGACATTGTTGGGATTAAAAAATTGTTGAGATAGCTATTATTTATTTATTTATTACTTTTATATACCTACATTCCTGTATAAAATACAAATTACACCGATTTACAATAAAACATAACTTCGCCTGTGAGTGTTACATAGAACAATCAATAAATTATACTAAAAAGCATACATTACCTTTGTCAGAAATGTAAAACAATTATAAAGAAGAAATTGTTAACAAGGGATAAAAGATAACAAGGAGAATATTTAAAACTAGGGGTTGCATGAAGGGGTGCACAAAGGGGAATGCCCCTTTGTCGCGCCCCTTCGGCATGCGACGCACGGCACGCGGCGCCTGCTGGCTTGGCGCTTTTAATGGATCAGTTCCATGAGCGATGACATCGGGGGAGGGGCGGGTCCCTCAGACCTTTTATTCTTTTCAAATTCATCATATCTTCCCAGCTATGTTAGAGAAACTGACCTACCTGCTTCAGAATAAATTGAAACAGTATAATCAAATTTGGAAATCTTACTGAAGCTGGTGGGAAATAGATGCAGGCTCTTGAGTTTCAAAGTTGGATAATATTGTTTGTATTAGAATGAGCGGCCTTGGTGTGATATTTCTTTGTATAATCTGCAATATTATTTAATTTTTGTTAACAGGGAACAGTACATTGTAACTGTTGATGTTTCTTTAAAAATTATAAATAAAAAGATTTTGTAAAAAGTATATAAACCGGTTGGAGTCAGACAGAGAATGGCTACTAAAATGGTCAGTGGTCTTCTTCATTCTAAATCCTATGGGGACATACCTAAAGATCTAAGATGAAAGGCAGGATAGGGGAGATATAATAGAGACAATTATATACCTCCAAGATTTCCTTGCTCGGGACACAGAGATCTTTCAAAGGAAAGGAGAATCATATGATGAGGATGAAATGGGGTAGACTCTGAAATAATCTTAGGAAATATTTCTTTACAGAGAAAGTAGAAAATGCATGGAACATCTTCCAAATGTAGGCATTGGAGACAGAAACAGTATCTGAATTCAAGAGAGCATGGGATAAACATAGGAGATCTCTGAGGGACTGATGAGAATTGTAAAACTCAATTAGTTGGGTGAATGGGCAGACTAGATAGGCATACAGTTTTTTTCTGCCATCATGTTATTTACTGATAGCAGGCTTTGGACTGAGTGGAGGGAAAGTTTTCCCAGATGGTAGCAATTTTATCATGAAAAAAGAAGCAAACTGATTAGATAATAGAGGTATATTTTTGACAGAACAAAGTTCTGTTTTATTAGAAAACAGAGCTATTAATTGAAAAAGTTTCTTTGGTTGGTTGGCAGCCTCTGTCTGACATTTGGTTAAGTAAGTATTTTTACCTTGTTTAATACCGATATGATAGGCCTCAGCTGCATTCTTATATAGTGCTTTATATTGGGGATTTTATTATATGAACCATATCATTTCACAATGGTACATTTATTGACTCATCCCTGCATGACACCATGGATTACGTGGGGTACTGTTATTTAAATATTCTTTTAATGGGACTGTCTAATCAAAAGCATTTCCCAAACAAGTGTTAATGTAGCACTGAATACAGAACAGCAGCTACTACCCTTAACAGAATACATAGGGGTAACCTGCATGGTGTGGCAGTTATTACTCCTCAAAGAAAGAATAAGGGTAACTTGCACGGCACAGCAGTTATTACCATGGGCCTCTATTTGGGCAGACTGGATGGACCATTTGATCTTTAACTGCTGTCATTACTATGTTACTATATTATAAAAGTTAATAAATAAGAATAATGTGGGTATTCCTTTTCAGGCAATTGCCTTAAGTTCACTCAAACTTAAGTTGTGTCCTTTTTATGCCATTTTATTTTTTTGGGTCTATCTGTATGTTTTAGCTTACACCCAAAGACGTCTATTCCCTAAAACTGTTCTCCTATTTAAATCCTTTTTGTCTGACAAATTCCAGAGTGAGTATAAGTAATATTATGTAGCATGAATGCTTGATTTGTTAGGATAATAAAACTGTACTTTCTAAAAATGTTGGCAATTTCCCTTCCCATGAAAAATAAGTAGGTATGTACTTCAGCTAGTTTGGTATTATTCAGTCAACAAGTAGGCATTGGTTTAAAATCAAGTCATGATTGGATGGTCTTGAACATTAATAAAACAAACCTAATGATGCTTAATTGATTCCTTTCCAATGATTTCCCAATGGTTTTTCAGTTTCAGGGACTAGCCCATCAAAATTACCACCACAGTAAGAAATCTAGTGGGTCCAGCTAGAATCCAACTTATCCTTAAAGGAGCAGATCAAGCCAGTAGTCACCAATACATTTAGCAAATAATCAGGCCGATACAGTACCCCTTATTCAGTAAGGGGTCGAAAACGCATGTCCAACCCTCCTGAACCTAATAGTTCCCGCAACATGCAAATGCATGTTGATGGCCCTATTAGGTATTCCCGCGCAATTCAGAAAGGAAAATGTGCAACCAAGCCGCACATTTTACTTTCAGAAATTAGTGCCTACCCAAAGGTAGGCGCTCATTTCTCCGGGTATCAGGAAAGTGCACAGAAAAGCAGTAAAGACTGCTTTTCTGTGCACCCTCCGACTTAATATCATGGCGATATTAAGTCGGAGGTCCTGAAAGTTACAAAAAGTTAAAAAAAGAAATTTGAAGTCAGCCCCCTGCTCGCAGGTTGAAAACTGGACGCCCAATTTTGCCGGCATCCGGTTTCCGAACCCGTGGCTGTCAGCGGGTTTGAGAACCGATCCCGGCAAAATTGAGCGTCGGCTGTCAAACCCGCTGACAGCCACCGCTCCTGTCCAAAAAGAGGCACTAGGGACGCGCTAGTGTCCCTAGTGCCTCTTTTTACCTCTTTTTACGCCGGGCCTAATTTGAATACAAAATCACGCGCACAGGAGAGTGGCCTGTGTGCGCGCTGGGAGAGTGGGCATTCGCCCGCTCTGCTGCGGACTTTACTGTATCGGCCTGAATGTGTACTGCACATATTTAAACCTTTTCAGTCTAATGTCAACTTATATACCATCGTGCAATTGCTAATTAATAATTATCTCTCAACTAGACTTTAGCAGTACCTGTATGTAGGGCTTCCTGCATATACTCTAAAATGTCTTCAGGCCGTGCAAAATACCACCGCTAGGATAATTTCAGGTACAAAAACATTTTACCAGATAACTCCAGTATTGCGCTTTCCGCACTGGCTCCCCATACAATGGATGATAGTTTAAGATTGTCACTATTCATCATGCTCTGAGAGCAACACACTTATATACATCAGTGTCTTTCTCAAAATATATAAGCCCCAGTGCTCTTTGAAATCCTTGGGTCACAACTTGTTGGACATTCGATCAATTTGACAAGCACACAGCAGAAACCAGAAAAGAACATTTTTTTATTGCTGGCACAACACTGTGGAATAATCTACTGGATGAAATTTGCTGTTATGAGAAGTGGACATTACAGCATATGGACACACCCTGAGATAGGACTAACAGGAGCTTCACCTTTACAGTCTTCCTCGCAGGTTGAGCCTTTGGGCTCCGATGGCCATATGAACACTTAGATGGGTCCCTGAGGTCATAGAGGAAGTGAAAGTTAAAGCCCAAGCAACGGTTGGGACTGGTAGAGATGGTACAATCCAGTAGGCAGGCTGATGGTCAAGGTGGACTGAGGACAATATAATCTGAAGACAGGCCAAGAGTCAAGGCAAACAGCTGAGAGCATAATTGGAAACAAGCCAAGGGTTGAGGCAAGTGGTAAACAGTGAGCAATGGGTCCAAGCAAGGAGTCAAGCCCAGGCAGCAATCCAGGGAGATCAAATCCAAGCAGAGGTCAATATCCAGGTCTGCAAGACGAGGATGGACGGGTCAGACAGACAACTTAAGACAAGCAGGCCAATGAAATACACGACAAGCAAGGCAGAGTACAGAAGAGAACAAGGAGAAAGCACAGATAAGGCATAAGCAAGGAAGGAAACAAGTCATATAAACAGGAAGAAAAGCAGGACCAACAGGGAATAGCAATACTAAGGATGTGCAGCCGGAAAATTTTTGTTGCATTCGTGATACGTATTTGTCGGGGAGCATTTCCGTTGCGCTCCGATACGTCAATATGTGATTCGTTTTCCCCCATTAAAGTCAATGGGGGAAGGATTTCCAGCCTATTTCTGGCTGCAGAATTGGGGTTTTATTATCAATTTTGATGAAACTTCTGGGGAGCAATCATCAGAACAGGAAAACAGCTCCAAGGTACAGACTGTGGCAAAGTGGCACCAATAGCCTAAGGCACTGTAAAGGAGCAAAGGGGTACCAGAAGTGGCAAGAGTGCTTTAACAGAGGCACAAAGCAGCAGCAAGAGTGTCAAAAACACACCACAGCTTCAAAAGATAGCACCAATAACAGATGCATGAACCCTCGAAGGCAGCACGACAGGCAAAGCGGCAAGACAAGTGGCATTGACATCCTACAGCACAATGAAGGGGGACATAGCAAGCAGAAAGACTAGCTCAACACATTGAGGAACCATGATAGTAGCAAGAACACCACAGGGAGTTAAGTGAATCGTCTGGTGTATGGCAGCAAGGCAGAGTGGCAGAAAGCTGATAGGGGCAAGACAGGCTGGCAGAGCCTGTCTTGCCCCTATCAGCTGTAGTTTTGATAGGGGCAAGACAGGCTGGCCCAGGAGAGAGTTCCCTTTCCTTTGTGCAGAAAGGGCTCCCTAGAATGGGTTTGCCCCTAGAGTGGGGTGTTTCCGTTGGCATCTAGTAAATACCCAGAAGCTACTGACTGTATTTATGCACTTCAGCTGATGACAAAGGAACTTGAAGAGCTCTCAGAAATAAGAAAACTGCTACTCAAGTCCATATTTACAATATCAATCTATGTTGGCTTTGTTCCCTACAGTGCCTCTGTAAACAATGGGAACACAGAGGACGAGCTAGAGTACAACTACCACCAGTTTTCTATAGCACTAGAAACATTAATGTGGCAACTAAGAAACATCTAGGGAAAATAGCCCATATTATGAAGGTCCTTAAAACTATATCCTAGCTCCAAGCTGGACAGAAAGGCACAGCGTTAGAGGTCAAGCCCTGATAGGGACCTAAGGCCTGGACCGACAAGCACAGCATTAGAGGTCAAGCCCTTGTAGGGATGTAAGGCCTGGATGAACAGGCAAAGCAATCGAGGCCAAACACTTGTAGGAACAGCCATGTTCAGTCAATGGTCAGTTAGGCTTACATTTATCCAGCTATTTTGTTTATTAGGCTGAATATACTGGACAAGTTTTCCAGCTAACTTTAGCAGGATAACATGTCCCATAAACAGCCTACTGTATATTGGCGTCTTCATTTATATAATTTTTTAAAATACAACTAACACAGATAGAGTGTACAAGAAATATTACTTTATGAATACAGGAACATTAAAGAAAATATCCTAAGAATTACAAATTCATAAGATAACTTAAGTCCAAGAAATGGAGGATCAGACAACACAAGACTGAGCAAAGATAAACTAATTTGTATATGGGTAGATATCATCAAGTAACATAATAATTTTACCTAGGTTTTGGGGTTCACTAGACATAGCTTTATCATCTAGAAATCTTTTTAAATGCATAAGATCATAAAAAAATGTATTCACTTGATATACTATCACACAATTACAGGGGAATTTAAGAAAAAAGGATGCATCCAAGCCTATAACTTGGGGCTTCAATTAAAGAAAAGATTTCTCGTGAAGTTACATTGATTTACATAAATCTGAAAATACACTAATCTGACTAACCAAAAAAGGGAGGGCTCTATTTCTAAAAAGTAACTTCATAACCAGGTCCCTAGCCATTTTTAAAGCAAAAGTAATTAGATACTACAACATCTTGAGAGGTTTCAAGCAACTTAGATACATTCAAATTATCCAAGGGAATTAATACATCAGCATATTATCCTATACACCCTCAAAACATTTCTGAGATGAAATATAATGAACTTTATAAATAGATGGAAGATTCTGTAGTAAGATTTTTAAATTTCCAATGAAATATCTTAATTCATAAGAAACCAAATTATCCCAGTGAAACTTAAAAAAATGTAAACTTTTATACCTAGCAGAATTTTCAAGCATTTCAACTCTAAGACATAAAGACATATCTTTGACTAAAGAACCATTGATAGTACTGAGTTCCAAAACTTGTGTAGCGAGAGAATCCAAGAGAGCTGAGTGGGTAACTAAACTAGAACCATGCAACTCAAACTGAGCTGGTGCATTGACAGAAAATTTGCACAGCTGTGTCATGCAACTCTCCAAGATCCCCTTGACTTTGGCTAATGAATAACTCAAGTCCTCTAAGGATATGTATTTCTTAGGAGGAATCTTCCTAGCTCTCTTGAAATCAAGAAAATGTACTGGAGCTGGGGGTGGTAAAACAGAAATGTCTATTCCTTTCAATTTAAAATCACCAAGGAGTGTACCTTTGAGTAGAAGGAGTGGAAATCTTAGATAAAACTGAAATTGGACCTCCACAATGCTCAGCAGCATCAAAAAAAGAAAATGTATCTGCCAAGGAGTCAGCAATATGTAATGGTCTTGACAGGGGTTGCCAATTTCCGGGACTCATTAGACACAGCATGCTCGGAGATGATGCAGGAAAGCCACCTCTCGCTATCTCTCCAAGAGTTATTCCGGAAGACTGCCTTGGTTAAAGGAGTGCCTATATATCTAAGGGGTCAGAAACTGGATCCACAGATGCCATGGGGGAGGACACATTTTTCCCTTCCTTTTCTTTCCCATGAGCCAAAAAAGAACAATTGCTCAGTCTAGACAGGTAAAAAATACTCACAAACTGTTTCTCACTCAGCTCCCATAGAGACCTCCAAGGGGCTCACAAGGGGCATGCCCTTTTGGCTTGCGCCTTTGGTTGTGTACTGATGGTGGCATGCTGTGGGCCATGTGAGACGATAGGCGATGAATAGCAACACAGCACCAGGGATATTCAGAGGGAAATGCCATGGGCCACGAGATTTTGTAGAGGCCACCCAATTCATGCTAGTTACGTCCACAGGAAAGCGCTGACACTTCTTCCTCCTTCCAAGAAGTCTAGAATGAGATAATAATTGCTGTACAGCAACAGAGCACCAGGGATCCTCAGAGAGAAAGCTGTGGGCCACAAGATTTTGTAGAGACTGTCCAAGTCACGCAGGTGTCATCAGCTGGAAAACATCAGTGCTTCCTCATCCCTAAAAGCAAGCTAGAGTGAAATGATAGGCACCAAACAGCAACACAGCACCAGGAATCCTCCGGGAGAAAATCTGTGTGTTCTTCATCCCCTGCTCCACCATCTCCTCTCCACTAATCCAGAACAATCTCAGGGTGACTGAAAATAAAACATTCCCAGATATGGAGGGAGGAGCGGGGTAATTTTATCCTTATCAGCTTTATTGCATTGATTTTTTGTAAATGTTTAAAGATTTTTTTTTATCCTTATTATTCTTATTTATTGGAAGCTCAATTTGTCACCTGTTTTGAAATACTGTTTTTATTAGTGTAGTTTACTATTATGATTGATTTATATTTCATTTATTTATTTATTTAGTCGTTTTATAAGGCATGGTGATGTTTCATTTTTATATTATTGTACTGTATATGAGTCTGGCTAGGAGGGATGGGAGGGGAGAGGGACTGGGAAACAAGACCACTGGGAGTGTTCTGGGAGGAGAGAGGGAGCAAGACTGCTAGGGCCTGGGAGGGTAGAAGAATGAGCCTGCTATTGCTTCTGTTTCTCTGAGATGAGAAATGAGAAACATTTGATTTTCTCTGTCATTTTTTGGAAATGTGCATCAGAATATTTCTTTCTTTCTTTTTTTTTTTTACAGTACCTGGAAAGTGCTATTTTTATTTATTTCTCTGATGTTCTGTTGTACAGAGTATCTGCCTTTTTTTGGGGGGGGGGGGGGGGGGGTTAGTTCAGCTTTTGTCTCTACTATTTGTTTCTCTAATTTGTGCTTAATATTTCAGTATTTGGTGAGGGGACAGGCAGTGTGCTATACTGAGGCTGCAGTGATGTGTGCAGATTTGGAAAAAAAAAAAAAAAAAGGACAAATTTGGAATGTTTTTTCCCTTTTTTTTCCCAGATGGTCAGAAGTGGGAAAAATTGGAAATTTTGGATCACAGTCCTTGACTCTCAGTCTCATTCTTTATCAGAAACTGTTATTGTTTGCTCGAAGTACCACAGAGGGAAGGGGCAAAGGAAACGCTATTGGTGGCCTGTCTGCAGGCAGGGAAGCTTTTGCCCCATGCATAGTTCACATCAGTCTGTCAGTTAATTTTGTTTCTGGGGTTTGTATTAGTGTGACTTTCTGTGATCACAAGCCTTTCTACAAGGAGGATGGGGTAAAGAGGGTAGTGGGGGTTGCAGGGGAGGCAACAGAAATGCAGTGGCCCCCGGGAGCCAGAGACCCTCAGTATGCTTCTGTGCATTTGGTCCTATTAGTTTAGTAGGGTAGAAAATGAATGACAAGTGGGTGGTCAATAAATAAAATCTAGAATATCTTTATAATCTCATCATAAATAGTTCTAGACACTGCTTGACACAGTACATACCTCCTCTTTTTCAGCAGCTAAACTAATATGGACACAGTAAAGACTGATTCAGACTGAGCTATACACAGTTTCTAAAGGTCACAACCAAATGGCTTGCATTAGATATCATTTTTTATCTTCTGCTAAGTGCATTACTATACTCTGGGGACTTGCTTATTTGTGCAGCTTGTATTACATTTGTGGTCAATTATTATTTAATTCTGATACTCCTTTGGGGAAAGACAACTAATGAGTAAACATAAATGTCAGCATGCTTCTAGCAGCTCAAGTTCTTTCTTTAACAGGAAATCCTACACTCCCAGAAGACTAGATATAGCTAGTCTCATGATTACACTTCCAACCGAATGGATTTTGGAAGTTTGATAGTGGTGTCTTTGTTGACCTTTTCTCCTCTAAACTTATTTAATTGCTTAAACATTTCACAGTAACAGTCATTTTGGCAACCCCAACATGGATGCCAGAGTTAGGTTTAGTTTAATTTATCTTTCTTAATTGCTTTTCTCATATTGATAAATCAAAGGGATGAACAGAGCAACAATATATCAGCTTATAATGCAAAATACCAAAAAGTATTAAATAATTAAAAAATGACCAACCAAAAACTGTTGAAAAATAAACACACAAATAAGATAAATTATAATAAAGCTAGCAAAAAGTGCCCAGAATTGCTCATGTTGTTTAGTCTATAACAGCCTGTGCATGTGTGTGCCTGTGTATGGGGGACCTGTGCCTGTGTGTATGTGCCGTGTGCCTGCATGTGTGTATGTGCTTGGGCTTCCCTATGTCTGTGTGCGTACCTATGCCTATGTATGTGTGTCTGCCTGTGTATGTTTGTCCATGCTTGTGTGTCTGCCTGTACACGTGACTGTGTTTTGGAGGCTGTGTGTATGTGGGGGGGGAGTCTGTGTCTGTATATGTGTTTGTGTAACAGGGCTTTGCAGACAGCAAACTGTCTTTGCACAGTGTGCATTCTACTGTTCCAGGTGCCACCTGGTGGCCACAGACAGACATAATAGTGTGACCAACCAGCCACCTGACACAAGCCTTTTGTACATTTATATAGATTTCAAACTTTGACTACTGAAACTCCCTATTACTAGGCCTACCTTCAAGCTTAATAAAACCACTATAATTATTCCAAAATGCCTCTGCTAGACTATTACTAGGGAGAAGGAAATTTGACTACATCACCCCTCACTGATGGCACTGCACTGGCTTCCTGTGCAATCCATGATTTCATTTCAATATCATCAACAATACTGACCAATTCTTATTAGGAGTGACACTTCAACATTTCTCACCACAGAGAACCCTGAGATCACAAAACAAAGGACTTCTAATGGTGCTTTCTGCATGGAACACACATCTAACACAAATAAAAGGCTGAATGTTTTCCCTACTAGGCGCCAAGTTGTGCAACTCCCTTCAGAGTCACTACACCAGATAACAGATAGAAAGAATTTCAAACGTGAATTGAAAACATGGCTATTTAGAAAAGCTTTCAATTTAACATAAAATACCAATATACTGATAACGTCAATGTCAGTACAAGAGACAATAGTAGCGAAGTGAGCAATAAATAATGAATGATGCAATGTGCGTATAGGTAGTGGAATTGGAATCCGCATTTGCTGTAATGCTGACTTTGAAAATGTACGAATATGAAGTCTATAAATCTGCTGTCATGGCGACCAAGAATATATATGAACATAAACAAGAACATATAATTGCCATGATGTTGACCTTCTTAGTGTTTGGGTACTTGACTTGCCAGGTTCTTGTAGCCTTGTTTGGCCTTTGTTGAAACAGGATGCTGGACTTGATGGGCCCTGGTCTGACCCAGCATAGCAATTTCTTATGTTCTTATGAATGTTGACACAGAATGTGATTTTTAACCAAGAATGTGAACTTTTATTTTGTAAACCCTTGTGATCTTATTCTGGAACGACAGTATATAAAACGCCTAAATAAATAAATATATAAATAAAGATGAAGAGACTATGGAGTCTCTTTCAGATGTCCTTAGTTTCCAGCCCTTGGGCAGATAACTGCAGAGAGACATACCATCCTGATCTACAGCTCCAGAAGTGTCTGGAACTGGAAGTCCCTTAGGCACAAGGCGGGTTAGTCTAGGTGAGGTTAGAGTAAATGTTTGCTTTCAGAAGGAAGCCAGGATACACATGATTTGTTTCATATGTGCTCACTGAGGCCTGGATTTTCTAAGGTCGCAAACCTTAGAAAATCCGGTGATAATGGGGGGCGGGGTGGCGAAGCGGGGGGGTGGGCCTGCGAAAGCCGGCAAATCACACCTCTGCGGTGCTATCACTGCCGACTTTCGCACCCAATTGCGCCATCATAAAAGGCGGTGCTATTGGGCGCGCTAGTGACAGGGAAAAGTGCCCTTACCTTTTCACCGTCAGCGAAGTCATTGCCCCTTCCGGAGTGGACTCCGCCCCGATTTAGTGATTGTACACGAAAAGGGACTTTTCACATGTGATGGCTTTGGAAAATGACCCCCTGAGTTGGGTCCCCAGTCTGACAATGGAGAAGAGAGGCACATGCCTTGCCAGTTCCTTTAATAGGCTGGAAGGAAAAGAGATATTAAGAAGATTTTACAGTTTTTTCTGGTTTCTACATTTTGATTTGGTCAATTCCTGGCAGGCAGTATCCCCTGCCCAGGCTGGTCATAAGGGACTGTACACCTTTTTGACCAGCATAAGAGGAGGTTGCAGCACCCAGCTGTAAGAAAACATTCTGATTCAAGTTTTGGCAAGTTTGTATTTTCCCACCTTTCAGAAAGAGATAATTTTTCTGCCCCCTTCATTTCCTTGAAGTAGAGACTTAGTGACTGTTTCCAGTATAGGCCTTTCCTCCAGAGAGGCCAGCATCTATCTATTGAAGAGAAACAGCAAAGGAGTCAAAAAATCTCTGGAGACATCCAACAGTTTTTCCACCCTGGGACATGGGACACTGCCAGGTGAAATTTGTAATTTGATGTGGACCTCGGGTACTATGGGAAGGGATCCAGTCAAAGTTAGGATACCCACATCACCGTGGAGCCCTTATCATTCCCTGCAATGGAAGATACGTCCATTCCAAGCATGTGCCTGGAGGGACACATCCACAGAGTTAGAGAGCATACAAATCCTGTTTCAAATAAATCTGGGAACACTGGAACAAACTGGACATCTTATGTTTTGCATCTATTGATTAGTTTAAGAGGAATTACAGTAAACATTAATATGAGCACCCATCCAGTGAGTCTTGCCTGGTTTGTAAGAGTACCTATCCCAAAGAGCTATGGTATCACATACACAGGGAATGTCATTGCTGCCTGGGCCAAAAAGGTTTGCCTTCACCCCCATAGAAAGGACCAACACGTTGGGTATCAAAGAGAGGGGAGTGAGAAAGCAAATGTTGCTTACCTGATGTAACAGGTGTTCTCACAGGACAGCAGGATGTTAGTCCTCACAAATGGGTGACATCGAGGATGGAGCCCACCACGGAAACTTCTGTCAAAGTTTAAACAGAACTTTGACTGGCCCCTACTGGGCATGCCCAGCATGGCACTGACCCTGCAGCCAGCAGGGGTCTCCCTTCAGTCTGATTTTCAAGCTACAGGCAGTGCCTAGAAAGTAAAAATAAAATGAACCCAACACCGCGGGGAGGCGGGCGGGTTTCGTGAGGACTAACATCCTGCTGTCCTGTGAGAACACCTGTTACATCAGGTAAGCAACATTTGCTTTCTCACAGGACAAGCAGGATGGTTGTCCTCACAAATGGGTGAGTACCGAGCTGAGGATGTCCTGACTTGCACCAAATGCACGCAACGGTGTGCAAGAGGCACAACAACTGGGGTGGAATTTGGGAAAGGGCATCCGCACCCTACCGGGCAGGTGGAAGGGTGTTGGTACATCAGGTTGGAAAAAGGTTACGCAAGACAGATTGGCCGAAGATGGAGTCCTGTCTTCCAGCTTTGTCCAAACAATAGTGGGCTGCAAAGGTATGGAGAGAACTCCAGGTTGCAGCTTTGTAGATGTCAGGAAGTGGCACCGATCGAAGGTGTGCCACTGACGTCGCCATGGCCCTCACAGAGTGTGCTTTAACACGGTCTTGAAAAGGAATGCCAGCTTGCTCATAGCAAAAAGAAATGCAGTCCGCCAACCAGGAAGAAAGAGCCTGCTTACCCACAGGTTGTCCTAACTTGTTAGGATGGAAAGAGACGAATAATTGAGTGCTCTTCCTGTGAGAAACTGTACGGTCTAGGTAAAAAGCTAGAGCCCGTTTACAGTCTAGGGTATGCAGGGTCTGCTCTCCAGAGTTGGAGTGGGGCCTGGGAAAAAAGATAGGTAGTACGATAGATTGATTGATATGAAACTCCAAAACTACCTTAGGTAAAAATTTAGGGTGAGTGCGGAGTACCGCCCGGTCCTGCAGGAGCTTAGTGTAAGGCGGATAGGTAACTAGGGCCTGTAATTCACTAACCCTGCGAGCTGAAGTAACAGCCAAAAGGAATAACACTTTCCAAGTGAGATATTTAAAGTCACAGGAGTGCAGAGGTTCAAAAGGAGGTTTCATTAGACGACCAAGAACCAGGTTAAGGTCCCAGGATGGGGCCAGAGGACGCAAGGGTGGCTTGAGATGGAGTAAGCCCTTAAGAAAGCGTGTTACTAGGAGTTGTACTGAAATAGGATTACCCCCAATACCCTGATGGAAGGCGGCTACCGCACTGACATGCATTCTGATAGAAGAGGTTTTAAGACCTGATTCAGAGAGATGCCATAAATAGTCCAAGAATTTGGAGATTGGACAGTAAAGGGGATCAAGGGACTGAGAAGTGCACCATGATGTGTACCTTTTCCATTTGTATGAGTAAGACTTTCTTGTGGAAGGCTTTCGTGAAGCTATCAGGACCCGAGAAACGGAATCTGAAAGGTTAAATGGTTGAAGGACTAACCTTTCAACATCCATGCCGTCAGGGACAAGGCTTGGAGGTTGGGATGGAGGAGGCATCCGTCGTTTTGAGTGAGCAGATGCGGGTCCATTCCCAGAGGAATGTGCCTGCGGATGGAGAGATCCTGGAGTATTGGAAACCATACTTGGCGTGGCCAGTAAGGTGCTATCAGGATCATGGTTCCTCCATCCTGGCGTAGCTTCACGAGAGTCTTTGACACAAGAGGAAGTGGAGGGAATGCATAGAGCAGACCGGTTGTCCACTTGAGGGAGAATGCATCTCTCGGCCGAGAGTGCTGGCTCCGAATGAGAGAGCAGTAATCGTCCACTTTGTGGTTCTGAGGGGACGCAAAGAGGTCTATGCGGGGAGAACCCCACTTGTGAAACAGAGAGGTCGCTACCAGAGGATCGAGTGACCACTCGTGTGGTTGGAAGACACGGCTCAGCTGGTCTGCCAATACATTGTCTACTCCCGGCAGGTAAGTGGCCCTGAGGTACATGGAGTGGGAGAGGGCTTCCGCCTAGATCTGCGCAGCTTCCTGACACAGAAGGAAGGAGCCTGTGCCTCCCTGCTTGTTTATGTACCACATGGCCACTTGGTTGTCCGTCTGGATTAAGATTATCTGATGAAATAGATGATCTTTGAAAGTTCGGAGCACATAGCGGATTGCTCGAAGTTCCAGGAAATTGATCTGGTGTTCGGCTTCCTCTTTGGACCATAACCCTTGGGTTTGGAAGTCGTCCACATGGGCTCCCCAACCGATGTGAGAAGCGTCGGTGGTTAGGATTACTTGCGGATCCGGTGGAAGAAAAGGTAAGCCCTGAAGGAGGTTGACCTGAGTCGTCCACCAGGTTAAGGATAGGCGCAGCGCTTGTGTGACTGTGACTATGGAGGACAGAGGCTGAAAAGCTTGAATCCATTGGTGTCGTAGAGTCCATTGTGTTACTCTCATGGCTAGTCGGGTCATGGGAGTGACTTGAACCGAGGATGCCATGTGTCCTAGGAGAATGAGGAACTGGCGAGCCGTGGCAGTGTTCTGAGACTGGAGCTGGCGAGCCAGGGATATTAGGGTGTGGACCCTCTGAAGAGGAAGGTAAGCCTTTGCCTGTAAGGTGTCCAAGTCTGCCCCAATGAAGGATAAGGTTTGAGACGGGACTAAGCAAGATTTCTCGTAATTGACAAGAAACCCTAAGGAAAGGAGTGTTTGAATTGTCAATTTTAGGGAGGATTGAGCTATCTGTTGGGTGGAGGCCCTGATTAGCCAATCGTCCAGGTAGGGGTAGACGTGGACACCTTCCTTCCTTAGGAATGCTGCTACCACTACGAGACATTTGGTAAAGACTCGTGGGGCAGAAGCCAGACCGAAAGGTAGGACACGGTATTGATAATGGTCGTGGCCTACTAGAAACCGCAGATATTTGCAATGGGATTGTGTGATCACAATGTGGGTATAAGCGTCCTTGAGGTCGAGAGAGCACAGCCAATCCCCTCTTTGTAGCAGAGGGAGCAGCGCGCCTAGGGTAACCATTTTGAACTTCTCTTTTTGAAGGTATTTGTTGAGGGCTCGAAGGTCCAAAATGGGACGTAGCCCCCCTGATTTCTTTGGTATTAGGAAGTATCTGGAATAGAATCCCTTGCCTCGTTGAGAGGGAGGAACGGGTTCTATAGCATTTGATTGCAGAAGAAGAGATACTTCCTGTTGTAATTGAGCCAAATGGGTGGATAGACTCCACGCTTGAAGAGGCGGGGAGTCTGCCGGAAGAGTTATGAAGTTGAGGTGGTAACCCTGTGCGATAATTGTTAGCACCCACTGATCTGAGGTGATCTGCAACCAAGGTTGTAGAAAATGGTACAGTCGACCTCCTACAGGAATGTCTGGAAGAGGGGTTTGGCATGTGTTCACTACAGGGGAGTCAAAGGCCAGCCGCAGGCCCAGGAGGAGGGGCTACAGTAGGCCTTTGTTTCCTAGGCTGACGCGGCTGAGGCCTAGTAGAGGATCGAGCTGGACGAGGCCTGGCCGATGGAGGGTAGTACCGGCGTGGCCGAAAGAACGACTTCTTAGAGTCCTTCTTAAGTGGTTGTTTGGAGGAAACCTCAGACGGAACAGAAGAAAGTTGTTTTAACGTCTCGTGGTGATCTTTTAATTCAGCTACAATTTGCTGAATTTGTTCTCCAAACAAATTGTCCCCTAAGCAGGGTAAATCCGCTAAACGATCCTGGACCTCTGGGCGAAGGTTGGATGACTTTAACCAAGCCCAACGTCTGGCGGAGATGGCAGTAGCTGAAACCTTTGTGGAGGCATCGAAGATGTCATAAGCCGTTCTGATCTCGTGCTTCCCCACTTCAAACCCTTTGTTAAGAAGGGCCTGAAGCTGTGGCTGGTATTGGTCAGGTAATGTGTCAGCAAAATCTTGCATCTGTTTAAGGATGGCTCTGTTATATTGCGTCATGTAGAGTTGATATGAGGCTATGCGAGAAATCAGCATAGCTCCATGGTACACTTTCCGTCCCACACTGTCCAGGAATTTATTGTCCTTGACAGGCGGAGTGGAGGAGTGTGGCTTTAGACGCTTGGCCTTTCTTTGTGCGGACTCAACCACAACAGAGCGATGATCCAGTTGAGGCTTTTGAAAGCCTGGTGCTGACTGGATGAGATATGTGGAGTCAGCCTTCTTGTTAACTGGTGATACAGATGAAGGAGATTCCCAGTTTTTCTTTAAGAGATCGAGAAACACCTGGTGAATGGGGATGGAAGCGATGATTTTTGGAGCGTCCAAAAATTGAAGCAGTTCCATCATCTGGTGTCTGTCATCGGTCTCGGATTGCAGCTGAAAAGGTACAATTTCGGACATCTCCTTTACAAAATTAATAAAGGAGAGATCCTCTGGAGGAGATCTTTTTCTACTCTCTGTAGGAGAAGGCGGTGATGGTAAATCTGTGTCAGAAGATGTATCATCACCCCAGGTATCATAGGGATCACTTAGGGGTTGAAGCCCCGATGGACCTGGTTGAGGATCCAAAGGCATCGAAGGAAACCTTGGAGGAACCGGTGGTACAATCGGTACTGGGAACGGCATCGAGGGTTTCGGTGCTGCCGATGGAGTCGGTGCCGGTCTTGGAACCGATGGAGCCGAAGGATAAATCGGTGGAGATATACGAGAAGGCACCGATGGGACCACCCCGGAAGGGGGAATCAGGAACGGTGTTTCTCCCGCCGATGAAAATCCTGTCGGAGACGATGGCGCTGTCGGTGCTACTGGAATCATCGATGGAAGGGCATGTATAAGTGCCTCCATACGTTGTAGTAGCGGTGCCAGCGCTGCCACCAAAGGTTCGGTGGTCGGTTCCTTCCTCGGTGGCGGAGTCGGTGCCGGGGTCGATGCCGGTGGCGGTGCCGGAATCGGTGCCGGAGACGGTGCCAATGGAGGTTGGAATCTTTGCATCGCTTTCTCGATGGCCTCCTGGACCAGCCGGTCCAGTTCAGCCCGGAGACCAGGGGTAACAATACCCGGCTCGACGGGAGAGGGAGGCTGAGGCAGAGCCGGAGGGACCACCGTAACCGGTGGGATCACGGCTCCCACACCCCGAGAGGGTGAGGGTTTCCTCGATGCCTGCGAACGAGACGTGGACGGTGCCAAGTCTGATCGAGGCCTCTTAGTCGGTGGTTCGGCCTGTTCAGAGGTCGATGACTGTGGATCCTCGACAGGCCGAGACTTGTGCCGTCGATGGCGATGCTTGTCCTTCCGGTCTCCTCGCCCATCCGGGGAGGGGACAGGAGTCGACGGCCGAGAAGTCATCGATGGTGGACGGTCACCGGAGGGTTGACGATGGTGGTGCAATTTCGACGGTGCCGGTTCCGATGACGTCGATGCTATCGATGGCGTTGGGGTGGGTGCATGGAAGAGGAGCCCCATCTTCTCCATCCTGGCCTTGCGACCCTTAGGTGTCATTAGGGCACATTTGGTGCAAGTCAGGACATCATGCTCACTACCCAAACACAAAACACAAACCCTATGGGGGTCTGTGATTGACATAGTCCGGGTACAATCCGGACATCGACGGAACCCCGTCGCCATGGCTTAAGGCCAAATTTAGTCGTGGGCTCGGTAAGTGCCAACAGGCCTCGAGGGCCAAATTCGACGGTAGTCGAGGAAAAAAGGCAAAAAACTTACCGGTTTCCGCGAAGGTGACAAAAATTTGTCGAAGGGAGACCCCTGAGGGGCAAATTTTCTTCGGAAAGAAAAGTACCGAGTTCCTGTCAGGAACGTGGTAAGGGAGCTCCTTTCACCGCGTGGCAACTGCTGCGCGGAAAAAAGAAGACTGAAGGGAGACCCCTGCTGGCTGCAGGGTCAGTGCCTTGCTGGGCATGCCCAGTAGGGGCCAGTCAAAGTTCTGTTTAAACTTTGACAGAAGTTTCCGTGGTGGGCTCCATCCTCGATGTCACCCATTTGTGAGGACAACCATCCTGCTTGTCCTGTGAGAAGTGTGAGGTCAACCCCAGATAAATTCTTTTGTGTGCCCTTGGAGAATATGCCCCTCCAAAGAAAAGGTTTACATAGATAAAAAAAAATGAAACAATCATAAAATAATGAACTAAAATGAAATTAGAAATAAAGCATAACTAAAAAATGATATAGATGAAACAAAAGATAAGACATTATACATTTGCAGACAATTTATCTGCATATGATGTAACCATAGGTAGGATACAGTAGAATCAGGCTAAACTATATATATTTAGTTATCAAATGCTTGAGCAAATAATCATGTCTTAAAAGTCTTCTAGTATTTAGAGTACTCTTTTTCAAGGTGAATAGTTAATGGGAGATAGTTCCTAAGATGGGATGCAAAAAATTAAGGGCCAGATTTTAAAACTTATGCGCGGGCGTAGATTTGTGCGCGCAACCCGGTGCACACAAATCTATGCCCAATTCTATAACATGCGTGCGCAGCCACGCGCATATTATAAAATCCGGGGTCAGTGCACGCAAGGGGGTGCATACTTGTGCACCTTGAGCACACCGAGCCCTAGGGGAGCCCTGATGCCTTTCCCCGTTCACTGCGAGGCCGCTCCGAAATCGAAGCGGCCTCGGAGGGAGCGGCCTTGGAGGGAACTTTGTTTTTGGTCCCCCCCCACCTTCCCCTTCCTTCCCCTATCTAACCCACCCCCAGCCCTGGCTAAATTCCCCCTACCTTATTTTATTTCTTACGCCTGCCCGAGGCAGGCGTATCTTGCAGACACCGGCCAGCTGACGGCGCTAACCTCCAGCACGGCCGCAGTGAAGGAGGCATCGGGACCACCCCGGACCATCCCTGGACCCGCCCCCGGACCGCCACCACGTCCCCGGACTGCCACCATGCCCCCGGACCCACCCCGCCCTTGGACCCCTGCCGCGCCCCAGACCCGCCCCCTTCCTGCCCCTTTTTCGAAGCCCCAGGACATATGCCCGTCCCGGGGCTTGCGCGCATCACCGAGCCTATGCAAAATAGGCTCGGCGCGCACAGGGGCAGATTTTCTCGGGTTACGCGCGTAGCCTTTGAAAATCTGCCCCTAAATGCTGGTCTTTGGAGCTTGCTGTAATTTTATTTCCTTGTACAGTGGTATCTTAAGTAGTTCATGCTAGAGAGGAATGTAATTCATGCCCAGGCTGATAAGGGACAAGTAGAGTTGACAGATATGAAGATACACCCCAGAGCAGAGCCTGAATCTTACGTGGCAAGAAATAGACAGCCAGTGGAGTTCCTGAAGTAAAGGGGTTGATTAATCAAATCTCTTTTTCCCAAATATTAGCTTAGTGGGAATTTTTAACACTATCTGTACTTTATTCACCAGCTTAGTGGAAAAGCCATAGTATAGGGCATTACAATAATTAATCTGACTTACAAATAAAGAATGAATCAGAAAATTAAGATCTTGAAATTCACAAAAGGGATAACGTTTTTAATGAAAAGGAGATAATAATAGAAACACTGAACTAGGCTGATATTTAAGAGGAGAAATTAAGTCCTGAATCTAACTTGTTACATAAAGCCCGGACTGAGGAGCCAGCCATCTAGGGAGTTGAAAGTCCAAGGGTATCAGCTTTCCCCCAGTCCACCTGCGGACTTGTCAGGATTAACCTTGAGTTTAGAAGTTGAGAGTTATTTAACGACATCTGTTAGGCGCAGTCCTCAAACTGAGTTAAGAAATTATGACCTTTAAAATCAAAACTGGTCACTATCTGGATGTCATCTGTATAAAACAAACAACTGAAACACCAACTTTGGATTAGCGTTGCTAAGATTCCAGGTACAGCACATGTTAGCTGACATGCTGTTGAAAGCATAGAGTTCCAATTAGGATTATCTACCTCTATTTTCTAACAAAATGTCAGAAATATTATTTAACAAAAGAAAATGGAGACATGGAAAATTCAAACAGAGGTTAATATTGAAAAGCCATTTAGATGGATGACGTAATATTTATCCACCTAAATAGCTTACCCGGCTATATTTATCCCTTATCTGCCTATATTCTAGCCGGGTAACACAGGGGCATACTGTGGGTGGGCAATAGGTGTTCTGAGGAAGAACGTAGTTAGCCAGCTAAGGGGGTTATTTTCTAAACCCTTATCGCATGTGAAAAGGGCCTTTTCGCATGCGATATGATGCAAATTAGGGGGAGGGGAGGAGTCGGGGCAGGGAGGGGAGCAGTTGGGGCAGGGAGGGGTGGAGTCGGTGGTGGTTTCGCTGCTGGCGATAATGTTTCTAACATTATCGTCGGCAGTAGTGCGCCGAATAGCACCACCTTTCACGGTGGTGCTATTCAGTGCGATAGCCAGCAGATGGCGTACCACAGTGGTGCGAAGGCTGCGGGTTTTCGCAGGCCCGCCCCCCCCCTTTGCCCCCCTGCCCCCCGTTTTTGCAGTTAACAGGCTAACTTTGATATTCAATGTCAGCTGGCTAACCTAACTGGTTAACCCTGATTGGGCTTTAGGGCTGTCTTAAAGTTAGCCGGTTAAACATATGTTTATAGAGCTAACTAGCTGAGCCGCACAGTGGCTGAAAATGGACCCCATTGTTCCGAAATATAATCTGCTTTGAAGTGGCTGAAAGGTGGAATATAAATCTGATTAAAAATGGTCTATTCCTATATATACATTTAAAGGTAGATTTTAAAAGCCTTATGTGTGCAGAAACAGCCACATTTATGTGTAAATGGACTGAGTGGGAGCTATATAAATCTTTAATAGCTGGGAAGGGCACATGTATATTAAGGTTCACACACCCAGAAAAAGTAGGCAGAACTGACATGTGTAACAGAGAATCTTTATAAAGATCTTATAGTAGTCAACTATTTATACCACTACAGGAGGGCCAGCTAATAACTCGAGGTGAGGTTTTGGTGGGGGCCAGTTTTATATGCACAGTGAGACATATGAACAGCACAGTACATATCAGTGAATATTTGACAGGATTTTGAGTGAGGAAAGTCACTCAAAAATGAGATTTCAACAATGTTCTCTCGCCCTAGTTTGATAGTACTCTGGTAGAGAGTGCATCTAAACTGGTAGAGAACTGGCCCTCCTATAGTGGTATAAATAATTAACTACTATGTGTGCCTCCCCAGAGACTTTCTTTCCACTCATCTCCTTTCCTCTCCTCTCCCTGACTGAAACAGAATTCGTAATTTTTATCGCAAATTCCGTTTTGGACATATAACACAGCTTAATGCCAGGAAAAAAGGTGTAGTTATTTCCGGAGTTAAAACTATGTGATAACGTGTATTACGCTATCGCATGCTGCGTTAATGCCCCTCATTTTCATAGATCCACCCAAACTCCTCCCCAACTCCTCCCTTTTAAATACATTTTCAAATTTCCATTTGCGTTGCGCAACATGATAAATAACGCATGCCTTATGGCATTCTCATGGGTGTTAGGGCTCTAATGCCTGTGCTAACAGCCTTATGAATTAACAAAACATCATCTTTAACAGCTGATAGATATTTGTGCACAAATTTCTAATTTGATTTTTGTTTCTTGACCTTAAATAAGAAATTATTTCCCCCCTCATGACGACTTTACTTGCTTCCCAAAACAACCCTGGATTTGCTCTGTGTTGGGCGATAGTCTCACAGTATCTCAACCATTTTTCTTGCAAAAATTTCTGGAAATCTACATCATCCTTCATATAGGTGGGGAAACGCCACCATTTAGTCTGCGGGGGAGAGGCCCCAATCTTGATGTCCACCCAAATTAAGGCATGGTCGGATACACTAGCTTGTCCTATATATGTCTCTGTGACAAGTGGGAAAAGGGAGGGTGAACCAAAAATGTAATCGATACGAGATGATAATTTATGTGCCTTAGATATATGGGTATAGTCTTTCTCCTCCGGATGCAATTTCCTCCAATAATCTAGTAATTGAAGCCACTTACAAAATTTAGCAAGACACGTAGAGGCTCTGTCATTCCCTTTAACCTGTACAGAAGAAGATCTGTCCAATTGGGGGTCCATGACCAAGTTAAAGTCTCCGGCTAATAATAACCGTCCTTGTAAATTGGTCATTATCTGACCCGTCACATGATGAAAAAAGGTTGGGGAAATTGTGTTGGGCCCATATACCGTACATAGTGTGATGTCTGCATTATTTAACCTACCAATGATTATATGATATCTGCCATTGACATCAACGACCTCCGAATTCATTTGAAAGTTTAAAGATTTATGTAGAAGTATTGCGACCCCTGCCTTCTTTCCCTTGGCTGGAGAGTAGTATACTTGCCCCACCCAATCACGACATAACTTTTTACTTTCGGCTGCCGTTAGGTGCGTCTCCTGGAGGCATGTTATATCAATTTTATTCCTACGTAAGTGTTGGAGCACTTTCGTCCTTTTTATGGGGTTACCTAACCCATTAACGTTTAAACTGGCGAGTCTCACTGAAGATAGGGGCATTGTCTAAGCATGATATACGTTCAAGCTGGTAAAATAGATTATCTGTGAAACGAGCCCAAGAGCCCCCCAGCCTAGGCTCTCTGGCAACCATCTCTCTCCCCAATCGCTCCCAGCACTAAGGTAAATGAATTGCAAACAACAGTGAGCATGATAGTATTTTGTACAAAATGGTGTGATAGCACTAGTATCCCTGAGTTCCCCCCCACCCCCCCAAAACTTCCCCTTCCCCCACTCAACCCCTCCCACCCTCCTCTTTCCCCCAACACTCATAACAGCGAATCCTTCCTTGTGTCACAAGAAAGGGGTAAAGGGCACCTAGAAAGATGTGCCCGGGCACCCTCCCACCTTGTTATACCCACCGTACAGAAAGAACAGCATTTCCATTAACTTGTAACAACTAACTAATATAGTAAAGAGAGAAAATAAAAGGATGAAGAACGTAGGCTTGTCCCTTAGGTTATCTTCCACCATAGAATCATTTCTAGCCATAGAAATTCCAGTCTCCCAGAAACAGGATTACTGCATATGTATCCATTATTGTAGACAAGTTGTTAAAGTCATAAACTGGAAATGAAATTAGGTCTGCAGTCTGTCGACCACTTTGAGACAGTGACCAGTGGTGATGTCAACTGTGCGCGTCCCTCCAGTCTTACTTATTTTAACGGCGTGAGTCTCGAAAACCTCTGAACAGCATCAACCTTGCCCAACAAACAAAGTGTAGCTGTTCCCATGGCTATAGCTCCAAAAAAACCTCTACGTTGAACAGAGGATGACTAAAGCATCTGCAAGTGAAATACCATCTGGCAATCGTGATTAGGTAAAACTGGTCCAAACATAGCCATCCGATGATAAATAGGTCTTCATTCCCCAGTAAGCCCCTCCGCAAAGGATTTTGCCTCTAGAAGTGTTTTAAATAAGTGTGCCGCCCCTGCATACCATATCTTCAAATTTGCCGGATATTGGAGCTGAAATTTAATATTGCGGTGATATAATTCAGAGCAGAGCGGGCTAAACAACTTCCGCTTCTGCGATAATTGTACAGAGAAGTCCTGAAATATTCACACCGGTACTCCCTGATAAGCCAGGTCTTTTTTGGAACGGGATGCCTGTATTATTTTTTGCTTAGTAGACCAGTTTAATATACAAGCTATTACTAGTCAGGGTCTTTTTTCTCCCTCCTGGCGTCTGCCAAGCCTGTGTGCCCGTTCTACACACAGCTTCCCTGTCAATTCCGGTAAAGACAACGCCTCCGGCAGCCATGTTTCTAGAAATGGTACGAGGTTTTGATCCTCAATTGATTCTGGCAAAGCAGTAAGTCTTATGTTATTTCTCCGCACCCTGTTTTCGATATCGTCTATTTTGTCCGCACTCTCCTGGACCGATTTCTCCAAGGCCTTTACTTTTTGGTTAAGGGTCGCATTTTCTTCTTCAAGACTTACTATTCTTGACTGCGCCTGCTCCAATCTCGGGGGAATGTCTTCTACCACTCTTTGCAAGTCTTGGAATTTAGCGGCTAGATCTGTAAACCGGGAATCAAGGGCACTCACTACCGCTGCCGTGACTTGAGCTGTGATGTCGCTTGATGGATCTGTCACCGGTAAACCTGATAAATCCCTCAGGGAGGGAGATGGAGATGGAGGATTGCGGCCTGTCCCGACCGCCATTTTGTCCGGCCCTTCCTTACTTTTTTCTTTCTCCTTTTTCCCTCCACGTGATGACATAGCTGGTTGAGACTTCAGCATATATCTGTCTATAGACATGTACCTCCACGGGAATTCAGGTTAGGCGTTATTTGCCGCAGTGTGTTGCTGATTTCTAGCGGTTTCAGGAGGAGGGTGCCTGGAGCTGAACTGAAACACGTCCGTTCAGCTACACCACATCACGTGACCCCCCTCCCTCTAATTTGATTTTTTAATTTTTGATTTTTTTTTGTATATTTATATATTTTAATTAATAGTGAGTGTAAACCTCATAAATTTTTGAGAGCTTTCTCCGTCGTGAGAGTAGCTCCATTACTTCAGGTGGACTCTGTTGCCACCGCTGTTCGCGGTTAAATTCACCTTACAGTCAAAATTGAAATATGAGACTGTAATTGTGTTTTTAATCATCGGTAACCACCCACTTTGAAACAAAATGTTTAACGAAAGAAGCACTTATATGATAGCAAGGAGAGCACTTATCATAGCAGAGCAATGACTATCATTAGGAACAGGTTGTATGCTAAAGTGCATCCTCTGTTAATCTCATTATATATTACTCACCCAGAGGAACTCGGCTCAATTTAAAGCCAACCGTATATTTTATATATATTTATTTCCAAACAGCATCTCATGCAATTTAACAAAAAGTGCTAAGTGCAATACATGATATCCCCATTAAAAATCATACTCACGTACACACCATACATACCCTCACATACCACCTCATACTAAAAACCCCACTGGTACATAAACAATGCTAGTACCCCCCCACTATATACCCCCAATGTTACAATACATCCTTTTTTTTAAACATTCACTGTTGTTACCGATACCAAGTATCTGTTATTAGTTAACATATATTACATTATATCATTTTTGAAACACAAAAACAACTCTTAGATATCATATCAGATACGAAGTATCTACCATATTAACACAAGCATTGATTCAATTTATACAATGTGATATCTGATGTTATAATGCCCGACGGGACACCCGTTTCACCCCTTCCTTGGGGCTTCTTCAGGGATGGAATTCAGTATTATACGCATACCCCCTCTATCATCATCTTCCTCATGTATATTGGTCAATGTCCGTGTTTACATGTAGTGATATTGAACTCCAATTCATTGGGAGGATATCAATTGCACACAGCCGTCACTTTTCCAGCTAACAAAAGAATATATTTCATGAAGTTAAAAAAGAATGTCTATTTTATGGCAGGGATAACCACCCTCTACACCATCACCTTAAACCATACCAACCAGATATATTCAAACCGGCGAAACTGTTTCCCGCTGATTGCCAAAGATACTCATAATTGTAAATGCAGGGCATGCGTTATCATTTCATCATTGCTGATCTCACGATACAGGGACCCGAACTGTCTCAATATCTATGTAAAATCAGATCAATAGTTCCTTAATAGATACATGTTCCTATATATCTCATCATTAGTAATATCAGAAAAAGGAACCTTACACACATACGGCTCTTTAAATCAAACTCATTAAAATTGTCAATTAACGCCCCCTGTCTCTTTCGGCAAACCTAATAACACCATTACACGCTAACATTATCTATGCTTCTCTGTTACTGACATTATCTATACTCCAATTCAACCACACTGTAATGATTATCTCACCATTCAACCTCACAGATCCAACCTATAATACAACCTTAACCTATACTCCGTCAACCTCACCATTTACCCTCTTTAATCAAACCCCGTATGCCGCTACTATCTATACTTCAATTCACCCTCACCACAATGGATAACCTGTAAACTTCCCAAACTTACCTTAACAGAACTTAACGCCCATCATGATGCCTAACAGTCGCTACAAATGGCAACACTCAGTTCAATAACTTTACTACGCCAGACGCCGCCGCCATGTCCTAAACTTCTCAAGGAAGTCTATCCCGGAAACGTAATATCCGTGTTTTTAACTCTCCCCTGACGTCACGACGTCAACTACCCGTAGCGTGCTAAACTTCAACTAGGGAATCCTCTCTAATGAAGCGCCCTGAAGCGTACCAAACTTCAAATAGGCACTCAACTTTAATAAAAACTCGTCCATCACTGCTTTAAACTATACACCCTTAGAATAAGCAGACTCATCAGTCCCTAGGCAAAAAATTGCCATTTTACTCCACCATGTAAAACCATATATCAAACAACTCTTACCCGCTATAAAAAGCGTCCCATTCTATATTATCATTTAATCCCTGCGGATGTACGGTATGCCAAGAGTAAATATATTTTTGTTCTATTTTTCTGAGTATATTACTCACATCACCTTGTTGGCACACATAACACTGTTGGATAACAAAAAACTTAAGGTCATCTAAACAATGTTTAGCGGACTCCCAATGCGATACAAGTGGCGCTCCACTCTTATGTGTCCTTAATCTACTTTTATGCTCGATGATACGTTGCCTAATCTGTCTGCTGGTATAACCAATGTATACCAGCTCGCATGGGCAAATAATAGCATAGATGACCATCGTGGAAGAACATGTAAAGCAACCTCTCAAACGGTGTGGGTAAGGTAAATGTGGTACTTTATACTCTTTGATCTCTAACACATTTTGACATACCGAACAAGATCCACACCTGGTCTGTCCCCAATCCTCTTGCTCTTGTTCTGACCTAATTCTAGACAATAAAGATTTTATATTCTTGCCTTTTCTCATAGAAAAAATTGGCGGTTCCTCAAACCCTGGTAAAGATTGTAAAATCTGCCAATGTTGAAGGATACTTTGTTTAATGGCGTGGGATTTCGTTGAAAAAGGTAAAGTACATATAGTTCTACTCGGCTGATGCCGGGGGCTCGGGAGCAATAAATTATCACGATTGGCGTATAATGCTCTTTTGTAAGCGCGTTTAATAATTTTGGGGGGATACCCTCGTGCCCTAAATTTATCTTTAAGCTCTTCCGCACGGATTTTAAATTCATTTGTTGTTGAACAAATGCGTCTGTACCTCAGGAACTGGCTGATAGGTATACTCTCCTTCAATTTTTTGGGATGGAAACTTTGAAAGTGGAGAGTGGTATTCCTGTCTGTAGGTTTGATGTACACAGATGTGATAAGTTTATTATTACAAATTTTTACCAACATATCCAAATATGGTAACTGTTGCCTATTATGTTGCATGGTAAACTTCAAATTGGGATCGCAGGAGTTCATATCATGTTCAAACTGTTGTAAATCTCCTTCATTGCCTGTCCAAATAAAGAAAAGGTCATCTATGTATCTCCTGTACAAACGGGTGTATGAAAAATATCGTGAAGTATACACGTATTTATCTTCATACAGGGACACGTACAAACATGCAACTGAGGGTGCTAGAGGAGATCCCATCGGAATACCTTTAATTTGATTGAACAGTTTGGTTTGAAATTGAAAATAAAATTTGGTAATCACTATCTCCGCTAACTGCATCACAATATGTTTTTTAGAAGTACGGATTCCTAATTGTTCCAAAGATGTTTCTACTATGGACATCGCAGCTGATTGCGGGATATTTGTGTACAGGGATGTAATATCCGCTGTAACCAAAATACTATGATGATCAACTTCACCACATTGTTCAACCATATTAATAAAGGAAGTAGTATCCTTAACATATGACCTAATATTAGTCACTAAAGGCTGTAAGATATTATCAATGTATTTAGCAGCTTTTTCAAAAACTGATCCACGACCTGAAACAATGGGCCGACCGGGAGGCTTCACCATCGATTTGTGGATCTTAGGGACGAAATAGATATAAGGAGTAGAAAACATATCAACCTGTAAAAACCTCGCCTCTTTATTACTAATGAGTCCCAATCTTCTGGCATTCGTGACGATCTCATTCATATGTGACTTAAGATCATATCCCGGATCTTGGTCTACAGGTTCATAGAACTGTACATCATTCAATTGTCTCCATGCCTCCTCTTCATACGCAGACATATCCATGATGACCAATGCACCACCTTTATCTGCCCCTTTAATGCTGATACTAGGGTCATTCCTCAAATTTTGAATTTGCGCCTGGAGCGCCTGGAGCACAAACAAAAGTAGGCTATTCGCGCTCCTTTTAAAATCCGCCCCTAATGCATTAAATATTTAAGGGTTACCTTTTAAGTAACATATGGTTTTCGCTTCGAAAGTCCTTTTGCGTTCTGTGCTTGATCTCAGCGTTTCTCAACTGGGATCTACCATATTTTTTAAAACAGACATTTAAACTTACTTGCAGCTTGAAGGTTGGCCAATCACTGGGCTGTGATGTAAACCAGATGTACCAATCAGAAATCAGATTAGAGATACCCATTCTACACTGTCATTCAGACCGTGGGGAGCTTGAGCGGAAAGTTTAAATATCTACCACTGATCCCGATAGTTTAATTGACAAGGGATATCACTACCTCGATCACTCACAGATACTTGCTCTAGAATGGTCCCTCTTAGTTGGTCAAAAGTATGGTCTGCCTGCATAAAATATTTCACAATAGGTGCTTCAATATTGGCTGTTCAGAGGCGACTTCTATGCTCACGAGGAATAAAACTATGGTACATTACCAAGTTATTTCTTTCTATGGGTTTGCGATGCACTGTGGTGTGTAAATTGGGTGCTTGTTTGGAAATCAAAATGTCCAAAGACACAATTTGATGTCCCCCCAAGACTTGCCAAAAGTCCCTGGTGGTCCAGCGGCAATCCTGGAGCGATCTCCTGCACTCGGGCTGTCGGCTGCCAGTATTCAAAATGGTGACAATAGCCTTTGCCCTTACTATGTCACAGGGGCTATCAGTGCCATTGGTCTGCCCCTGTCACATGGTAGGAGCATAAGATGACACCTTGACTTATCTATTGAATAGCAACTTATTCAATGATATTCAGCAACATAGCAATACTGATGACTAACTGGCTAACTTACTTAAATATTTTCCCTTGAATATCTACCTCTCAAAGTTTACCAATTGTTCTGAGGACCATACCTATCCAATATATTTTATTCCATTTGACTTCCAGTTATCCTTGCTGGCAAAAAAGAAATGCACTGAAAGTGCTGGGTTGAGTTAAATTAATGAAAGTGGGGGTAGCCTTAGTTCCTGAACACTCAGCCTCCAACAGATTTAACAGCATATTGTCAATATACAAGTGATCACTAGACTGCTCCTACAAATTGTCCTATCCTGTGGATGTGAATGTCCTAAATCTTTGCTTCGCTGGAGTGACTTTTTTATGGACAGTTAATCTTTGGAACTAGGTGAACTTAATCAAATTCTCAAGGAACCATTCTTGCTGCCCAATAATAAAACTGGAGGTTGGGCAATGCAATTCCATGCTTATATTTTGGAAACCATAGAGTGCTCAGTTTTATTCTTGCAGGTTTTTAAGCACAAATAAAATTGGACATGATCCCGTTAAGCTTTCTGAAAAATGTTTGAGGCACCAAACAGGAATTTGTTGAAAAATATACATCAACCTTGGGAGGGCAATTAACTTCATGTTAATAATACTGGATGACCAAGCTGCAGGAAGATGACTCCACGTTTTAAGACCATTCATGATTTTTTCAATTATAGGGACACAGTTTTTTTTCACAAAATATTTTAGTTTAATAATTCCTAAAAATGGCAGTCTCTTGTTTTGCAATTTGAATTTAGTAAACAAGGAGAAATAACCATTTTATTTCCTATAGAAAATACCTTAGAATTATTTTAGTTAAGTTTATAACCAGATGCCGCCCCAAAATGTGATATCAATTTTAAGATAATAGGAGCCAACTGATTAGGATTAGTGACAAACAGCAAAACATCATCTGCATAGATAGAAACGCTATGTGAAATGCCTTTTAAATCTAGTCTCCAGCTCCTACAGGGAATGATGTGCACCCCCTTAAAGTTTACTAATAATACTTCAGTTCCCCACTCATTGCTCCTTTACTCCACTGCAGACACAGGTGTCCCTGGTATACCACATGCTCTGCTTCCTTCTTGGGTCACTCCTCATCTCAGAATATCTCTGCTACATTTTCCTCAAGAGAAGGGATTGTCTCTTCTCCACCTTTAACTCCTGGATCATTCATCAGGGGAAGGAAATCCTTCTTCCACTCTATGGCCTCAGACATTTTCTCTTGAGGAAAAAAGCCGACGAAGATGAATACGCGCACGCCCGTACGTCCAATTTGGGCGCTCAAGGCAGCGCATGCGCACATGCACCAGGTCACTGCCAAATTGGAAGTACGGGCGTGCGCGTATTCATCTTCGTCGGCGGGGCTGTTGGAAGCCGCCTCGCATGGGAGACCGGCACCCATGGATGCCCTTCTACTGCTGCTGCCGGGGGCTTGCGTGGCCGCGGCAGGTGAGCGGGGGCTGGGGGAAAGTTTCATCTCTCTCTGCTGGGGCTTGGATTGGGTTGGTTTGTTTTGGGACTGTTAAATTTCGTCGCTCTCTGCTGGGGCTTGGATTGAGTTGGTTTGGTTTGGGACCGTGAAATTTCATCTCTCTCTGCTGGGGCTTAGATTGGGTTGGGTTGGTTTGGTTTGGGACTGTGAAATTTCATCTCTCTCTCTGCTGGGGCTTGTCTGATGCTTGGATTGGGTTGGTTTGGGACTGGGCGGCTAAGTGCGAGAAGCATTTTTTTCTGTGGATTGGGTTGGTTTGGGACTGGGCAGCTAAGTTCACCACACTAACGCCAGGGTCAGGGTAGGCGGTAAATTAGCAGGTTAAAGACGCGGCAAGATAGCAGGTAAAAAAGGAGATAATCGGGGCACATGTTACTTGTATGGGAGGGAATAGCTAATCCGATCGTTTACATATCATATACATGCCGCGGGTGGAACGAGATACGCGTCGAGTTCAAGAAGCGGTAAGGATCGGTAAAAAAGGATAGTGAATCACGGGTTAGACTTACGCAGCCAAATTGTGAGTACACAGCGGGTTAAAAACGGAGTAACTGTGGCCGCGCTTTACTGTATCGGCCTGAATGTTAGCCTTTAAGTAATCTTCCACCTCTCATAATCTTTAGAAGATCTTAGGCTTACCATCCCCGAATATATTTAATTTGGCCAGATACTGCAGCATATATGATCAGCCATGCTTGCAGAGTTGTGTTTTAACCTCTAAGAATTCCTGCCTCTTCCATTGTAGATCAGGTGAGAATTCCTGCAATATAAAGATCTGGAAGTAAAGGGTCTTGCTGTCCATGCTACCAACATCAGGCAGATCTGGTCTCTGAAGTGGTGCAAACATGGAATAATTGTTCTGGTCCTTTTGTTATTTTTCAGGTTCGGACCCAGTATTCAAATGGCCCTGATACTGTGGTAAACTGCTGCAAGTTTAGAAGCGACTCCGATGAAATCTCTGCTGGATGTGACCCTTCTGTTTTCTCTGGCACTCCGGCAATTCTGATGTTGTTGCATTGACTTCTATTTTCTAGATCATCCTATTTTTTCATCAGAAATTTGTAAGCATGTTTAAGCTTTTCTAATTTTTTGTGCTGCCATAGTGAGCGAGTTTCCCATTTTGTCTACTTTCTCTTCCAGACCATCCACCCATACACTTGTCTCATCGATTGTGGATATGAGCTGTACTACTTTATCAACTATTATTCCTAAATTGGCATTGAGGCTTGAATCTATTTGGGTAGAAAGTTTGTATAGCACTTCTCTCATTGCCTCTGTCATCTCAGCTGGGAGCACCATATGACAAACTTTGATCTCTTTGGATGCCATTTTATCTTCTACACTGGGCATGCAAATTTTTCTCTCATGCATATTAATTGTGGATATCCTGAAAACCCAACTAGCTGGGGAGGTCCCAAGGACAGGACTGGGAACCACTGCTCTAATCTCTAAGTCACACCTCCTGCCTAGTATGAGGAGCATATTTGCTCAATAAAATATTAATGAGTATATATGTATCAAAAGAGTTTGACTGAACAATATGATAAGGTCATCTGCAAGTCAAAAGTTTTCATGTTCACCAAATTTGTACATTAAACTGCCTGATAAAATATAGTGGGAGGCTTGAAAAGCTGCCCCCATGTATTATGGAAGGACTAGAACATAAGTTGTAGAACAGCACAGCTTTGTGGTATTTAAGATATTACTACTCCAAATATAGAATTATGCCATTCATAGTAGATTTAGGGCTAGTTTTACTAAGATTTTTTTTCCCATACAAACAGAATGGGAGAAAAGCCTTGGTAAATTAGACCCTTAGAAAATTACATTAATCATTTTCCATCCCCAGTGTGATATATCTACATGCTTCGATGCTATTTAAATGATAGCACAGCATTTCATTCCAGTATTAGAAAAAAAAAAAAAGTCGTGATTAATGTCTTCTATTTTTTTCTCCTTTGCTAAAAGTTAAATTTATAATTATGCCATCTGGACTATAATAGCAAGCTCTGGTAGTGATTATAAAAAAAAGACTACAGACATTTTTTTTAAGTCAAAGCAGTAACTTGCTGCACAGCAAGTCAAATTTTGGGATTCTGAGATCAAGTTCCCAGGAACGTAGCCTACTGAGAGACGGTAAGCAGATGGTAGGGAGGTGATACCGGTAAAGTATTGGAGAAGAAGCAGTGAGGAGTTGACTTGCTCATTAAAAATACATTCTGGCATTGCTATTGATTTAAAAATGAATGATCAAAGCAGAAACCTGCTACAATTAGAAGACATTTGATCCTAGCAGACCAAGACAAATGTACTAAAGTTTTTCAAACCTCCAAACTATGGCTCACGGGATGTATCTTGCTATTGAGCAGTGTTATCTTGCCACCTTCCCACAACTTCCAAAATTGGCTGTGATCAAAAACCCAGAGCCAGAGATAATAGAATTTGGCAAACAATATCCATGACAGTTGAAGGAGTATGTAGCATCCTACTGCTACTTCAACTCACAGTTCCAGCTTCTGAAAATCAGCACAAGTATTGTACACACAGGCAGCGGCAAAATCACCAAAGAGGTGGCCAATGTGCTGCTGTGTGCACATGTTCTTTCAGCTTTTTCAGGGCAAGGTATCAGCCACACTCTGCTGCTAGCAGCCGGAAGTGTAGGGTAGAGTAGGTGGCTGAGACTGAAGACAGGGAAGGAAGAAGATTGAACCTGGAGAACACTGACCAGGGGGAGGGGGGTGATTGAGGCTGGAGAATTATGAGAGGGAGATTGAGGTTGGCGGGGCACTGAGAGATGGAGATGAATAAGAGGAACCGAGAAGGGAACACAGAGCCAGGAGAAGGTGGGGAGGGACTGAAATTGGAAAATCGATTGTGGTTCAATAAGATGGGGAGATAGAAGGATGAGAATAAAAGGCAAGAAAGTAGAGGGCTTAGACAGAATTAAGACCCAGAGGAGGAGATACTGAGAGGAGAAGGAAAGACATGCAAGAGGTCAAGAGTGAGAGAGAAAATGAGAGAGGGAGAGGAGGAAAGGGGGAGATGGAGGCTAGAGATGGAAAACATTGAAGAGGCGTTGGACAGCAGAATGGTACATGAGGAGAAGAGTGCAATATAAAGTGAGAAGAGAAAATAAATGTTGGCAAAAGAGATGGAAGGGAAGGGAGAGATAGTAAAGTGAAAAGTGAGTAAGAGAGAGATGGAATGGAAGAGGAAAGTAACGGAAAGAAAAATTGAGAAATTATTTTGAACCTTTTGATGAAAAAAAAATAGGTAACAAAAGTAGAAAAATATTTCTTTTTGGTAAATACCAGACTATGCAACACATTGCATAGTAAACTACTACTTATTTATTATCTATTTATTTTGTTTATTTCTTTAAATATTTTTGTTCCACCTAGATTGAAAATACATGCTAAGTGGTACTACATTTCCTGTACAATTTTTAATTCTTTAAAAATGTGTATGTGCAATAACTGACAACACCCCTGCACAACATTTGTAATACCCTATTACAGTCAACAATTAGAAAATCTTGCTGGTGCTATTTTTTTTTTTTTCATTATCAGAACCCTGCAGCCACCCATGCTTCACCATTCTTTCTCATTATCTTTCCTCCTTTCACACCTCCCCCACATTTCCCTGAGACAACAAAGAAGACAGGTTGATTGTAATGGGGCAAGTGCAATAGAATCCAAAAAGGCACCAGATGCAAGCCGGAACCAAGGCTGGCAAAAGAAGGAAAGCAGTAAAGAAGCAAGGAGCCACATGCCAGAGCATCACAGGCAAGAAGGATAAGAGAGGGACGGGCTTCCCAAGCATCATTGCCAAAACATAGGAGGAAGGCATGGACCTGAGTGTTGCCAGTAGATGTGCTTAGTTAGCACAGATAAAGGAATACGGGAAGCTATGGGGCTTACTGGTAGAGTGAAAAAGATGGGGGAGAGGGCCCACTTTTAGGATGGGAGGGTGAAAGCAAGAGGGAGTAGATACTGGGAGCAGAAAGGGGGAAGACAAAGGTGAACACAGAGAGGAGGAAAAAGAGTAGGGAAACACTGTAGAGAGGGGTCAGGGCATCACTATGCAGAGGCATAGGTTTTGAAAATTTTAAAAGATAAACTTGCAAGTTAATTTCTCTCTGAAAATATGCTATAGGTACATGGGTACAACATTATCTTCCCCCTGCACTGCTGGGGTTAGGGGTGTGCCTGGAAATTTCTTCTATACGAGTCATTATTTTGTTTTGTAAGTCATCTTATGTTTCATTCATTTCATTTTGGAAGTTATTTCAAGTTTTTTTTAATGTAATTTATTTCATGTCTATGAAAGCCAGTGGGGGAAGTAATGGATCTTATTTTTAACTAACATTCGGGTTTTCTATCCAAGTTGTATTGAACTTGCAGGTATGAATCAGCAGCAGCAGAGACTACAGCACTCCAAGACACCAAGAGGGTGACAGAGGAGCAGAAAGAGTGGCATGGACACCCCAAGGCGCCAAGAAATGGTAAAGTATCCAAACAAGGTAACAAACGTCCCATGGCACTGCAAGGGGGGGGGGGGGGGGAGGCTTCCATACAGAAGGCACCAGAAGAGGGGAAAAAAGGCAACACAAAAGTGGTATGAACACCCCAAGACACCAAAAGAAGGGCAAAGGATGCAAACATTAGTGGCATGAATACTTCAAGGTACTGTGAGAAGGGTAAAGCAACGTACACCATATCATGAAGATCCCAAAGCTCCCAAAGAGTACAAAAACATCACCAAAAGAGGGAGAATGGGCTCCAATAACAATGACATGAAGACCCTAAAGCACCCAAAGAGGGGCGAAAGATGTATAGTGCCATGAACTCCAGAGAGCACAATGAGAGGGCAAAGCAGAATAAACAGTGGCAAGAACATCCCGAAGAACTGTGAAAAAGGAAAAGCAGAACCGATAGTGGCATGAACAGGCAAAGGCATTAACGAGAGGGGCAAAGCAACATCTACTGTGGCATGAACAGCCTTAGGCACCCAAAGTGGGGAAAGCAGCACTAGCAGTGGCATGAACAGCCCAAGGGACAGAGAGAGGGGGGTAAGGATGCAAAGAGAGTGGCATCAACACAAGCCTTAGAGAGGGAGTCAAGTCTTCCCAATGAAGAGACATGAAAAGTGCAGTGTCCCAGGGACCTGTACTAGGAGCAGTTTCATTTAACATACTTTTAAATGATCTAGAATCCTATCGATCTATGGTGCGGCTGCACCTTGAGTACATTGCGCAATTCATTTCGCTGCACCTCAAAAAGACAGCAGAGCTAGAAAAAGTACAGAGAATGGCAACAGCAATGGTTACTGGGATAAAGACCTGGGAAAGCTCCGGATCTCACCAGGAGACTCTGGGTTTGCAGCCAAATTGCCGGAGCTCCGGAGACCATCTTCAAATCTCCAGATGCCACAGCAGTAACACTGAGCAAATACTGTGCACAGGGCTGGTGCAAGGGTGTTAGGCTCCCTAGGAGAATCTTCTGTCCTGTACCCTCCCCCTTCCCCCGATCCTGACCTCAATCACTGAGACCGCCGCTCGTGTCCCGCCGAGTGTTTGCTTTTATCGGCCTCGAGCAGGATGGGCATTGCTCGTGGCCCGCTGAGTCTCTACTCCTCTTAGCCATGAGCGGGATAGGCTTCACTTGTGATCCCACATGGCTGTTCTTCACCACCACTTAATGGTTGGCACCCTAGGCGACCGCCTAATTCACCTAATGGGATGCACCGACCCTGACTATACAGTCAGCCAGTCGCTTCTCTGCCACGCTCTCTCTCTTCCTGTGCACTGTGCACGTGCTGTTGTGTTCATGCAGGAGCAGTGGGTGAGATTTTTTTCCCTGCGTTGAAGAGCACACCCTGCTGAAGCACAGGTGAAGCACTGCAAGGGGTGCGTGGCGCTGTTGTACAAGCTTGTCTGTACACCAGCACAGTCCCCGGATGCAGCCTGGAAAGCCTGAGTGAGGAAGACTGGAGAAGACTTAAGTCAGGAGAGGGAGCGGTCAGTTAGATGCTTATTGGATGGAAATGAGGGGGGTGGGGGTGGGGAATCAAAGCCTTTTCTGCCTAGGAGAGGGTGGGCACAGCAGTAGACGAAAAGATGATGGTGGCCATGCAGGAGAGGAACTGGATCACGAACCTTGCCCCTTAGTGGCATTGGATCCAGCACCAGCAAATGGGGGGGGGGGGGGGGGGGAAGCATAGGTAGGGATCAAGGAAGGGGAAGGGAGGATGGGAAGGAAAGCACCGGGGATCCTTAACTCTAGGTGGGAGGGAGGAAGAGGAGAATGTTTCAAGTTTAGAATAGCATTGTATTTGCATCTTGCATTGAAGAAAATAATTAAAAAAAAAAAAAAGAATGAATGTTTGTTGATGTCTGTTAGGGGTAGGAAAGTGAAAGTTCACAGTGCTGCTGTGCCCGGCACTCTTCCCCCCACCCACCCATGCTAATGTACAGAAATCTGAACAAAATTCAAAAGTTCCCAGGTATGGTGAAGGACTGGCTCCCTTATGAAGAAAGTCTAAACAGGTTATGGCTTTTCAGCTTGCAGAAGGGAAGACAGAGGGGATATAACAGAGATTTATACAATTATGTGTGGTATGGGACAGGTTAACAAAGAGCAGTTACATACATTATCAAACATAGAAACAGAGAAATGGGATGGCAGCTGAAGACCGTGTGGCTCTTCAAGTCTGCCCATCCAGTAGTACTAGGACGCGGGGACACTCACTGAAACTAACTAGCAGCAGACATATAACACATGTAAGAGAGTATTTTTTCAGTCAAGACACACAATCAAGCTACAGAACTTACTGCCAGAGATGTGGTTCAGGCTAGTAATATAACTACGTTTAATAAAGGTGTGACAGGGTGCCCAATCCTGCCCCTTAAAAGGTAGTGCTTCTGCCCCTTACAAACATTGCGGCAGTGGCTTCAGCTGCTCTGAGTGTCCTCAGTTCATGCCAGGGGTCTCAGCCAGACCCTGCTCCTGCAGTGATGTCAGTGTAGAGTCAGAATGATAGAGAAGTGCACCACTCTCTGTTGGGAGGGGGTTGTGATGAAGTACAAAATTGTTGCCTCCATGTGATGCAGTCAGAGGTCCGGAGAAAGTCAGAGGTTTAGGAGGAGTCAGTCTTAATGCAGGGCTGAAGCTGTGGGTGGCTCACCTTAAAGGAGGGCACGGAGTGGGTCTGTCCCGCCACAGGGAAGGGACCAGAAGGAGTGAGCTCTCTTTTGGGCAAAGTGGTGCCTGGCGAGAGGAAGACATTCAGGAGTCCAGGAGGGGTGAAGTCTGAAGAGAAGTGCATTTGGAAGTTCTGAGTCTGAAGGTCCAAGGAAGAAGGGATCATTTCAGAACAGGGGATTGTCAATTTGGAAGCATCAGAGAGAAGCTGCTTGCCAGGTGAAGATCTAAAGAAGTACTTGACAGAATATTCAGAAAGGAGCTCCCTGAATTGAGATTGAGAACAGAGAAAGAGAAAATAACCTTCTTTACAAAAACGGTACTGGGCATGCCCAGAGAGGAAGAGTACCTTTCTCAAAGAATTCACTATTTGATGGATTTTGTGAAGTGCGTTGAAAGAAGAGTTAGTTTTGGATTTCATTTTTACCCTGACATTGGTTAATAAAGGATTTTCTTTTTGCACAACAGCCTTTGAGCCCGTGTGGTGCTTTTGTGACTTCTTTACTGGACTGGTGTGCAGGAAGAGCCCCTGTGCATAGAAGAAATCCTAAGGGCCTTGCAAAGAGTGACTTTTCCCCCTGCAACCGCAGGAGGTCATGGGAACTTGCATCATCAATGATCCTGCCCAACTCCCCATGAGCTGACAGGGACTTGGGGGCTACAAAAGTTTGGACAAGTTTCTGGAGGACAGTCCCTAGAAAATCATTAGCCAGATGGACTTATCCACCCCTAAATTTGCGAGCAGAGTAACATGAAACAGACTTTCATATTGGGATTATCTGGGTACTTCCAAGACATCCAGACTGGCTGCTGTTTAGACAAGACATTGGGCTTGATGGGCCATTGGTTTGACCCAGCGTGGCATTTCACATGTTTCTATATTCTTAATACAGCATCAAGAGTGGCAGTGGTTAACATGACCATTAAGGAATTATCTTCATCCTCAGGATTTCCAATTGGTTGTTCAAGTGTTGGTGCTTTGTGATCTAGATTACGGTAACTCTTTATATTTGGGGGTTACCCAAATATTTGATTTGGGTGTTCTAACTGGTCCAAAATGCAATGGTTCATGTTGTGCTTGGTTTACATTGGGATGTGAGTGTTAAACCTCTTATGAGGGAGCTCTATTGATAGCCCATTTTCAGTGCTCACAATTTAATCTCCTTCTTTTGCTACATAAAGGGATTTATTTGGAATGTCATTATTGTTTGGCTGATAAGGTTTCTTGGTATGTTCCTTCTCATCCTTTGTGGTACCGCCCATTAGTGATTTTCACTTGTAGGTGACGAGATCAAATGCTTTTTTAGTAGCAGGACCTATTCTGTGAAATGTTTATCGATGAAGATGCATAATGAATGAAATTATTACAAATTTCAAAAGAAAGGCAATTTTTTTCTCATAATTTTTATGATTAGAGCTTTTGTGTTTTGGAGGGCAATTTGTGGATGGTCTGTAAAGTGCACTGTTTTTATCGTTCTTTGCTGATGTGTTGTTGTATTATGTTATTTGCAATTTATATATTGCTTTTATGATTATGTATGTATGCTGCAATCCACATCAGACATGATTGGAATTGTGAAATTTAAGAATGTTAAATAAAAAGTGAAGACCTTAAGGCACCAGAAAAGGGGAAAAAAAGGTACAAGTAATGGTAGCATTAACACCACAAGGCACTGTGATAATAGCAAAGCAACATAAATATCCCAATACACCAAACAAAAGCAAAGGGCAATTATAACAGTGATATGAAGATCCCTTAGTCACCAAAAGAGGGACAAAGAACAATGACACCAGTGGCATGGACATACCAAAATACAGTGAAAGGGCAATAGCAACACAAACAATGGAATGAATGGCATCAGTGAAAGATGGGCTGGGGAGTCAGGTATGGAGACTTGACTTCCCCCTTTGCTGTGCCTTTGCTGGTATGAATTTTGTAGAGGGGAATGGGGTGTCCAGGATGCCAGTCTCCTCCAAAAGCACTGAGAGAGAAGTAGGTTAGCAGGAGTAGAGGTATCAACATGCCAAGGCACAGGATGTAGAGTGAGGCAGATGGAAGGGTGGTATCAAAACCCCAAGGCACAGAGTGCAGAGCAAGAAAGAGCAGTAGCATCTACATCCTAAGCATAGAATAAGAGATACGGCACCTCTATTTTAAAGAAGCCTGATCTAGATGTTTTGGATATCACAAACTATAGACCTGTTTCTAATGTACCTTATCTAGGCAAATTAATAGAGCAAGGTGTAGTGACCCAACTTGGTGAATTGATTGTGGGAAATAATTTTTTTAGATCATTGTCAGACGGTCACAGTAATTAGGGATGTGCATCGTCTTTATGACAAATTAAAATATCGTACTATATTTCTTAATTCATCATATATCGGTAAAATCGATAAACGATCGCTTTTTCCCTGAATTTTCATGAAAAATCATTTTTCGGCTTAATTTTTGTTACTTTTTGTTACTAAGCCGAAAAACGATTTTTTACTAAAAAAAACAAAACAATGCCGATCCGCGGGAAAACTAGATTTTCCCGCGGCTACATGAACCCAAAAGCGCAAACGATCGGGCACCCGATGCACATATCTAATAGTAATATAGTATCTCTTATCCATGTTATAGTACCAAAACTGCTCTGGTAATTTTAACAGACACCTTGAGGAGATGTTTTAGAATGAGGCTTAAATTTGGTGGTTGTCTTTGACAATGTAGATCATGGTATTCTTTTGACATATCTCATGGTCCTCACTGTCAATAGGGTGATGTTAAATAGATTTGCATCTTTAAAAAAAAAAAAGAACAGCCATGTGGGGCTTCGAGCGGAGCCTATCCTGCTCGCAGCAAAAGGAGTAGAGATTTGGCGGGCCGCAAGCAGTGCCCAACCTGCTTGAAACCCAGAGAAGCACACACTCGATGGGTGCGAATGAGGTAGAGGTCGGGACTAAGACCAGGGGTGTCAGTGTGACTGGGGGGGGGGGGGGGGGAAGAGTGTAAGGCAGAAGGTTCACCTAGGCCACCTAAAACCCTTGAACCAGCCCCACCATCTGTGGAAATATAAGGGCACAGTATCAGTGTTCAGTCTGAAATAATGTTTTTGAGGGTACTGTGCAATTTCAGATTGATAGGATTCTACATACAGTCAGCTTTTCACCAAATACAATTAGTATGAAATTTTCATCCATACATGTTACAACTACTTGGCAATTATTATTCATGTGACAGTGATTAGCTGACTTGATTATTGGAATGTGTTATATTCAGATCTATATTAGAAGCAGCTGACAAGGCTATAGTATGTTGAGAACACAGTCATCCAGATTTCTTATGGGTTTAAAATTGCATGATCATATTAGTCTTGTTTTAGATGCTTCCTGTAACTTATAGAGTGGATTTCAAGGCTTTTATGTTGCTTGTTAAATTACTTTTTATTTAAAAGACAGAATAGCCTAATTTACTCACAAACCAGGCAGATATACTGTTCTCAAGATTTTTTATTTTTTTGCTGTGTATTTCTCTAATGCTGATATAAAATATGTGTAAACAAGGAAAGGAGCCTTTTCCTGTTTGGACCTGCACTGTGGAACTCAATGCCTAAGGGGCAGATTTTAAAAGATTTACATGTGTAGGGGGGTTACGTGGGGGTGGGGGGCATGGCCAGAGGCCTCTGCAGGGCCGCTGGGCCGGGGGATCATGTGCCGGCAGTCGGCCGGCAGGCGTAACTTCTACAACAAAGGTATGAGGGGTTTTCTTTAGGGCTGGGGGAGGGACAGGTAGGGGAAAGCAGGGGAAGGTGGGGGGGGGGGGGGGGGAGGAAAGTTCCCTCTCCAAGGCTGCTCCGATTTCAGAGCGGCCTCGAAAGGAATGGGGAAAGCCAGCTGGTCTCCACGAGGGCTCTGCGCGTGCATGTTATAAAATTGGGTGTACATTTGTGCACGCCGGTTAGCACGCACAAATGTAGGCCGCACGTGTAGGTTTTAAAATCTGCCCCTAAGTATCTTAAAACTACTGGGGCAGATTTTAAAAGCCCTACGCGTGTAAATCCAGGAGGATTTACGTACATAGTCTATTTTCAAAAGGCCTGGTGGCGCGTGTAAGTCCTGGGGCTTGAAAAACTGGGCAGCCTGGGGGCAGGGCATTGCGGTCCGGGGGCAGGGTAGGGGCATGGCCAGAGGTCTCCGCAAGGCTGCTGGGCAGGGGATCACGTGCCGGCAGTTGACCGGCGCACGCAAGTTACGTCTGCCACAGGCAGGCGTACCTTGTGAAATAAATATATGGGGGGGTTTCAGGGTGGGGGCAGGACAGGTAGAGGAAGGAGGAGGGAACAGGGAAAGCCAGCTGGTCTTCCCGAGGGCTCAGCGCACGCAAGGTGCGTGTGCTGACCCCTGATTTTATAACATGCGCGCAGCTGCGCGCGCATGTTAAAAAATCGGGTGTACGATTACCATCATGGCTAAAAGGTGAGGTTAAAGAGGCTATTTTAGCCAAAAAAAAATCCTTCAAAAACTGGAAGAAGGATCCATCTGAAGAAAATAGGATAAAACATAAACATTGTCAAGTTAAGTGTAAAACATTGATAAAGCAGGCGAAGAGAGAATTTGAAACGAAGTTGGCCATAGAGGCCAAAACTCATAATAAAAACTTTTTAAAATATATCCGAAGCAAGAAAACTGTGAGGGAGTTGGTTGGACCATTAGATGACTGAGGGGTTAAAGGGACTCTTAGGGAAGATAAGGCCATTGCAGAAAGACTAAATTCATTCTTTGCTTCCGTGTTTACTAATGAGGATGTTGGGGAGATACCAATTCCAGAGATGGTTTTCAGGGGTGATGAGTCAGATGAACTGAACCAAATCACTGTGAACCTGGAAGATGTAGTAGGCCAGATTGACAAACTAAAGAATAGCAAATCACCTGGACCAGATGGTATGCATCCTAGGGTACTGAAGGAACTAAAAAATGAAATTTATGATCTATTAGTTAAAAGTTGTAACCTATCATTAAAATCATCCATTGTACCTGAAGACTGGAAGGTGGCCAATATAACCCCAATATTTAAAAAGGGCTCCAGGGGCAATCCGGGTAACTATAGACCAGTGAGCCTGACTTCAGTGCCAGGAAAAATAGTAGAAACTATTCTCAAGATCAAAATCATAGAGGATATAGAAAGACATGGTTTAATGAACATAGTCAACATTGATTTACCCAAAGGAAGACTTGCCTAACTAATCTGCTTCATTTTTTTGAAGGGGTTAATAAACATGTGGATAAAGGTGACTCGGTAGATGTAGTGTATTTGGATTTTCAGAAAGCGTTTGACAAAGTTCCTCATGAGAGGCTTCTACGAAAACTAAAAAGTCATGGGATAGGAGGTGATGTCCTTTCATGGATTACAAACTGGTTTAAAGACATGAAACAGAGAGTAGGATTAAATGGTCAATTTTCTCAGTGGAAAAGGGTAAACAGTGAAGTGCCTCAGGAATCTGTACTTGTACAGGTAGTTTTCAATATATATATATATATAAATGATCTGGAAAGGAATATGACAAGTGAGGTTATCAAATTTGCGGATGATACAAAATTATTCAGAGTAGTTAAATCACAAGTGGATTGTGATACATTACAGGAGGCCCTTGCAAGACTGGAAGATTGGGCATGCAAATAGCAGATGAAATTTAATGTGGACACGTGCAAGGTGTTGCATTTAGGGAAAAATAACCTTTGCTGTAGTTACACGATATTAGGTTCCATATTAGGAGCTACCACCCAGAAAAAAGACCTAGGCATCATAGTGGATAATACTTTAAAATTGTCAGCTCAGTGTGCTGCACCAGTCAAAAAAGCAAACAGAATGGGAATGGTTAATAAAATGGAAAATGTCATAATGCCTCTGTATCGCTCCATGGTGAGACCGCACCTTGAATATTGTGTACAATTCTGATCGCCGCATCTCAAAAAGATATAATTGCGATGGAGAAGGTACAGAGAAGGGCTACCAAAATGATAAATGGGATGGAACAGCTCCCCTATGAGGAAAGGCTGAAGAGGTTAGGGCTGTTCAGCTTGGAGAAGAGACGGCTGAGGGGGGATATGATAGAGGTCTTTAAGATCATGAGAGGTCTTGAACGAGTAGATATGAATCGGTTATTTACACTTTCAAATAATAGAAGGACTAGGGAGCATTCCATGAATTTAGCAAGTAGCACATTTAAGACTAATTGGAGAAAGTTCTTTTTCACTCAATGCACAATTAAGCTCTGGAATTTGTTGCCAGAGGATGTGGTTAGTGTAGTTAGTGTAGCTGTGTTTAAAAAAGGATTGGATAAGTTCTTGGAGGAGAAGTCCATTACCTGCTATTAATTAAGTTGACTTAGAAAATAGCCACTGCTATTACTAGCAACAGTAACATGGAATAGACTTAGTTTTTGAGTACTTGCCAGGTTCTTATGGCCTGGATTGGCCACTGTTGGAAACAGGATGCTGGCTTGATGGACCTTTGGTCTGACCCAGCATGGCAATTTCTTATGTTCTTAAAATCTGCCCCATTGTGAATTATTCAACATTTTGGAAAGGTTTTAAGACATGGCTCTTTATAAATACTTTAGTTCTTATAGGAAGATAAAGCTCTGTTAATTTCAGCTGGATTATTTAGTAAAGATTTTGGAATTATTAGTTTAATTTTGCTTATGTAGAAAAAAGATCTTTATATAAATTTATATTTTATATATATTGTGTTTTGATCTGTAAATTGCTTGCCGCTTTTATTAGATGAGCATCTAAAAAAAAGGCAAAAAAGAAAGAAAGAAAGAAGAATGGCATCAACGATCAAAACATAAAAGAAGGGGCTAAAACAGCAAATATTCCTTGGCACAGAATGTAGAGCAAGGCAGCAAAAAGATTGATATCACGCCAAGGCTGTTCTGGATATCACACTTAAACTATCTCCTATAGACCCAGCAGAGATCAAGCTATCAGTGTCACTGCACTCTCTGCACACACTGAATACTCAGAGAATCTCTGTGAAAAAGTAAACCTTTCCTAAAGGCAGAACTTTTATGTGAAGGATATTGAAATGCAATTTATGGCTTACACCAGTGATGGCCAACCTTTTGAGCTCAGTGTGTCAAAATTCATAAAAAAAACCGAGCATAACTCAGGTGGTGTGTCACTTCTAGAAAAATCCATAATTGTGATATTTGTAGCTCTAATTAATTACAAAAAGTAATAATTTTAATATACCTTACCTGCTTAGTGACTTTTTTGTTGCTGAATTTCATCGGCTAAATCTTCAATTAAAACACTCTCTCCCCCTCCCACCCCCCCCCCCCCCACACACACACAAACTCTTACTCCCCTGGATTTTCTCATACACACTCATGCTCTCACACTCACTGGTTCCCTCACATACACACAAACACACACACCCAGGCAGGCTCCCAGTCATTCTCACACCACTCCCGCTCTATCCTCCAGGCAGGCACCAATTCATTCTCACACACACACAGACCCCCAGGCAGGCACCCATGCATTCACACACATACACCCCCCAGGCAGAGTCCCATTCATACACATGCACACACTAAAGGCAAACCCCCCTCTCTTTTGCCAGCAACCTCGGAACCTCTCTCATTCCTCTGCTGCCACTGTCACTGCTGCCACATGACTATTGGGGATGTTGCTATTCTTGCACATTCCCAAAGATTACATGTGCCAATCACTAAAAAGATTTTATTTTTTTTTTTACCTTTGCTGTCTGATCTGTTTTCTAATTGGTTGGTCACAGGCTTTTTTTTTTTCCACCTTCCCTTTCTTATTTTTTTTTGCCAATTCCTTTTATATTGTCTTTTTTTCTGTTTCTTTTCTCTCCATCTTCTTCCCTCAAACACACAGTCAGGTTCTCATTCTCACATGCATTTCTCTCTCTCACACACAGGCTCTCACTGTCACATGCTCTCTCTCATACAATCATTCATAGACACAGTCTCTCACTGGCACATGCTGTCTGACTCACACACACAGGCTCTCTCTCTCTCACACTCCCACATGCTGTCTTGCTCAAGCACATGCAGTCTCTGCAAACATTCAGGTCCTCACACACAATCTCTCAACTCATCTCATACACGTGCGCACACACACACACACACACCCTCTACAGACCCTCAGCCTCTCTCTCACCTCTGGGCCTCCTCTTCGCGGGTCGCCACAGGATGGGCTCTGCAGTGGCCCTGCTACCAGGCCTCTTCCTCTTCTCGGGCAGCTGTGACTTGGGATTTGCGGCGGCCCTTAAGCGCTGCTCCTCTTCTGCACGCGCTGATGCTTTTCCTCCTTCCTGCCCACGCGGCTCCAGCAACATTTACTTCCGGGACCACCCAGGCAGGAAGGAGGAGGAGCATCAGCGCTTTCAAACATGATCTTTTTCTTTGGGCTGTGGTGACATGAGCCTCACCACGGCCCTGCCTATCTGCCTGTCGCTGTGCCGCATGCGCCTCCCTGCGCCCGGGGGCATTGGGTGGGGGGTGGAGGGGTCTGGAGGGTGGGGGGATACTAAAAAACTAATTTTAAAGGGTTGGCGCAGCCGATAAAAAAAAGGCTCGGCGCAGCTGATAAAAAAAAAAAAAAATTTGATAGTCCCGAAACGCTACACGTGTCAGCAAAAACGGCTCGGCGTGTCATAGGTTAGCCATCACTGGCTTACACACTACTGTCATGGCTCCCTGGTTAACATGTATTTTTTGTTGTGTTGACCTAGAATTTGAATGTTGACCTAGTATATGAATGTTGATTTTGTAAACAACTTTGATCTTCTTTTGGAATGACGGTATATAAAATGCCCAAATAAATATATTTTGTCTGCTCATAGCATTGGATATGTATTTTATCTTTCTAAAAGAAAGAGCTTACAGCATCTCCTAGAAACAGAAACAATAGTACACTATGGGACTGATGCAATAAAAGTTGCGGAAAGTGGGCACAGACGTTTCAGCACCCACTTTCTTAGCAGACGCATGGCTCCTGCAAGGGGGGCACCATGCAATAAACAAATTAGGGGGTCGTGCTAGCAAGGAGGCGCTAGGGTGCTAGTGCGACCTTAGCGCCTCCATGCTAATGCAACCCCGAGGTTACCGGGGTTATGGTTTTCATAACTGCAGTCAGCTGGTTATGAAAAGTGATGCCAACTTTATCGCGTTGGTTTTCATTACTGCAGCTGGCCGGTTATGAAAACTGACGCCGAGCTTATCGGCATCGGTCTTCAAAGCGGCCGGCAGATTTTTTTTTTCTTGTTTTACTTTAAAAAAAAAGTACAGAAAAGCAGTTTTTTCTGCTTTTCTGCACTTTTTTTCAGTGCGTTCAGCTATTAACGCCTGCTCCAGGCAGGCGTTAATAGCTGAGCGATACATGTGCGTCTGAGACGTACATTTATTTTTTTGCATTTGGAGAAAATGAGTTAGCGCTCATCACATGCAAATGCATGTGAATGAGGCTATTACTCATTCACTCTGCGTTGGATGCGCGTTAAATAGGCGCTAATTCCCCGATTGCATTAGGGAGTGGATTAGCGCCTATTTAACCCACATCTGACAGCGGGTTAAACAGTGCGCTTGGCTGCGAGCACTGTATTGCATCGGCCTCTATGTATTGACTTTCTCAGATGCTGTCTACTCTACTGCTGTTCTGGGGTGTCACACAATATCACCTTTAGGCAGACAGAAAGCTAGCTGTTACAGTCACTGCACAGTAGGGGTGTGCATTCATTTTGAACTTAAATGTAAAACGCAACTTATTTTTTTTTTTAACTTAAAAAAGTGATGAGGCGTAAACGATCGGATTTCCAACTTATTCAACATAGCTATGTTGAATACGTTGGAAATCGCGATTGTTGATCTAAATAAAAATTTAAACCCCTCACCCTCCTTAATCCCCCCCCCCCAAGACTTACCAAAACTCCCCAAGCTGGCCAAAAGTTCCGTGAGGGTCCGGGAGCAGACGCGCGGGGAATCACGTGACGCCGCGTCACTCCGACGTGGCGCCGACGTCACGTGATTCCCCTCGGGTTCGCTCCCGGACCCCTCGTTGGGCCTAAAAGTGCCTTTTGGGCCCAACGAGGTTCCGGGAGCGGACCCGAGGGGAGTCACGTGACGCCGCGTCACTCCGACGTGACGCCGACCTCACGTGCTCCTTGCAAAGGAGTTCAGAAATGGCGTCCTGACCCCGCTGGACCACCAGGGAGTTTTGGTAAGTCTTGGGGGGGGGGGGATTAAGGCGGGTGAGGGGTTTAAATTTTTATTTGCACATATGGACATAGACTCAACTTATAGAATTCTCCATATGTCCATATTGACCGCAAATGACCCCCCCTTTCGACTTATGGACTTATGAACTTAAACCTTTGGTCTGCACATCCCTACTGCACAGCACACATTGAGCACGCAGAGACAATCTCTGTGAAACAGAGCGCCCTTCCTAAAGATACCACGCTGAGATCACTATTCAGAAAGCTAGTGCATGGAAAATGTATCTGGATAAAATTACGTAACATAAAATTTCACAAATTTTCAGTGGGACGTGCTGAGATAAGATTAGTCGCTGAATATATGCCAATAAAGTTAAGCGTGTAACTTTAGCTGGATAAGTTAAGGCAAGTATTTTTCTGACTAGACTTGTGCATGTAACTTTAGACAGACAGTGTTCAATGTGTGTGCTCACCAGCTTATTTTTAGCCCTGCCTCCAGAATACCTCCTTCACCACCCCTTTTTGTCTAGATAAATTTTGTATATACAAAACGTTATATGCACATAGGTTGGGGGGGGGGGGGGAGTTGGAATATATGAGCATTAGGTTTTGTGTGGGTAACTCTCAAGATTACCTGTATAATACCTTTCCATATCAACCTCATTCTATCTACTCTTAGCCCCGCTGAAATCTTATAGCTTGTATCACTCTAAAATTAACAGCTTACAGCGTCTACTAGTACTATGGCACAGTGCACAGTAAGCAGCGGCAGCACTTAGTGCACTAAAGTATTGACAGGTTGATGGTACACTTAACACTAGCAGTCGCCACTCTGACTCGCTTTATTTATTTATTTATTTATTTATTTATTTAAATGCTTTTATATACCGACAACCGTTTGCACATCGTGTCGGTTTACATATAACTTAAAACCAGGGTATATATAGGCATAGCCTTTACATAGAACAAAGAACAAGTAAAAACAGTAGTAAAACAAGAACTAAATAAATTTGGGGGAGGGAGTCAACAGGGAGCAACATAGGTTGGGATGGGGTGGGAACAACAAGGAGGGGGTGGGGTTATATACAATGCATCATAAATACATACAATGTTGTTTCAGGCGATTGTTCGAGGGAGAGAAGACGGGAAAAAACAGGGGGGGCTGGAAAAATGTGATGGCTATATGTGGGTCACAGAGGGAGAAGGGTTATTTATCGAGGGTGAGGGGGGGTAGGCTTGAAGGAAGAGCCATGTTTTGAGTTTCTTTTTGAAAGTGGGTGTGGAGGTTTCAGTACGTAGGTCACTGGGCATAGAGTTCCAGAGGGATGGGCCGGCAAGAGAAAGGGCTCTGTTAGTGGTAGATATAGGTCTGTCGAGCGACCTTTATACCTTATCCCCTCTTATGTCACCTATATTCTTTGTATCAGGAAACCACACTGACACTGATGTTGGTAGAATAAGGCCGCAGCTTTTATTTACACATCATATCTTAAACCTTCATGGGTACCCGGGCTAGTAATCTGTGTCCATCGCTGCCCGCCATAGGGACCACGCAAGGCCTCATTAATCCATGGCCCCCTGCCTTGTCCTCAAGCAAGGGGGCCCCGCCCCTCGGCACCTTCCACGCCATCACCTTTTGCACTTCCCCGAGCGCTAATCGGCGACCCAGCCATCTTGTGATACCTCCGGCACCACTGTACATAGCCCCAACCAGCCCGGGTTACCGCCCTTCCTCCAAGCTGCGACAGTGTCCCGCAAACATTATGGTTAAGTCATAAACTAACATAAGTTTTCTACCTGCTACCTACATAAACATGTTAAACAAAGTTGTCCTGATGAGTATTATCATTTGAACAACCTGACTGCTCCTGTATTTCATTATCTTCCAATTGCAGGGAGGGTGGGTGGGTGGGTTTCCGTTGGGAGGGATCCAAAAAGGATCGCCTCCCGGGCATCGCGGCCCTTTAAAGGGCCCGCAACGTCATCCCTATGCACCGGCGTCTCTCCCCTCTCACATCACAGCCCTGGGCGGGGCTATGATGCGAGAGCTTTTTTCTTCTGTCTCGGGGAAGGGGCTGGAGGGGCGCCCGCACCCGCGAGGGAGTGCGCGCTAGCACCCCCCCTCCCCCTCTCCATCCATTGCATGTGGAGGGCCGACGCTGGGGTTAAGGGTGGGCTCCATGCAGGTGAGTCCCACCTATTTCAATTCTTTTTTTATAGAGTTTTCCTGGAATTCTCAGATTTGAAAAGCAAGGAGCTTCACAAGCTGTATATTGATTGTTTGAAATCAATCACACAAATGACTCAAAATGGTGCCTGTTCAAGGTTAAATTTTTATTTCAACTAAAAAACCCCCAAAATAAAACAAAAAACAAATGACAGATGCCACGACAGGCTGGTTCAAAAACTGTTTACAAGTCATTGTTCCTCCTCTTTGTCCCATATTCCACTGGTCTCAGGCTGTCTGAAACCAAGTGAAAACAAAGAGGTAGATCTTCAAAACATACGTGCGCGCATACTTTTGTCCGCGCCGGTGGCGCGAACAAAAGTACACCAGAATTTATAAGATACGCGCGTAGCCGCGCGTATCTTATAAAATCCTGGGTCGGCACGCGCAAGGCTGCGCAAAATCGGCACGCCCCCGGACACACCCCCTCTCACCCCTTTTACGAAGCCCCGGGACTTGTGCGCACCGGCGGCCTATGCAAAATAGGCGCGCTGGCGCGCAAGTGCTTTGCAAGCTTAAATCCGGGAGGATTTACGCGTGCAGGGGTTTTAAAATCTACCCCAAAATGTTTTGCTTAATGCTTTCCCCACTGAAACACTTTTTGTTGGCAATTTTATTTCAATTTGTTACCTATGACATGAAATGTAAAGACAACCTTTAGTGCAAAGGCCTCTTCATAACAGATTTATTGTTTTTCTTATAATTAATGACCACAAAAAATAGGTTAGAGCATACATGGTTTTGTTGAGTTTATTCAAACCTACTGCACTAGTAAATAAAAACACTCCTGGAAAGGATGCTATTTTTTGTTTGGTAACATATGCTTAAAGACCTTACAAGAAATGGTACGAGAGCAGCTGCTGCTTTTGGCAACGGAGGCTCTAGCTTCACTAGATGTTGTGAATAAATACAGTATGAGTGTACTCTCATAAACAGTGTAGTAATACTGCATATTTACAAAGAGACACAACTTAGAAAATCCCTGTCCACGCATTATTTTAAGTACACCCCTCAGGGACACAATGCTGACATTTTAAAATGTGCTGGTTCACAAGGCCTGCTTTGCGGTGGATCACAGCGGGGTCACTCAAGAAAGCAGGCTTCCCACAGGCAGCTTGTGGCATATCCCTCACTGGTCTCACAGATCTGAAGGTCATGCGTGGATGTGTGTTGTGAATGACAAAATAGTAAACCTCAACCATGATAACTTGAAAACAAAGTCAACATTTGGAGCTCACAAAAAGCATTTCTGTATCAAACTTTTTAACATTCCTCAGATTCACGCAGACACATCCTGTCACATTCACATACTCTTCTTTATTTTTTTATCTGAAGTCATTACAGAACCTTTTAAATGGCTCTTAGTCCAAACAATTCAGATTTGCAAAGGGAATAATTAATTTTGATGGCAGCCTTTTGTTCTTAGTGTATTCAAGGAGCTGGGTAAAGAAGGGGGCCCTCATGGCAGATTGTCCATGAGACATTGTTCTGTGCCAAGTGACGGTAAAAGCTGAGGTATCTCTAGAGCATTGTCCGCTTTCTAATCTCTCAAAACCTAGACACGTAAATAGACACAACTGTGTAAAGTGCTTGGAATTTTGCCCTATTTTATATTTCTACCTTTCGAATATATAACTGTCTTAATGGGAACAGAATATTTCTACACATAAGAGTATTGTGAAAAAATGATAATTTTCATTTAAGATTTATTTATCACCTTTTCAGCCAAGACTGCACAAGGCAATGTACAGTCATCAAAAACCCAATAAAACATGGTGTTATACTGCTTGACTGATTTCTTGACACATATTTAACAGAGGAACAGCATTGGTTAAAAACAGAAGGATATGCTGTAAACCTGGTCAGATTTAACTTAATGGCAGAGGGAGACTGGGATATAAAACAAATGCCAGGACCCTGATTCAATAATAAGTATTTCCTCATTGTTTGTATCTAAGATATTTATTCTCCTAAATTAATGATTAATGACTAAGGGCTTCATTCACTAAAAGTGAATTTTAAAAGCCCAGCATGTGTCAAATTCGGGAGATGTGCACACATGTTGGGCTACTAAGCGCTAAGGGGTAGATTTTTTTAAAAAAGCGTGTTCGCGTACTTTTGTTTGCTCGCGTATCTTCTAAAATCCTGGAGCGGCCTCGGAGGGAACTTTCTTTCACCCTCCCCTCACCTTCCCCTCCCTTCCCATACCTAACCCACCCCCCGCCCTATCTAACCCCCCCCCCTTACCTTTATCCACGGATTTACGCCTCCCGGCGGGAGATGTAAATCCACACGCACCAGCTGGCTGCTAGCGCGCCGAGACCCGACCCGGGGGGGTTTCCGGAGGGCGCGGCCACGCCCCCGGAACACCCCGGGCCGGCGCCACCTCCCCTGCCCCCAAAACGCAGCATCGTTCGTCCCCGCCCCCGACACGCCCCTGACACGTCCCGGGGTTCTGCGCGCGCCAGCGGCCTATGGAAAATAGGCACGCCGGCGCGCAAGGCCCTGCTCGCATAAATCCGGGCGGATTTACGCGAGCAGGGCTTTTAAAATCCGCCCCAAAGTGAATTTTAAAAGCCACCGAAATGCTTCACATATCTCCCTTGGTGTGCACATCTCATTTGTTTTGAAAAAGGGGCATGGTATAGGCAGAGTCAGGGCAGGGTCTGGGTGTTTTGAGGCGTGGCCAAGAGACGTGTGCACAAATACGCAGCTGGGCTAATGCCCAGGTCTAGTGCCTTGTAAGTTTACTTCTGCTGTGGGGAGAGGTATAAGTTAAAATAAAATAGCCATATCTGCAGGGTTTGAAGGTTCAGGTCTAAGTCAGGGGCATGTAGGCTATTAAACTAGAGGGGTTTGGAAGATCTAGCTCTTAACTGGGCAAACTGGTGACTGAACTGGAGAAACTGTAAATGATGTGGGATTTATGTGGCTAGGTGCATGTCCAATTAAAACGGGGCATACGTCTATGCATGCACAGGTTATTTTATAATATGCGTGCAAGTTATAAAATTGCCACATCCCTGAATACATGCTGGCGCAAACACGCTAATATGTATCTGCACCAGTTTGAAAATTGTCTAAGACTTTCCTCCTAGTCTGTGCTTACTGGAAAAAACAATTTAAATAATCAGGCCCTATGAGGTCAACATTCAAAATATGCTTGAGTGTCTAACTTAGCCAACAATATTAAGGCTAAATTAAGCTTATTTTCAGATGAAAATAGGCTAAATCTAGCCAGATAGGTTTAGGATGCTCAAGAATGCTCCCCTAAATGTAATCAGCTAAAATGAAAATCAGTGCTCCTCAATTTAATGTATTGGGCTACATAAGAATATAAGAAATGCAATACTGGGTCAGACCAAGGGTCCATCAAGCCCAGCATCCTATTTCCAACAGTGGCCAATCCAAGTCAGAAGTACCTGGCAAGTACCCAAACATTAGATAAATCTCAAGCTACTATTGCTTATTAATTATTTTAATAGCAGTTTATGGATTTTTCCTCTAGGAACTTATCCAAACCTTTTTTAAACCCAGTTACACTAACTGCTGTAACCACATCCTCTGGCAATGAATTTTAGAGCTTAACTATGCGCTGAGTGAAAAATAATTTTCTTCAATTTGTTTTAAATGAGCTACTTGCCAACTTCATGGAGTGCCCCCTGGTCCTTCTATTATCTGAGAGAGTAAATAATCAATTTGCATTAACTTGTTCAAGTCCTTTCATGATTTTGTAGACTTTTATCATATCCCCCCCCCCCCCCTCAGTCGTCTCTTCTCCAAACTGAACAGCCTTAACTTCTTTAGCCTTTCCTCAGAGGGCAGCCATTCATTGCCCCATATCATTTTGGTTGCCTTTCTCTACACTTTCTCTACTACAGCTATATCCTTTTTGAGATGTGGTGACCAGAACTGCACACAGTATTCAAGGAGCAGTCTCACCATGGAGCGACATAGAGGCATTATGATATCCTCCGTTTTATTTTCCATTCCCTTCCTAATAATACCTAACATTGTTTGCTTTTTTGATCGCCGCAGCACACTGGGCCAACAATTTCAATGTATTATCCACTATGACGCCTAGATCTTTTTCCTGAGTGGTAACTCCTAAGACAGAACCTAACATTGTGTAATTACAGCAAGGGTTATTTTTTTTCCTATATGCATTACTTTGCACTTGTCCACATTAAATTTCAGCTGCCATTTGGAAACCCAATCTTCCAGTCTCACAAGGTCCTCATGCAATTCATCACAATCCACTTGAGATTTAACTACCCTTCCCTTCCATCAGAATTTTAAAGTTTTTTGGGAGGATATCCCTCCCACTACAAACCTTCTACCAGCTCCCCTCCCCCCCCCCCCCGACATACACACACATCAAGCTGGGAGTAGAATGCAAATTTATCTCCTCTTGACTTGCCTTCTACTTTTGTTCTTATCACCACACATGCTTAACAGAATTGCACAGGGGGATTTGTTATTATATATCAAGTTCATTCAACTAGAACTTTGTTTTTATTAATATTTAGGAAAATGCACACAGCATGTATTGTCTTCATACACTGAACAATAGATCAAATAAATTATATATATAATTAATAAATGGCCACTGGGTCACATAGTATGACCCAGAGAACTGTAAAGTCCTATATTTTAAGATCCTGGTATGATCGAAAGGATTGTTGTGAGCAGAGTTGATCTTAGGAAGATATGAGGCACAGGGAAAATCAACAGTAGTAAGACCCTGGAATGCTGAAATGTTACTGTTTGAGATCGTGCTACCATGGCAGTGAAGGGTCCCCCTAAAGAAGTAAGATGGGAGAGATAGAGTGTATAGCAGTGAATGATGAGATAGACATAACTGGCATCTCAGAGACCTGGTGGAAAGAGGATAATCAATGAGACAATGTAATACCAGGGTACAAATTATATCACAATTATAGGGAGGATTAACTTGTTTGTGTGGCACAGAGTCCAACAGGATAAAGATCCTGCAAGAAAGTAGAATCTTTATGGGCAGAAACCACATCAGTTGGGGAAGAGTATAACAATAGGAGTATACTACTGTCCAAGTGGCCAAAATGATTATATAGATGATGAAATACTAAGAGAAATTAGGAAAGCTAACCAATTTGGCAATACAGTAATAAAGGGAGGTTTCAATTAACCCAATATTGAGTGGGTGAATGTAACATTAGGACTTGCTAGAGAGATAAAGTTCCTGGATGGAATGAATGACTGCTTCATGGAACAATTAGTTCAGGAACTGATGAGAAGAGAGCTATTTTAGATCTAATTCTTAGTGGAACACAAGATTTGATGAGAGAGGTAACAGTGGTGGGGCCAGTAGTGATCATAACATATTCAAATTTGAATTAATGACTAGAAGGGGACAATAAGTAAATCTAAAGCTCTAGCAATAAACTTTCAAAAGGAAAATGTTGTTACAATGAGGAAAATTGATAGGAAAAAAAATTAAAGTTGCAGCTACACTGGTTAAGAGCATACATCAGGTGTGGACATTGTTTAAAAATACCATCTTAGAAATGCAGTCCAGATGTATTCCATGCAGTAGAATGGTGGAAGGAAAGTGAAATGATTGCCAGTATGGTTAAAAGGTGAGGTGAGAGAGGCTATTTTAGCCAAAAGAACTTCCTTTAAAAATTTGAAGAAGGATCAATTTGGAGAAAATAGAAAAAAGCATAAGCATTGGAAAGTTAAATGAAAACATTGACAAGACAGGCTAAGAGAAAATTTGAAAAGAACTTGGCTGTAGACGCAAAAATTCATAATAAAACCTTTAAAAAATATATCTGAAGCAGGAAGTCTGCGAGTCAGTTGGACTATTAGATAACTGAGGCGTTAAAGGGCACTTTGGGAAGATTTATTTATTAGTTTATTTAGGCATTTTATATACCGTCATTCCAAACAAAGATCACATTGGTTTACAAAATCTGTATGCATATTCATGGATAACATGCACATACTTGGACAGCGTTCATATTCTGGATTAGCACAAGAGCAAATACATATCCAAGTTCATATTCATACATTTCTAAGTTAGCACAACACAAGCTACAAATTCTAATTATCCTAGAAGTACATGTTACATCATTCATTTCTTATTTATTGCTTCACTGACAATATTGCTGGTATTGACAGTGGAGTTTTCGTCATATAGGTATTTTACGTTGTCATATGCATTTATAAAGAGCCATGTTTTTAATTCACACTTGAAGCTCTTCTGTTATCTGACGCAGTGATTCTGGGAGAAGTTCTACAACTTGGGACCTGCTATGGAGAACATTCGGTCTCTTATTTGTGTTAGGTGTATGTTCTGTGTTGCAGGCACTTTTAGAACTTCTTTGTCTTGTGATCTTAGAACTCTCTGCAGAGTGTACAGTTGAAGTGTCACTCCTATTAAGCATGGGTTAATATTGTTGATTATATTGAACATTAGAGTTAATACTAGGGATGTGCAGACAAAAAGTTTTCGTTGCGTTTGTGATTTGTCGTTGAGGGTCGATTCCGTTGAATATGGAAGTATGGAGAATTCCATAAGTTGTCGATCTGTCCATACGTTTCCCGGTTCCCTAAATAAAAATTTAAACCCCCCCACCCTCCTTAATCCCCCCCAAGACTTACCAAAACTCCCTGGTGGTCCAGCAGGGAGTCAGGAAGCCATCCCTGCACTCGTTTGCGATTTCCTCACGGCACCGATAGAAATCTGTTGAATACGTTGGGAGTCGCGATGCGTTTCGCCTCCCAACGTATTTTGCGGATCGCTAAAAATAAGTTGCGGATTACAAATACAGTGAAAACGAATGCACACCCCTAGTTAATACTTTATAGTGAATTCTGGATTTTACAGGAAGCCAGTGCAGTGTTATCAATGAGGATGTGATGTAGTCAAATGTCCTTGTCCCTAGTAAGAGTCTAGCAGAGGCATTTTGAAGTAACTGTAATGGTTTTAGTAGACCAGAGGGTAGGCCAAGTAATAAAGAGTTACAGTAGTCTAAGTTTGAGAATATTAGTGTTTGTAAGACAGTGCGGAAGTCTTGCATTGTTAGTAATGGTTTCAGTCATTGAAATATTCTCAGTTTGGAGTATCCTGTTTTAATTAGTTTGCTTATATGTTTTTTCATTGTGAAGTTCTCATGAATCTGACTTCCCAGGTCTCATATTTGATCAGAAGGAGTAATGATAAAAGTTTCCAGGTCTAGGGCTGGTGGTTTAATTATCAAGGCATTTCTCCATAACCACATGATTTCATTTTTTGAGGGGTTTAGTGTTAGTTTCAATGTAGAGAGTTTTGTTGTATTGCCTTTATGTATGTTGTCAGTCAACACAGTTTTTTCAAATGTTTTATCGAAAGGGAAGTAGAATTGTATGGCATTGTCATCAGCATATAGGAAGAAGTTGATTCCCTAGGTTTGCTAGTAAAGTACATAGAGGCAGTAAAGATAAGGCCATTGTAGAGGAACTAAATGAATTCTTTCCTTGAGTGTTTACTAATGAGGATATTTGGGAAATACCTGTTCCAGAGACAGTTTTCAGGGGTAATGATTCAGATGAACTGAAACAAATCATGTTGAACCTGGAAGATATAGTAGGCCAGATTGATAAACTGAAGAATAGTAGATGGTATACATCCCAAGGTTCTGAAAGAATTAAAAAATGAAATTTCAGACCTATTACTAGTAATTTGTAACCTATCATTGTACTTGAGGACCGGAAGGTGAGCAATGTAACTCCAGTATTTAAAAAGGGCTCCAGTGATGATCCAAGAAACCATAGACTAGTGAGCCTGTCTTCAATGCCGGGAAAAATTGTGGAAACTATTATAAAAATCAAAATCAAAGATCATATAGATAGACATGGGCTAATGGGAAACAACCAGCATGGAAGTCATGCCTCACAAATCTACTACACTTTTTTTTTAATTTGACAATTTTTATTATGCCAATTGAACAACCATAATAGACACTCAAGTAAAAGGAATAACCATAGCAAAACAAATAAGCAAGCAGAGAACAATGTACATTCATGTCCCCCCGATTCTCAAATTATTAGAGGCACTATTCCCTCCTACTTCACCCCCACTTCAGGACTAAACAAAAGAAAGCACACATTATATCAGATTGAGATTAATATCCCAAGATAGCACCCAAAACGCCATTTGAGATTACATAAAGACTAAGACCAGAACCATATCAGCAAAGAATACTGTCAGCATTGGCAGCAAGGAAACTTAGAAATTGGATCTTTGGAGTATATGTTATTCATATATAATAGGATAACATATAAGATAGGATATCAACTCTTCCCAGTCACTCCTTCATCAAAATGTGATAACAGCCAATAATTAGCAATAGATTGCTACATAAGCTCAAATTTGGATACTCTATTGTATCTAAAGCAGTCAATTTATTGAAATAATAAAGTTTGTCCAACCATGTAAGAACATCTTTAATAGATGGAGGAGTATGTTTCCTTCAAAAGTGTGCTATTTCACATCTGGCTGCTAAACAGATCTGTTGCATAAACGTTTGAACAGTTGTGTTACTCTTGCCCTCATTCAAATTGAGTAAATCTCTTTGTAGATTACACTCCAGCTCCACCTGTAGCGTGGTACTCTTCCCAAAAACAAGCGATCTTAGTACAGTTCTACCAGGTATGAAAGAAAGTGTCCTCCCCCTCTCCACATCCCCTCCAGCATCTATCAGAAAAATTTGATTCTCTCAGGGGTCAGGTACCATCTTAGGAAAACTATATAACCATTTTTTAATAGCAGTGCTGAAATAGAGCTTTTATTGACATTGAGAAATAATCTGATCCCACTCATGGTCTGATAAACTCAGCCCTAAATCCTTTAACCAGGCTTGAAGATGTTTCGGTTTAACCCTCAAATCCTGGTTCAGGATTGCATAGATCTTAGAAATAGACTCCTTTCTAGTATCTACTTGAGAGCAAAGACATTCAAAGAAAGATTTGCCTATCCTTAATCCTTCAAGCACCCCTGCTTTTTTTTTTTTTAAAGTGTAAATTTGTAAATAAAAAGTGTAAATTTGTAAATAAAAATAGCTGTAATGTGGAACTTCACCACATAGTTCGGCAAAGTGCCCCAGAGTCATAATTGTCCCACCTTCCCAAATCTGCTCCAATCTCTGGATTAATAAACTTTTCCATTTTGCTAGTGATCCCAATTCCAATCCAGTGAAAATTCGCAATTATGTAACAGTAATGAACTATAAAACTAATCCCTTTTGCTGATGATCAAAAATCTTCAGTGTTTCCAAACCCGCAAAGTATTCATCATGTAAGGGGACATTTCTTGTATACTTCTCCAAGTCTGCCTAGGCTGTCATGTCAAAACCTAGAGAGGCATCCTGCCCATGAAAAACTCTTCTAGGTTTGTTCACTGTTTTCTCTCCCATTGACAGTGCCTATCTATGATAGCCTTCAGCTGAGATGCCAGAAAATACCAAGAAAGATAAGGAACCCCTAAGCCCCCTCCTTTGTTTTGGTAAATACATCACTGTTCTAGGGAAACCAGAAGGCCTGGGTCTCCATATGAAATAAAAAATACATGTTTTGCTATAGTTTAAGCATTTTGCTTGAAATGTAAAGTGGTAAGGTCTGAAGTAGATAGAAAAACCTAGGTAAGATGTTCATTTTGATAGCTGCAATTCGCCCAAATGACGATAAGTCATATTTATTAGGGATGTGAATCGTGTCCTCGATCGTCTTAACGATCGATTTCGGCTGGGAGGGGGAGGGAATCGTATTGTTGCCGTTTGGGGGGGTAAAATATCGTGAAAAATCGTGAAAATCGTTAAAAAATCGAAAAATCGAAAAATCGAAAAACCGGCACATTAAAACCCCCTAAAACCCACCCCCGCCCCTTTAAATTAAATCCCCCACCCCCAAATAACTTAAATAACCTGCGGGTCCAGCGGCGGTCCGGAACGGCAGCGGTCCGGAACGGGCTCCTGCTCCTGCATCTTGTCGTCTTCGGCCGGCGCCATTTTCCAAAATGGCGCCGAAAAATGGCGGCGCCCATAGACGAAAAAGATTGGACGGCAGGAGGTCCTTCCGGACCCCCGCTGGACTTTTGGCAAGTCTCGTGGGGGTCAGGAGGCCCCCCACAAGCTGGCCAAAAGTTCCTGGAGGTCCAGCGGGGGTCAGGGAGCGATTTCCCGCCGCGAATCGTTTTCGTACGGAAAATGGCGCCGGCCATACGCGTATGGCCGGCGCCATTTTCCGTACGGAAAATGGCGCCGGCAGGAGATCGACTGCAGGAGGTCGTTCAGCGAGGGTTCCGGCGCCTCGCTGAACGACCTCCTGCAGTCGATCTCCTGCCGGCGCCATTTTCCGTACGAAAACGATTCGCGGCGGGAAATCGCTCCCTGACCCCCGCTGGACCTCCAGGAACTTTTGGCCAGCTTGTGGGGGGCCTCCTGACCCCCACGAGACTTGCCAAAAGTCCAGCGGGGGTCCGGAAGGACCTCCTGCCGTCCAATCTTTTTCGTGTATGGCCGCCGCCATTTTTCGGCGCCATTTTGGAAAATGGCGCCGGCCGAAGACGACAAGATGCAGGAGCAGGAGCCCGTTCCGGACCGCTGCCGTTCCGGACCGCCGCTGGACCCGCAGGTTATTTAAGTTATTTGGGGGGGGGTTCGGGAGGGTGGGGGATTTAATTTAAAGGGTCGGGGGTGGGTTTTAGGGGGTTTTAGTGTGCCGGCTCACGATTCTAACGATTTATAACGATAAATCGTTAGAATCTGTATTGTATTGTGTTCCATAACGGTTTAAGACGATATTAAAATTATCGGACGATAATTTTAATCGTCCTAAAACGATTCACATCCCTAATATTTATCCCATTTAATCAAATCTCTCTCAGTCGCATCCAATAGAGGTGGATAATTCAACTGAAATGGATTAGCATTGGCCTTTCCAATATACACTCCAAAATATTAAATCTTACAGTTATCCCACAATTACAATTGGTGCTTTAGTCAAAGAGATATCCAGTATTTCAGACTTATCAATATTAACCCTGAATCCTGAAGCTCTACTAAGATTAGTCATCCTTGCCATAATCACTCTCAAGAAATAATATTATCTATGAACATTAGGAGTGTGCCTTCATTTGCAACGTATTGGCAATCCACAATGTATATGCCATATTCGTTGTATTCGTGGGGGTCACGAAAAGTATGGCAAACCCCTACGAATACAATGTATCACTAAAGAATAAACCCCCACCTTCCTGACCCCTCCAAGACTTGCCAAAAGTCCCTGGTGGTCCAGCGGGGGTCCTGGAGTGATTTCCTGTACTTGGGCTGTCGGCTGCCGGTATTCAAAATGGCGCCAATAGCCTTTGCTCTTACTATGTCACAGGGGCTACTGGAGCCATTGGTCGGCCCCTGTCACATGGTATGAGCAATGGATGGCTGGTGCTGGTGCTCCTGCACGTCGGCCGTCCGATGCCAATACTCAAAATGGCACCGATCGCCTTTGCCCTCACTAAGTCACAGGTGCTGGCCATCGGTACCTGTGACATAGTGAGGACAAAGGCGATCGGCGCCATTTTGAGTATTGGCATCGGACGGCCGACGTGCAGGAGGTCGCTCCTGGACCCCTGCTGGACATTTGGCAAGTCTTGTGGGGGTCAGGAGGCCCCCCCAAGCTGGCCAAAAGTCCCTGGGGGTCCAAAGGAGGTCCCAGAGCGACCTCCTGCACTCTGGCTGTCCGATGCCAATACTCAAAATGGCGCCGATAGCCTTTGCCCATACTATATCACAGGGGCTACCGGTGCCATTGGTCAGCCCTTGTCACATGGTAGGAGCACAATATGGAGCCGATGGCCATGTGACAGGGGCTGACCAATGGCACCGGTAGCCCCTGTGACAAAGGCTATCGGCGCCATGATGAAACCGGCACCGAGGGTGTGAGTGTAGGGAATGGTTCCCGGCCCCCCCCCCCCCCCCCGCTGGACCACCAGGTAGATTTGGTAAGTCTTGGGGGGGGTTCAGGAGGGTGGGGGGTTTGTTAAAATTTTCATTTAGGTGGCCCTATAATTTGGCGAATATTCGTGTATTCGTGGGGAATCGCGATACGTTTTGCTTCCCCACGAATAGTGCAGTATATGTTGCAGATCGCCAATACGGCGAAAAAGAATGCACACCCCTAGTGTGTGTTAAGTCTTCAGTCTATGGAGACAGTGTGTGTTGTATGTTACTGTTCAAATAGGAACTGAGAACGAAGGAGACTACTTTGAAGTGTGGCAATGAAAGAAATGCCTGGCTCCTGGGGAAGCTCTGAGCTGTAGGAAGGAATTTGCAATCCCATCTGTGAGAAATTGCCCATCAGTGAATGACATGAAACTGTAGCAAACAATGAGTGAATTAGACTTCCACTGTAAATTCCCTGTGAGGGAAGAATCCCATGAAAAAAATGAGAAAAGGAATGCAGAACCCTCAGGAAACCCAGGATTAAGCAACACAACTACAATTCTTGTGCTTTTGTATGAAAAGTTAACCAGTGGTAAAATAAGAGATTGAAGGGAATATCTCAGTTTGATCTGTAGAATTCTCAGCTGAAATGCTCAGCACATACGTGAAAACGGTGTATAAGCAATTGTGCCTATGCAACAGCATGTATAAATAAAAATCAAGCCAACTTTGAAGCCACATCTTTAGAGTTGTCTGCTATTAGTTCAGGTCCTGTCTAAAGTAAAATTGTGCTGCTACAGAGACACATTGACATCCTTGATTTTGGAGTGCTTTCACCCATGGTACACTACAATACAGGATTGACCAAAGAATCCTAACACCATTCAGGATAATGGTTTTTCTGTCATGATAAGCCTTAAAATGGTGAATAAAGTTATTACAAAATGAGAGATATCAAATGCATTTAGATAAAAAACCAGTTAGAGAGGGATAGACCTAAACAGAGTGCTGAAAGATTGGTGCTCTACCCAGTCAAATTCCCAATTCCAAAACTGCACTCACTCTATTTTTTCCATGATTTATAAATTACTTGTGTATAATAGAGATGTGAATCGTGTGATCGATCGTCTTAACGATCGATTTCGGCTGGGGGGGGGGGGGCGTTGGGAATCGGATCGTTGCGGTTTTGTTTTTATAAATATTGTGTAAATCGTAAATCGGGGGAGGGCGGGAAAACCGGCACACTAAAACCCACCCCGACCCTTTAAAATAAATCCCCCACCCTCCCAACCCCCCCAAAATGTCTTAAATTACCTGGGGTCCAGTGGGGGGGTCCCGTTGTGATCTTCTACTCTCGGGCCACGAGTGCATTGATAGAAAATGGCACTACCTTTGCCCTGTCATATGACAGGGCAAAGGTAGCGCCGGCGCCATTTTGGTTCCTGTCCCCGACGTCACGAGCGTAGAAGATCGCTCCCGGACCCCCGCTGGACCCCCAGGGACTTTTAGCCAGCTTGGGGGGGCCTCCTGACCCCCACAAGACTTGCCAAAAGTTCAACGGGGGTCCGGGAACAACCTCCTGCACTCGAATCGTGTTGCCGTATCGCCGGCGCCATTTTGCAATATGGCCGGCGCCATTTTGCAAAATGGCGCCGGCTGTACGGCAACACGATTTGAGTGCAGGAGGTCGTTCCCGGACCCCCGCTGGACTTTTGGCAAGTCTTGTGGGGTTCAGGAGGTCCCCCAAGCTGGACAAAAGTCCCTGGGGGTCCAGCGGGGGTCCAGGAGCGATCTTCTACGCTCATGACGTCGGGGACAGGAACCAAAATGGCGCTGGCGCTACCTTTTATATCAACGCACTCGTGGCCCGAGAGTGGAAGATCACAACGGGACCCCCCCCCACTGGACCCCAGGTAATTTAAGACATTTTGGGGGGGTTCGGGAGGGTGGGGGATTTATTTTAAAGGGTCGGGGTGGGTTTTAGGGATGTTTTAGTGTGCCGGTTTTCCCGCCCTCCCCCTTCCACTCCCCCTTCCCCCGATTTACGATTTTTGATGATAAATCGGGGGAATTCCTATTAAATATCGCCGCTAACGATTTTTGACGATTTAAAATTTATCGGACGATATTTTAAATCGTCAAAAAACGATTCACATCCCTAGTGTATAACGTCCATATCCAAGTCGACGGGTCAAGAGCAGATATGGCAAAATGGGTATTATAATCTACCAGGCCTGAGACCTGTGCTTGTGGCGAGAGGTAGACCATCAAATACATTTTTGTCTGCCATTTGCTTGAGGATGCCCCTGCACAGGGTAGGATTATGCTGGGACCAACTCACAAGCACTGAGATATGCACAATCAGTGAAATGAAATACAACGTTGGTGGACGAATATGAGAAAATGAAGTGACAATGAGTCAAAATTGCATACTGTGTTTACCAAAATATTTCTGAATCTCTGACATGTTGCATCATTATAGAGTTTTATGCCAGCATTTTGATTTTAGGATACACTGTTTGCCTTTAAAGAACATGATTCTGTTAGTGTTGCACAACTTACTTTAGCACTAATTGCCTGCATTGCTCAGCCTGATCTCTTTGACTGAACAACTGATTCATGAGCGAAAGTTAATTCTGTGTAAAATACAAATGCATATATTATTGATGAACATGTCTTATAGTGAAAAGGGACAAATATTAATATCAAGAGAATTAATGTTATTAAGTTTATCAAAGTATTTTCTCCAGTTGTGCCAGTTGTAACAGTAAAAAAATAAAAAATAAAAAATGATGGATCAAAGTGGAACTGCTCACTAGCTCTAAGATCTAAGGATGGATGTTTCTTAAAGTTATAGAATATGCCCAGAACATGCTGAGTTTCATACAAGCTGATTTCTTACCTGTCTATAATGGCGCACATATCAATGCTGATATTGGCAAAGCTCCCTATCTTGCCTTGTTCCACGTCATGTAGGTCTACAAGCTTATCGTCCACGTGAATAAGTTGCATGCATCCTTGGAAAGGGAGCTGGAGATGAAGCAGGGAACGGTCTGAGTCATTCACTTGTGGAAGGAAACCTGTGAAACAGATCAAGTACCTGGTAAATCCCATTGCTTCATATACAGAGCAAAGAGACATATCAAAGAGGCTCTCCCATGTCCTGCAAAGGGCCATCAACACAAGAATCTGGAAAGGAATGGAAGAACAATTCCGCGAAAATAACTTGAGCCAGAGCAAAAGTCTACAGCCAATTGCAGTAAATCCATGGAGCTACTATGGCCTGTATTTGTCTTATATTTAGGGCTTCTGATTTTTGGTTCTAGCTGATAAACATTGATAAAACCCATGCAAAAAATACTGTAGGTATTTATTGGATAAACCTGGGAAAAAACACCACTTTCCCTAGTACTTTTTCACCCCTCCCCATATTCGTCTTGGATCCTCTCTCTTTGGGGTTGATGCAATACAGTGTGCTCAGCCAAGCACACTGTATAACCCGCAGTTGGACGCAGGTTGCATAGGCACTAACTAATCTCCTTATGCCATAAGGGGATTAGCGCCTCCACAATGCATGTCCAACACAGAGTGAAACTAATAGTGCTCATCATTTGCAAAAGCATGTGAATGAGGCTATTAGCTATTCACTCCGAAAGCAAAAAAAAATGTGCATCTAAGATGTACATTATTGCTCTCAGAAATTAATGCCTGTCTAGAGAAGGCGTTAATTGCTGAGCGCTCCTAAAAGTAGTACAAAAAAACAGAAAAAAATGTACAGCCTCCTACTTAATATCAATGTGATATTAAGTAGGAGAAGCAAATCTTAAAAAAAAATAATTAAAAAAAAGAGTTAAAAAAAAAAAAAAGCACTGGTAGTCCGGTGCAGGAAACCGATGCTCAGTTGACAAGTGTTGGTTTCCTGAACCCCTGGCTGTGCGCGGTTTAGGGAAACCGACTTTGATAAATTAGCATCAGTTTTCCTAACCGGCCCACATCCACGGGTTAGGAAAATGGTCGCTGATAAATTCAGCGACCATTTTCCGAACCTGAGTGCCAGCACTGTAAGGAGTGAATAGATCAATATTAAAGTGTCGGGCACTTAATATTAATTTATTTACTCCTTCACTTATTGCCCACTGGTCCTTTTCACTGACATTTGACAGTGAAAGGACCAATCCCCTTTCATGACAGCCTTCTGAAAGGTGATAGGCCCTTTCACTGACATGATAAATTCACCGTCAGTGTTCTTAAATGGCAGACAGCCGCTGACAGTGGACCTCTCTCGGGCACATGCTGTCAAGAAGGTGCTAGGGGCGCGCAATTGCCCCTAGTGCCTCCTCAACAGCGCAAGTCCTAATTTAAATATTGCTTCACGCCCCCAGGAGAGGTGCCTGGGGTGCGTTTGGAACATTCAGTGCCTGCTTTCAGTGCTTCTTTTTTAAATTGGCCCCTTTGTCTGTGCCTCAGCTGCACAAATATATGTATTTGATTCAACTGAACAAGGACTCCAGTAATAGTACGTGCACTGTGCAAACACTGATGAACATTTATTTTAAGTACTCTGAAATGAATCCCTAATTAGCTGAAACAATAAACACTTAAATATATAGTTTATAAACAATTAAGAATAGAAACCCTGCTTATATTGGACAGAATTGCTTAAGGAAACAACTCTAGTAAATCAGCCATACAATGTAAAGTAAAATAAATAACATTTAATAACCAACATTATAAAATCATTCTCTCTTTTAAGTTTAAATAAAAGAGAATTATATTTTCTTTTAATCATCTGTAAGTAACAGGTAACATTTTAAATGTTGCTTTCTTAAAATAGAGTTCATATGCATCAATATAGCACTAAAAGCTTTGATTTTAGAATAGATTTGATACAGTTTGGAAAAAATCTAGCAGAAAGTAATCTTTTATTTTTGCTAATAAAAATAACATTTCCTATTAAAAAAACATATTCAAGGTATCTGTGTCTCTTGGAAAAGTCAAATAAATCTCCTTTATGTAGACATTTTAGTCTTGCTCCCACTCAGAATAACCTAATACAATGGAACCTATATTCAGTAGTATATAGCTGGATAACTTGAGTTAATGTTGTAAAAAATACTCTTTGGGTATCCAAATTCAAATTTCTCAGGGCACAAAGGCTTAATATTCTTTTCTCTCTTAAGGACCATCATAACATGAATGCAGTTTACTTGGTAAATCGTAACTTTTCATCTACTTAACTGGTCATATATAATCATCGGTCCACTAGAGTTATTTGAGAACTTTTCAGATGAATATTTATTTTTTAACTTTTCTTTTGAAATTGCTCATAAAAAAATATATTTTTTTATCAGTCATATGCTTGCAATAAATTTGTGCTCCTGATCTGAAGCATGAGTGATTTGTTTCGGGGCCCCCCAAATGTAACAAATTAGCTTTATTCATCACATTTTGCAGTTTAATTTTAAACTAATGCACATCCTTATTCCAAACCATACCTCAATCAACAGGACAGGACAGGTCCAGACCTACTCTGCTGGGCTGAATCAAGCCCATCCAGAACCTCCCCAGACCCCTCCAACCTCCTTCCATCTTGCCTCTCCCAAAATCAGTCAGGTCTATGGACCTCCAAGGCCCCCAGTTCTTCCTATGAAGGGTCCCAGTGCCTGTACTAGAGATGAGTAGGAGTGGTCTCCACTTGCTCTTGCCCTCACTGGAATATTTTTGAAAATGGTGCTGGCTGACCCTGAGATTAGCACTAATATGACATCAAAATGATGCCAGTTTAAGAGCTGGCTGTGCCATTTTGAAAAAAGGCTTCTGATGGGCAGGAGCGAGTGGGGATAGTGGGGCTTGAACCCTCATGAAGCAGGAAGTAGAGGCTGAGCGGGTCCCCATCCCCGGCTGATTGCTGGGAGGGGGATCAGAGGGGCCTGGAGAGCTCCCAGGAGTTGGTCGCAAAGCAGCAGTGGTGTTTTCGGGAAAACCCCGTTTTGATTTTGTTTTTTTTGCTTATAAATGTTTGTTTTGATTCAGCAAAACAAAAACCGAACCAAAATAAACATTAATCAATCAGTTCATTGGATTTATTGCCCACCTTTCTGAATACAAAAAGTCACAAGTCAGTTTACAATGCATTATAAGCAGCAGCAGATGAGCAAGGTCATCTGCAGCCTTACAAATAGCAAGGAGAACAACCAATTAGAATGGTAGAAGGATTCACAGTTTAACTTAGTAACAAAAAGATGTACCTAGGATTAAATGTTAAACAAACACTGACTAAGTGCTACAAATATGATGATAGAAAAACTAGTGTTCAGCTAAAAAATATATAAATACCACCATAGCAAAAAATGTTTGTAACTGAATGTTTAAACAGTAACCAGGCAGCCCCGACACCCTGGGTTCTATCCCACCCCTGCCCGGGCTGGGTCATCCACCTCACAATTATAAACAAACACAATAAAAAACTTCAGTCATCACTGGGATACAAATTGGCTGCAGCCGTTTAATAGATGACCCTAACAGGGGAATCTAAACTTGGTGCCTCCCTTCCTCATATGCAGCATTCATCATCACATTAATCTCCAGGACTCAGTGCCACCTCTGTGACAGTTTAACAAGTTAACAATAAGCCATCATGAATGCTAACATTTGGAACTAACACACACAGAGGAGTGGGTTGGGAGGGAAATCGTGCTACACCAAGCCGTGCCAAGGAAGAATAGGCCAGACGACTGGAAGCTGGCAGGTTTTAAATCTCCCCTGGTCCCTCCCTGCGGCCATCACCGCGTTACTCCCCCAGCCAATCAAGTGGCCCGATATTGGGGTGTGCTCTCATGACAAAATCCTGCCCGACGCTGGGCCAACCTGGGGGTGCGACATCATCAGCAGCAGCAGCATCCCATGGAGTCCTGGAAGGCTGGCGCTGAGGCACACTGAAGCATGCAGCCGGTGCCATTGTCGGCCACCACCAATGAACAAGGAGAGTAGGCTGGCCCAGCATGGAGGAGGCGATGCCGCCAGGGATGCAGCGGGCACCCAGTTAGTCGCGGTGTCCACACATCCATGCTGGGGGCATCTTCCATTAACCAGGCAACCCTGACACCCTGGGTTCTATCCCGCCCCCGCTCCGCTGGGCCATCCACCCCGCAATTACACACAGACACAATGAAAAGCCTCAGTCATCGCTGGGATGCAAATTGGCCACAGCTGTTTATTAGATGACCCTAACAGGAGAATCTAAACTTGGCGCTGAGTCCAATAACTATATGCAGAGGCGATGCATATAGTTATTGGACTCTCCTTGTTCACTCTACCCCCATGGGGCCCCTCACAGATATGCCAGACCATCAAAAATTGTCAAGGCCCACTTCCTGTGCCCGACATGTGTTCTTGACGTGTTCTTGACAGTAAATCACCAAGAGTTGGCCTCTAGGCCACTCTCATCTTTATCGGTGGCTCCCTGCCTCATAAGAAGCATTTATCATTACATTTATCTTCCAGGACTCGGTCACCACCACCATTGGGATCCATCATGTGTGGGCTGAGAATAAACCCAATTCCTTTATTCCTAATAACATTTTATTTATTTATTTTTTTTATAACTCGCCCGGGTCTCAAGGTCTGGGCCCACTGGGAAATCAGCTGGGAGCAGGGTCAGGCCAGGACCAGAGCAGCCAGAAGATCATAATTCGAAATCGTGCCGTGCCAAGGAAGAAGAGGCCAGACAAGAGGGAGCCGGCAGGTTTTAAATCTCCCGCTTGTCCTTCCCTGCGGCCGATGTCACTGCATCGCTCCCTCGACCAATTGGTCTGGCATTAGGGCGCATTATTATGACATCACCTTGCCCGATGCCAGGCCAATCTGGGGGCGCGACGTCATCAGCATCACCCCACGGAGCCCGGGAAGCACGCGGCCAGCCATTGCTGACTGCTGCCGTGAACAAGGGGAGGGAGGGAGGGGGAGGAGAACGGATCCCCTCTCTCATGCCAAGAGTTAGGCCGGCCTGGCATGGCAGAGGCGATGCCCCCAGGAATGCAGTGGGTGCCCAATTACTCGTGGCACCCACACTTCCATGCTGCGGGTGGTTTCCAGGCAGTATCTTGTAATATTACTTTCTTGCATTCCAGGTTAGGTATCAAAGGCCAACAGAAGAGCCAGGCTTTTATTTGCTTCCTGGAATGAGTAGTTTGATATTTGCTTCCTGGAATGAGAGTAGTTGGATATTTGCCATAGCTCTTCTTCTTGGTAGGAGATCCAGAGGGAAGGAGCTGCTCCCAAAAAGGATCTGTCGAGGGTGTCTGTGCTTTTGATTTCTTTTGAAGATGGAATGGCAGTCAAGGATCCAAGTGAAGATTAAAAGAAATGAAAACAACCACCCACCCCCTCCCCCACAAATGAAAAATGAAACAAAACAAGAATATCGGGGATGCACATCCCTACTAATTCTCACACAGCTACCAAAAACTCATATAAATGCCTATAAGGATCAGTCTATTATGCTATCAGACTAGATGAGAAATAGAAACCTAATTAGAAACAAAAGCCAAAAAAAAAAAGGGGGAAAGGAAAATCTTTATTTGATAATTGTGCCCAGAGCCATGGAAAATAGGTGTCGGTCAAGGAGTAATTAGTTAAAGCACTACAAAGAGAAAATAAATAGCATGCAGCACACATACACAAAAAGCATCCTCAGTACAGGCTTGATTTACAAATCAGTTGGATGCAATCTATTTATTACACTCACTAACTTTATAAAATACTGACTATATAGGTTGCTTCCTGCATTCCCTGCCTATCTTTATTTATTATGGATGTATAAGGTGGAAGAGTTGATGATGCCAATACTTAAGCTCCAGTGAGAGGGGGAACAGCCTATGGAGATCTTGACCTGAAAAGAATATGCCATAGTCTGCAGTAGTCATAACCCTGACCAACAGTCAGGATCCAGGGAGGAGGAACACTGAGGCTCCACTGAGAATAGGAAACAATGGAGAAAGAAGAAAAAAAAAAAAGACAAGAATCACCAAAGAGACAGCGATCATACAAATTAAGCAGATGTTTTAATCCATGAGTTGGCCTACTTCCCACAGCTCCGTGAGTAACACTATTGAACCACTGACAATATGGTGTCAATTTCAGACACCTCCCAGTGGCACAAAGGGAATTGCACATGGGGTTAGAGGAACTCAAATGCATGTGAGCTCACAGGTGGTCCCATAAGGTAGCAAGGATACAATTCCCTATCACCTCTCCAAGAACAACTAGCAGGAGGTTGTGCTCCGCAGTTTTGCTAAACCAGTGGCTGGAAACAAATTTTGCCTCTCATCCTTATAAGAGGCAAATTTTATGAGAGCATGTTAACGGCAATCACTTATAACAGGGATGGTACCTCCGGTTCACGAGAGCCACAAACAGGCCAGGTTTTCAGGTTATCCACAATGAATATGCCTGAGATAGATAGACATACAATGGAGGCAGTGCATGCAAATCTATCTCAGGCATATTCATTGTGGATAGGCTGAAAACCTGGCCTGTTTGTGACTGTTGAGACTTGGAGAAGGCCACTCCTCGACTTATAAGATTCAGGCCTAAGGCTGAACACAAACCCATGAGACATACCGTAGATCAGAGAAAACAATTAGGTAACAGGTGGTATTTGGTAGGATACCAGACAGTAGGCTCTACAAATAGAAGAAGATATGAAAAATGGTGTACTGCATAGCACACGATACTTTTCTAATTAATATTTAAATCTCCTGCAAGATGGCTTTCCACTAATGATAAGCATATGTTCAGAGAAGCTTCCCAACTCCAATGACACTGACTGAAAGTTTTCCAGAAAAAAAAAAAACTAGACTTCTTCCCTCCTGTGGGACTGCACAGAACCTTTTGAACGAACACCAAAAACTCGGAGGCAATTCAGCAAACGGTTGGCATTAGCGCATATTCTGTTGCTAAGTTTCAAAGGCAAACAGCTGCCCTAGTATTTCCTCTTTGAAATGACTAGTGGAGAGTGCACACATCAAAAGTGCCTAAGTGCTTTACACCTGCTATTTGTGCAGGGTGGAGGGGATGGGGAAAGGAGGTGTTAAATAAATAGCATTGCACTTTGGAAAACACCAATTATGTGCAAGGTTTTCCTCCCTTCCCCCTCCACCCCTGAAGTAACCCCTCCCCCCAGGGCTGCCTCTTTTTAACCCACTCATTCACTCACAAACACAGGCTTTTAGCTGGATGGAGGAAGACAAGTTTTTCAGACAGGCCGAGGTGCCCAGGTACATCTCTCTCTCTCTCTCTCTCTTCTGGGATAAATGCATTTGAAAACCTGAAGAGGTTCCCAGGCAAATCATTCATAAAAGCCTATTTTGAGTTTTTCATCGTACTCAAGAAAAGTGGCCACTAAAATGAGATCCATGTTTTCACAAACAAAATTTGGTTTAAATGGTCCGTGAGAGGTGTTTCTGTTCACATTTAAGTTCATGGGATACTTAAAGGGAAAACCTGACTCAAAACCTTTGCATGTGAGGATCTTAGAAGCAGAGGCGTACCTAGAATATTTGGCTCCTGGGGTGGATACTTCTTTGGTACCCCCTCCCTAATATATACTTTTAAAATTTCCTAAACATCGATAAAACATTAAAAAAAAAAAAGCAGACATCAAATAACACCCAGTAACTAAAACTAATAAGGATTTAAAAAATCTCCTGCTCTTCATATCTGTCATCCTAAGATTGTTTAGTATGGGGGCACGCATGCATAGACACAAAATATGCTCCCTTTCTCTCATACACACACATACATGCTTGGTGAGAGACAGAGGGAGCATGTGTATGTGTGAGAGAAACACACATGCACACACTTTCTCTGTATCGCTTTCACATGCTAACACACACACACAAACATACTTCCTCTATCTCTCTCTCACATACACATGCAGACAAAATCTGAACTGGAAACCACAAGCCAGATTCTGTGCAACAATGGAAAAGCTGAAAATCACTATTCCTCAAAACAATACAATCAAGAAATATAAAAAAACCAGAACAGTAAAACCATACTAAAAATATACATTTCAAAACAGCTGATGAACAGAATAATATTCAATAATTAGCATCTCCTGTACACATTTTTAAAAATGTTCTAAACACTGATAAAATATTTCAAAACAGCAGACATCAAACAACACCCAGTAATGAAAACTTTTAAGGATTTAAAAAATCCCCCACTCTCCATACCTGAGATTATTATGAACTGGGGGTACACACACACAAAGACACAAACAAAATATGCTCCCTCTGTCTCTCACACACATACATGTTTGGTGAGAGACAGAGGGAGCTTGAGTGTGTATGTGTATAAAAGAGACAGACACACACGTTGCCTCCATCTCTCTCTCACACATACATGCTTCCTCTGTATCTTTCACACACAATTCTTGTCTCACCCAGGCACACACTCGTGCTTCCTCTCTCTCATCCCCATCCCCACACACAGGCACCCTCTCACACATAGGCACCTACAGGCATCCTCTCATACACACAGTCACTCACACAAACACACAGGCACTCACCCAGACTCACACAGACACATAGGATCTCACAGACACACACACACATACATAGGATCTCAGGCTCACACACAAGCACACACAGGCTCTCATTCACACACGCTCACACACATCATGGTCTTCTGTTGTCTTCAGGCCATGGTGGAATGAGCTCCACCATGGCCCGAGGGCCTCCTGCTATCTTCGAGCCGTATGGCCCACTGATCTTCCTGCTTGGGGTGGAGAGGGAGCAGAAGCTGTGCGCCCATGTACTGCAAGATGGGCCGCGGGCTGCTGCCGCCTGCTTAGGCTCTGCCGGCAGCCCACAGCCTCCCCGGGTGTGCCGCTCTGAGCCTGTTATCTTCGGCCAGTAGGGTTGGGCTCCCTGCTCTCCCATTGCTCTTGGCTGGAATGTGTCCTCTTCGGCTGGTAGGGCTTGGACTCCCTGCTGGCTTGCTGCTCCTGGCTGGAACATTTCTTTTTCCCGGGTAACAGCAAGAAGTTGATTGGTTGCACAGTTGCTGGCACCCCCCTCCCTCCTTGTCATCACCCGGGTCGGACTGCTCTCCTCGCCTACCCCCTCCCCTGCCTTAGCACATCTCTGCTTAGAAGGAGCGTCAGCAGAAAGATCTCTTCCTGATCTTAAAAAGGAGTCCTCTGTCTAGTCTATACCACTTCACTGAGCGGAGTCACAGGCATTTTTATTAACTGGGATCCCTTTGGCAAGTTGACAAACATGGCTGTTGCAGTCCCTCGGAGCCTGCCCTATTATTGGGGACTTTAATTTTTAGTTTTTTTATTATATTTTTCATAGGATTTAATCTGTGTTTATTGAAACAAGAATGAAAACAGGAGAAATTCAGTGAAGAAAAAATAACATTTTTCTAGAGTTTATTTTGGTGGACAGGAGTTATAGGACATTAAAAAGTAAATATATTAACAGATTAGAATCCCTAGAGCAGGGGTTCCCAAACATTTTATGTACATGGGTCATGAAACTTTCAAAATCATTGACAGAGCTGGTTGAGAATGTTAATGGCCTCTTCTCCCAGCATCTCCTCTCTCTCGTTTCCCTCTTTCTGCTGTATCTCCCCTTTTCTTCCCGGTCTCCTTTCAATCCTTCCCGTCTTCCAGCATCGCCGGGGGTGCATATACCAATAGTCAGAGTAGACAAGCGCCTATGGGAAGCTGCTTCTGGGGTGGGCGTGGGCTCTGGCTTCCCTGCTGCGTGAGTTGTTTGTTTTTCCTCGTCAGCTGTAATATGGAGCTGTGTTGGGTGGGTGGGGTAGCCAGCTATCCATATGCCTAAGGGCAGCCATAGTATAAATCCATCTCTGAGTGTCTTCCCTTCTTATTGTCATTTTTCTCCTTTCCTCCCAGCATTTCTCCTCCCCAGCACACCCCTGCTTTCTTTACCTTCCCCTCAGCCTTACCTCTTCCATCCCACTCAGCTCAACAATGTCCTTTTTTTTTCTTCAGCTCTCCCAGTGTTCCCGTCTCCCCTCCTCTCAGCAAGTCACAGCCCCCTGCATATCCCTCCTCAGCAGCAGCTTCAGTGGCAGCTTTGGCCTTCCTCCCCAGCAACATCTCAGGCCTCTCTGTCTCTCCTGCGGCAGCAATTCTGGACTCCCGACTCCAGTGCAGATGCACCAGGGAGTCTGACTCTGGCAGTGAGATCCAACCTCCCTCCTCCACCAATTTTGTGTAGTTTATTTTCATTAAATGTGATGCACCACCTTTCAAAGCAATCAAAGCGGCACCATCACATGGGCTATGCTACAGCATACATGTGACTGGCTGCTCCTGTACTTTCTGGGCCCAGTTCCTGTGTATCCTCCATTGTCGGACCTGTAGATATGTTTTAGAAATTAGGGTGAAAATCACTATAAACTGATTTTTATCTTGCTGGAGAACAAATTATTTTGATTTATATTCTGCCTTTCAGGCATTTCAAAGTGGATTACATTCAGGTACTGTAGGAACCTAGCGCCTAGACCAGACAGTAAGGGGTTAACACTCCTTGACTGTGTCAGCTGATCCTGCACGGGAGGGTAGGGTCTGTAAGAGTTACCTAAAGAGCAAGTAACCTGTCTTAGTCACTCTGAGTCTGTTGTCTTTCCTCCCTGCCATCATGTTTGATCACACAAGCACAATACTTATGAATTGAACCAGGTAACCATGTATAATTGTAGGAATCCTCTTAGTCCCCCTATTAGAGTTAGTCAGGAATGTACCATTTGATGTGGGGAGAGGCAGTTTAGGATGAAGAGTTTTTCAATTCCCCCATGTGGAATGCTTGCAGTGGAACTGTCCTGTTGGTTATACTGAGAGATTACCATTTTACCCTCTTGGATCCCTTTTGCTTTTGAGGGGACAACATGTCTGCTGCTGAGCTCTGACTTAACTTAAACCTGCATGAAGTTCTTTAGTTTGGATGAGAGTTTCTTTCCACCCACACTTTAATTTTTAAGTATTTGAGTTTTGGAGTGTCAAATCCTTTTGGACTCAGTCCACCTTACTTAATTTTGCTCAGTTATTAAATGGAAGAGGTTCCATTCCAGTAAAAGGAATCTTAAATCACCAAGATGCAAAGTGAGGATAACTTCCAGCCATCCTGTCTGAAAAGAAGAAGGAGAAAAGGGAGCGAAGGAAAGGAGATGGACTATCTAAATACACCATGATGTTGATTTTAAAAGTGTTGTTCGCGCAAAATGACCACATTTGCGCGTACATGGGCCACGCACGAGCAATTTAGGTTTTAAAAAGCCACAAAGTATGTGCATATATACCCATGTGGACATCAAAACTAAGAGGGCAGAAAAGGGGTGGGGCATGGATGGAACATGGGCGTTCCAGGGTGGGGCCAACAGTTACGCATGTAACTCCATATTTCAAAAGCAGAGACTGCTGTGCATGTCGGCTTGATTCTATGTAACTTTACTGCTGATCCAGATGAGGAGCAAGTCTGTACATCTTGAGTTTTAGAGCTTACAAGACAGGATGAGGGGTTTGAGTCAACTGTGGGGTTTACAGGATGAAGAACCAGAGGGCTCTTAAAGACCTCGTTATTAACTTGGCAAACTGGTGAACTAAATGGAAAAACTGGATTGTCCCTCACATAAGCATGTTTTAAAATCTGCCTACATACGTAACAACTAGCAAAGTACTACAAAACATACTTGAAGTACACTTTCTCGAGCAATCTCTTAAGATTTGGCACATGCTTACGTGCATTAAATGCAATTTAAAACATATGCGCGCAAGTTCACGCACAATTTAAAATTACAGCATATTTCCTGTTACATGACGATAAGCGCATGTATGGGCTCATGCTTGCTCATTTTAAACTAGCTTGCATTTGTATCTATTGAAGATTGGGAGATGAGGAGAGAAAGGTGGTATTACTCTTGATACTACAAGAGGAGGTAAGAGAAGACGTACACCTTTGATACTTCAAACTACCATGGGAGAGAAGCACGTAAAGCTTTGACCAGAACCCAATGGGAGGGAAGAGATCAAATAATTAAAAGAACTGCATCATTTAACATCCGAGATTAAGAATAATGGTAAAAAGTCACAAACTTACTAAAAGCATTTGAAATAACTTAAACATGAAGTACACATCTGTAAAGACTTTAAATCATCATTTGTACCTTTTCAGTAAAAGGGAAATGTTGGAAAATCGTTAAATGCCTTTTTCTTGTGTGTTACTGAGTTGTGACTTCATTACTATTTAAGCTGTGATTATCAGTGATGTTATGTATACCAAGACTTAAAAGTGAGAACTAAAGGAGGAATGCGAGGACCTTGAAAGGACACATTCCTCCTCTGCAGGAAACCCTGAATATACATCTTGTGATTTAGTAACAGTGCCCATCTTCATAGAAGTATGAGATATGGATCTGTTATCTGGATTCGGCCATCACAGGGGTTACCATAAAGAGGTCCATATTGAAAGGGTTTGTCCAGATGGGTTTAGGACTCAGCCAGACCAACCGTGGGATTCAAATATTCTGCCTCACTGACCACATGAGACTTATCTGGGTAAGTTTTTAGCCAGAAAAATCTTACCTAGACAAATCAGAGGCATTCTGGGAGTGTTCTGGGCTGGGGTTAACGTCCCTGGATAATGCCAGAGAAGTTATCTGGGTAATTCATGTCATGCCGGAGAGCAGTCTTAAAGTTATCCAAATAAAGTCCAAATTATCCAGAAAAAGTTATTTGGCTATATTCAGTGACACATTTTAACTCTACCCAGATAAACTTTCCTGCTTGCTGGATCTCCAAATGTGGAACCCAATGTTTATTATTTGTATGCTTTCTCTGCTAGATTTCTAAAGAATGCAGAGTAATTTTCTACTTCATAGTATGTGTTTCTCTTGGAGGCTTGTGTATATGTCTACTTTTATTTAACTCTAGATTGTATTTATATGTTAGGACTATATTCATGTTAAAGGTTTTTAATTTAACTTACAATATGCGAGCAACTTTGATTGTTGGTGGAAAGGCAGTATATCAGGTGAAATAAGCTAAACTAAACTAGCTACTCTGCCAGTCACCTTTGCAAAATCCTGGGAATTTATTACTGAAAATTGGGTTAAAATAAATAATGAAGGACCCTGCCCATTATGCAGTGTGTGCCTGCCTAAAGACAGCAGGTTCTGCAACCACTATCCATCCCATACACATGGCACTCTCTACCACCTGAATTAAGAGTCTCTGCTATTTTAAACTCTGGCCCATCTTGCTACTGTGACTTGTGATGCAATTTCCAGTGGTGCTCATGTGATTGGCTCAGCCACTGGCGCCAAAACCTGACACATTCTTGACTCAATATCACAATGTACTGCTGCTAACTTCCTGTTGCCACCACAAGCTGCTATTAGTCTCCTTCTAGCACGGCCATCTCATGTAGCTGCTGGCACCAGAAAACAGGTGAATCTGGTGTCAACCATGTGGCTCTTACCATTGGTACCAGCCAGCTCTGCAGGTGCAATGAGCTCTTGAGCATCCCAAATATTGAGTAAACTCCTTTACCATGTCCAAGGAGGAGCAATTTGTGTTTAGCACCCTCACTCATTTTAAAAAGTTGGTTCCTACTGCTCTCACCATTTGAGCCAGCCTACTCCTCATTCCTGACAAGACCCCAGATCAGCAGTTGCGGAAGCCCTGTTTCCTGCAGCCTTACAATGCCTCTTAAAGGTGCAGCACCAAACAGGAGTAAATAAAATAAACTAATGGCACACACATAAATATTTAGTTTGAGCCCTGACTCACAAGTCTCTTCAATGGGATCATGGCAAAGGTACACTAGACAGTGACTGGAGATCATCTTCTTCTTGCTTTCTTTGCTCAGATCCACCCTCTAAGTTATATGAGCCTTGCCAGTTTTATGGCTCAATCTCAAATGCTGGCATATTTTACAGTCAGAGGAAACCTTGACAGAGCATGCATTTTACCCACCAGGGTTTGGATAAAAATGAGATCCAAACAAAACATAGGGAATAAACAGTTCAGGCCAACCAACAGGTGAAATACTTGGATATAAAACTAAGACATTTGAAACCAGGTAATTGTTGTCTGTACTGTAGTAACTAAATTAATATGACAACAAAGGAATATTTTTATTATCCAAGAAGTGGCATGCAATATGGAATCCAACTTGATATATGCTGAAAGTGTGATTTTGTCATCTGTTTACTCGAGTGCCCATGGGAACATGAGTACATTAGCCAAACAAATAGAAAATTGTAATTATACATCATAAAACATAAAAGTCCACAATGGAGTCAACATCTAAACTGGTTTTTGAACATTTTACAGAGTTTAAGCACGCAGTGATTTCCTTCCATTTCAGGGTATAGACTGTGCAAAAGACTAACCATGGAGGGGGTCTAGGAGAGGATGCTTGTATGGAAAAAAGCATTTTGAAGTTATGAAAATGGGACCATGCAGTTGGAATATGATCTCTGTTTGAATGCAGAAGAATTGATATAATCTAATATAGTCTATGATTCTAGATATGCTTTTCTATACTCCCTTTCAGTTTTATTTTTCATGCCTTTGTTTCTTGATTTTGGTGGGTTTGCATATCTGCTGTATGGAGCGAAACGTTTCACATGCCAGAGCCTACCCTAGGCACAAAGGCCTGTGTATATTAGTTGATGACATTTCCAGGGAGTCAATGAGGTTACAAGGTGTGGGAAACAATGAAATGTATTCATTTTTTGCCACAGTTATGTCAGCTCAGAGAAGTGTGTCAAAGAGTGGCTTGGGTTACTATGATGATCAGAAGAACAAAATGAGGTCGCCTTTGGAGGGTCACAGAATTTCACATATCGGAGGAAATTGCAATGATGGCAATGGGGAGCATTTGCAGGCATTTAAGAATTGCTAATTCTGCATATTTCAGCCCTGAGGAAAGTCCACTAACAACTGAAACATTGGCCATAATAGTATTTTCTTGCATTGTTACATTTTTGAACATATATAGGAGTGTTTTGATTTCTTTCATGGTTGTAGACTGAAAATGGAGGTTGTCTTTACATATGCCCAAAATACATTTTTGCCCTTTTGTTGTATTTTTCTTTTTAAATTTACTTTGGATGCAATTGTTGTGTCACCTGCCCTCGTTTGTAATGTAAAAGTTTGAACAAACATGAAACATTTTTTTCTTTGCAGCAAAAAATTGTCGAGGTGTAAATTAGTTTAAACGCATTCTGCTTTTAATTACGGCAAAAACCAGCTCATGGATGCTCTCAGTATAGCTCGCAGCATAACCTTTAAAGAAACAGTTATAGAACATCATTAACCACTCACAGTAACATTTCATCTAAAAGATGTGTAAGAAAGCAAAAGCTTCATTGTTTCTTTTTTTTTATTACACAGTTTATTTCTGGCAACAATGTGCAATAATTTTAAGTGGCAATATGCTCGAAGTTGAACTCTAAAGCCAGTTCAAGCCGCTTCTAATGAAAAGACAGTTTTCAGTACCTAAGGGGAGCAATTTCCAGAAAGTCCATGTGGCAGTGAGGGCTGTAAAGACCCTGCAGCCCATTTTCAAAGGGAAACCGCCCAAATGGCTTTCTTTTGAAAATTGCCTGTGGATACAAATTCCCCGTGAGCTCTGCACCTGCTTTCTCTGAGGGCAAAAATGTGCAGCACGTAATTCACGTCGATCAATCTAAACAAAAGCATGTGCACTGTGAAAGCCTGCACATTTATTTATTATTTTTATATACCGACATTCATCTCAATTGAGATATCACACCGGTTTACATTCAGTTACTGTAGGTATTTCCTATCCCCAGAGGGCTTACAATCTAAGTTTTTGTACCTGAGGCAATGGAGGGTAAAGTGACTTGCCCAAGGTCACAAGGAGTGACAGCGGGACTTGAACCTTGGTCTCCTGGTTCATAGTCCACTGCTCTAACCACTAGGCTATTCCTCCTCCCTCATGCACATGCTTTTAGCCAGCACAGCAAGGTCATTTTCAGCCAGGCTGGTTTATCTCCTATTGCTCTCAGCATTCAATCCAGCCTGCTCCCCATTCCTGACATACCCTCAGATCAGCAGAATCTGTAGCCCTGATTCCTGCAGCCTTACCAAGCCTCTTAAAGATGCCTCTTATCTGGAGACCGCACCTTGAACATTGCCCTCTGCATATTTTGAAAACACTGTAAGCTGTTTTCCAAAAGGATCTCCCCCATTCTGTGCCATTGACAAAACTCTTGATAACAGAGCCCTAGAGATGTGTCAATAATATATGTAAAGAAAAAGTTAATTTGAAATGTGGGCTAATGCATTAGTAAAACATGACATGCATGAGAAGTAATCCTACTCTTCACAAGAATATTATCCTACAACTGTTACACTTTCGAATTGCTCTCATGATTTCTAATATCCTGTATAATCCATTACTGAATACCTCTGTCCAATGCCATTGACACATATTAGTTGTGTTGGCTAGTTAAAACAGACACTTTGATTTTTACAGGTGCTCTGGTGTCCATTTTGTAAAAGGACGTGTAATACATTGGTAGAAAGTTATGTCCCAGTAGATCCCTGTGGAGAGACCTCTAGTGGTTGGGTCCAGGGTTTTGTGAGGAAGGATCTAGAGAGATTCTATTTGGCTATTCAAGGAGAAACAGAGACAGAGGGAAGAAGCACTACAGGAAGTCAGCTTGAGGGAAAGGAGAATGAAATTCAGCATGGGGAAGTTAGCAGCTGAATAGTTCCCTGGTAAGAACAAAATGACCCTAAAGTAACCAATGTAGACACTGGGGCCGCTTTCAGGTGCTGGAAATACTTACTGCAGCCCTGTGATAAGGTTCTTTCAGTAGGGGACAGCATTTCCTCCTAGGCCCAAAGAGACAGAAGAGAGAGTCTCTCAAATAAAATCCACACACAAAAGGAGGTGGTTGTGAAACAAAATCAAGTTTACTGACACTAAAACAGAAGCTTCAAGGTAGTAGTACAAAAACATGAAACAGTTCTCCAAAGCTTTCAATAGACAAAACCCACACAACTCAGCATGCAGTTTCCTAACACATGTTATTGTTTTGTTTTGTATTCTTTATTTGTCGAATTTTCTAATTACAAAAAAGTAATATTTTGCAATTACAGAAATCAAAATGGAAATCAGGGTAATAAAACATTCTTGAAATTAGCTTAAACAAATTATAAATCAAAACTTTCCATTATACATCCATAAATCAATATAGTTTGAATTCAAGAGAGATCCGAAATATACTGAGAGATATTCAAAACTAAACAATTATATTTAAAGACAGAAATATGCACGGTCAGGTACATTTATTATATATTTATGGGAGAAGAGGTGATAGGAATTTTTAATTGAATAAAGGATTTTAATTGATCCACAGTGAAAAATATATATACCTCAGACCCCCTCTTTACCCTACATTTGCAAGGAAATTTTAACATGAAGGTATAACCTAACAAAATTACTTCTTGACGTACAGCTAAGAAAGCTCTACGCCGTTCTTGGGTAAATGAGGAAAGATCTGGAAAAATTTTTATATTCTCATTTAAAAAGGAAGTTGGAAATTTCCTAAAGTCATTTTTCATAATAGTTTGGACATCTACTAATGATATAAAAGAAACCAGTAGAATTGCTCTGTCCAAAACCTCGAACATTGAACTTTCTAATATTTCTGTTAAATTTTCTTGTAGGCTAATTCTGTTAGATGTTGAAACAGTTCTAGGCAAAAAATAGCATTTGTTTATTGAAGGTAAATTCTCTTCTTCAAAACATAGGATCTCCCGAAGAAATCTTTTATTTAAAGGAAACATATATTGGTGGCGCATTGCTTTGTATTTGGGAGGGCGGGTGGGGGTTCAGTTACCAATGTCTCCTTACCTCTGGTTACTTCATTGCATAACTCGCTTCCAGGTGGCGGAGTCTGGCCCCCGGATATTGCTTCAAAAGGCGGGTCTAGTGGGGAAGAAGATCATTCTACTACACTGGTGTGACCCGGACCCGCCGACATTCTGGTTGTGGAGGATTCACTTTCATCGACTGATGCAGTTGGAGGCGATTCATGCTCGGACTTCACCCAAGCGACGGAAACTTTTCTTGCTCACGTGGGAGCCATATTTGCAATCTTTGCCTCATAGGGCTCGCAGCTTGGCCCTGAATGATTAACTGTGCTCTAGTGGAATAATCTGGACGGTATCTGCATGGGTTTCTGGTCTTCGGTGGGGGGTTTGGGGGAGGGGGTGGGAGAACAGTAGGGATTTGGTTGGGTTATCTCTGAAAAGAGTGTTCCAGTTTTCATGGCAACTTAATGTGCACATCTGGTGTACATGTATTGGTTTTATTCTTTCCTGTTGCATTGTGTTTTGTGTGTACAATCGCTCAATAAAAATATATTGAACATAAAGGAAACATAGGGAGTTTCTCCCAATATTCTAGGAAAGTTTTGGATCCTAATGTTTAGAGAACATGAGGCATTTTCAAGAGTTTCTACTCTTCTGGCCAAGAATTCTTTATTTTTCACCACAGCCGCCTTAAATTTTTCATTGTCACGTTCCTTCACTTCAAGTGCTGAAACTTTAGTAGATATATTCAACTTTCCTTTGTAAATCAATAGAAGTTTGATTATTCTGTGAGGCTAAAAGTTCCACATGTTATTGTTTTTTAAAACTCTCATGTAGCAAGCTAATGATATACTAATGCATCAGGAGTTAAAATGTGCACATATAAGCATTTAAAATGTGCGCTCAGCACATGCTGAATTCACATATTAATGTATATGGCACTTTGGGTGCAAGTCTGGCCACAGAGAGAGGGAGAGGGGCTGAGTCTGTGGGGGATGGAAGTGGAAGAAAGATGGACATGCAGAGAGAGACCCAGAGGGAGACAGAGAGAGGAAGACAGACATGAACAGAAGGGAAAGAGACAAAGACAGAATCACATAATATGTGAATGTGAATCGTTTTTTGACAATTTAAAAAAATCATCCGATATTTTTTAAATAGTCAAAAATCGGTACAGTATGCGATACAATATAAATTTTCACAATTTATTGTGAAAAATCGTTACTCCCGTTAGTGTCCACTAATGGGAGTTATTTGGGGGGAGGGCGGGGAAAACCGGCACACCAAAACAACTCCTAAACCCACCCCGACCCTATAAAACTAATCCCTTACCTTCCCCCCCCCCGAACCCCCAAAACTTTTTATGAGTACCTGGTGGTCCAGTGGGGGCACGAGGACCGATCTCCCGCTCTCAGGCCATTGGCGCCATTTTGACTGCCACTCAAAAATGGCGCCGATGGCCCGATTAAAAAAAAACCCACCCGACCCTTTAAAGATGACCCCTTAGCTTCTCCCACCCTCCCAATCCCCCCAAAACATTTTTAAATTACCTGGTGCTCTAGTGGTGGTCCCGGGAGCGATCTCCAGTTCTCGGGCCGTCGGCTGCCAATCATAAAAATGGTGCCGATGGCCCTTTGCTCTTACCATTTGACAGGGTATCCGTGCCATTGGCCGGCCCCTGTCACATGGTAGGAGCCCAGGGCTCCTACCATGGGCCCTGGGTCGGGTGGGTTTTATTTTAATCGGGCCATCGGCGCCATTTTTGAGTGGCATCCAAAATGGCGCCGATGGCCCGAGAGCGGGGGATCGGTTCCCGCGCCCCCACTGGACCACCAGGTACTCGTAAAAAGTTTTTGGGGGGTTCTGGGGGTGGCAGAAGGTAAGGGGTAAATTTTAAAGGGTCGGGCCTCACTAAAAAAAAATTAATGATGTGAATCAGAACCGATTCCGATTCACATCTCCAGCGAACAGATTTTTTTCTCCCTCCAGCCAAACCCGATCGTTAAGACGATCGGGCACACGATTCACATCTCTACATAATATGACCTTGCCCAGCCCCCCAGTCACTCTGTTTCTTCCCTGGCACAAGTGTCTGGTCCTTGCTATTAGGGATGTGAATCGTGTCCTCGATCGTCTTAACGATCGATTTCGGCTGGGAGGGGGAGGGAATCGTATTGTTGCCGTTTGGGGGGGTAAAATATCGTGGAAAATCGTGAAAAATCTAAAAATCTAAAAATCGCAAAACCGGCACATTAAAACCCCCTAAAACCCACCCCCGACCCTTTAAATTAAATCCCCCACCCTCCCGAACCCCCCCCAATGACTTAAATAACCTGCGGGTCCAGCGGCGGTCCGGAACGGCAGCGGTCCGGAACGGGCTCCTGCTCCTGAATCTTGTTGTCTTCAGCCGGCGCCATTTTCCAAAATGGCGCCGAAAAATGGCGGCGGCCATAGACGAACACGATTGGACGGCAGGAGGTCCTTCCGGACCCCCGCTGGACTTTTGGCAAGTCTCGTGGGGGTCAGGAGGCCCCCCACAAGCTGGCCAAAAGTTCCTGGAAGTCCAGCGGGGGTCAGGGAGCGATTTCCCGCCGCGAATCGTTTTCGTACGGAAAATGGCGCCGGCAGGAGATCGACTGCAGGAGGTCGTTCAGCGAGGGTTTCCGGCGCCTCGCTGAACAACCTCCTGCAGTCGATCTCCTGCCGGCGCCATTTTCCGTACGAAAACGATTCGCGGCGGGAAATCGCTCCCTGACCCCCGCTGGACCTCCAGGAACTTTTGGCCAGCTTGTGGGGGGCCTCCTGACCCCCACGAGACTTGCCAAAAGTCCAGCGGGGGTCCGGAAGGACCTCCTGCCGTCCAATCGTGTTCGTCTATGGCCGCCGCCATTTTTCGGCGCCATTTTGGAAAATGGCGCCGGCTGAAGACAACAAGATTCAGGAGCAGGAGCCCGTTCCGGACCGCTGCCGTTCCGGACCGCCGCTGGACCCGCAGGTTATTTAAGTCATTGGGGGGGGGGTTCGGGAGGGTGGGGGATTTAATTTAAAGGGTCGGGGGTGGGTTTTAGGGGGTTTTAGTGTGCCGGCTCACGATTCTAACGATTTATAATGATAAATCGTTAGAATCTCTATTGTATTGTGTTCCATAACGGTTTAAGACGATATTAAAATTATCGGACGATAATTTTAATCGTCCTAAAACGATTCACATCCCTACTTGCTATGCACTTGAGGGTTGACCCTTCACTCCAAGTCCTGGACTTGTTCCTCTATAGGGTGGACATGTGGGAGCCTTTCTTCTCTCTATCAGACCCCAGGGGAAGAGTGAATTATTGGCTTTTAGACCCTTGGGTTTCATGATCAAGTATGACTGCCCTTGTTTTGAATGTTTGCTTTTGTTTTCAGGGCTGTCTGTACAACCATTGCTGCACCACCACAGTTATGGGACTAACACCACCTCTTTGTTAAATTTTGATTTTCACTTGTATGGTGTTTTATCTAAAATAGTATCAAGCAGACAAGATCAGACCATCTCTGACCAGGATTAAATTTCCAGTGCTACGAAAACATGAGCTAAGCTATCACACCTCTCTGCATTGGAGGGCAATGTTTAATGCCTTCATTTGCATGGGATTTCCATGTGTGGGCGCTGAGATACACATTTGTGCACACAAAAATCCTGCCTTCATCAAAAGTAACATTTGCACACAAAAAATGTGCTTTCAAGTGCGGGTAAAACTGTGTGCTCTGCTGTATGTACCTTATTGCATTGGCCTGAGAATTAGATATAGGCCCCTTAAACTGTAAAGTTTTATTTTCTCAACAGCTCTATAAATCCCGCCTCCCATTTTCTTTACTGGGCCGTAATGGCAAATGCAGGCAGTCTGAGACCTAGATGACTCTGTACTATTTAAAACAGTGTAACTGTGCTGTTTCTTCCCTGATTAAGAGCATAACTCTAGAAAGCTAGTCACAGATGCATTAAGTTAGCTCAATAAAAAGGTTTCACTTACAGCTTGTTTAATTTCACAGACAGAAGTGCACTTTGTTAGTCTATTGACACCTGAGGTCCACTCCAACATCTGCTACCCCTCACTTTTAAAGAATCCCTATATCCATGTGAAGCACATCTCCAAGTATCAGCTGCACAAGGCAGGACATTTTGCTTGTGTCAAAACTGCCTTAAAAAAAACTATAAAAACAAGTTTTTTTCCTTTATAGATACAGTATATTTAACAACAGGAAATTTATTTTACTGAACTTTTCAATATTATCATGACCCAGTAATAGTCAGTGTCATTCTTGGATCAATGTTGTTATCTTAGCTATAGAACTTATTTATTTAGAAATTACTGAGCTCTCCATTTCAGACTTCCAATTCTAAGGGCCAGATTTTTACATCTACACCCGATTTTATAACATGCACATGTAGCCACGTGCATGTTATAAAATCCGGGGTTGGCGCGCACAATGGGGGTGCACAATTGTACACCTTGCGCGCGCCGAGCCCTAGGGGAGCCCCGATGGCTTTCCCTGTTTCCTATCTGCCATTTCCATGCCCAATCTCCCAGTCTTGCAAGGTCCTCTTGCAAATTCTCACAATCCTCTTGTGATTTATCAACTTTGAATAATTTTGTGTCACTTGTAAATTTGCAACATAAGAACTTAAAATTTGCCATACTGGGTCCAACTGAAGGTCAATCAAGTCCAGTATCCGATCCAGGTTACAAGTTCCTGGCAGGATCCCAAGGGGTAAATAGATTCCATGCTGCTTATCCCAGGGAAAAGCTGTGGAATTCCCCAAGTCCACCTTAATAATTGTTTATGAACTTTCCTCCAAGAACTTGTCCATAGCTTTTTTAAATGCAGTTACATAAATAGGTTTCACCTTACTACTTTTTCTCATCTCTAGGTCATTTATAAATATGTTAAAAAGCAGCAGTGCTAGTACAGATCCCTGGGGCATTCCCATATTCACTTTTCTCCATTGAGAAAACTGACCATTGAGACATATTTTTTGTTTTCTGTCTTTTAACCAGTTCCCAATTCATAAAAGGACATTGCCTCCGAGCCCATGAATTTTTAATTTCCTCCGAAGTATTTCATGAAGCACATTGTCAACAATAAGCAACCTTCATTTTCATTTACTCTGCCCAAACACCTCCCAAACTCCTCCCACTTGAATAATTTTTAAAATGTGAATAGGCATCTCACATTACGTATTTATCACATGTGTCATGGTATTATTGTGGGCGTTAGGATGCTAATGCCACTATAAGGACCTAAAGTGATTTAAAAAATGACCCCTTTGTTATCTTCCCTAATTTTTGTTAGCATTTCATCATCTGTCTCTTCATTCTGGCAGATGGAAGATGGTATATCCCCACTGCTATTCTATTCCCTTTCTCTATCCATAAAGATTTTACAGTGCATTTTGTTTCCTTTAGAACTTTTATCCTGTTCGACTCTGTGACCTCTTTAAAATATAGAGCCACTTCTCTATTAGTCAAGCCCACCTAGGGACATAAGGCCTGGATGTACAGGCAAAGCAGTCGAGGACAGAGGTCAATCCCACCTAGGGACATAAGACCTGGACGGACAGGCAAAGCAGTTGAGGTCAAACACTTGTAGGAACATAAGGCCTGGATAAACAGGCAAATCAATTGAGGTCAAACACTTGTAGGAACATAAGGCCTGGACTGACAGGCAAAGCAGTCGTGGACAGAGGTCAATCCCACCTAGGGACATAAGACCTGGACGGACAGGCAAAGCAGTTGAGGTCAAACACTTGTAGGAACATAAGGCCTGGAAGAACAGGCAAAGCAATCAAGGTCAAACACTTGTAGGAGCATAAGGCCTGGACGGACAGGAAATGCAGTCGAGGACAGAGGTCAATCCCACCTAGGACATAAGGCCTGGATGGACAGGCAAAGCAGTCGAGGACAGAGGTCAATCCCACCTAGGGACGTAAGGCCTGGACGAACAGGCAAAGCAATATGGTCAAACACTTGTAGGAACATAAGGCCTGGACAGACAGTCATAGCAATGGAGGTCAAGCCCAAGTAGGGACATAAGTCCTGGATGGACAGGCAAAGCAGTCGAGGACAGAGGTCATTCTCACCTAGGGACATAAGGCCTGGACGGACAGGCAGAGCAATCGAGGTCAAACACTTGTAGGAACATAAGGCCTGGATGGACAGGCACAGCAATGGAGGTCAAGCCCACGTAGGGACATAAAGGGCTGGATGTACAGGCACAGCAATATTTTTTTTAATGTATTTATATTCCTATTTTCAAACTTTTCCAGCACTTCATAGTCGATTACACTCAGGTACTGTAGGTATTTCCCTATCCCCAGAGGGCTTACAATCGAATTCAAACACTTGTAGGAACATAAGGACTGGACGACAGGCAAAGCAGTGAAGGTCAAACACTTGTAGGAACATAAGGCCTGGATGGACAGGCACAGCAATGGAGGTCAATCCCACCTAGGGACATAAGGCCTGGACGAACAGGTAAAGCAATCGAGGTCAAACACTTGTAGGAACATAAGGCCTGGACTGACAGGCAAAGCAGTCGAGGATAGAGGTCAATCCCACCTAGGGATATAAGGCCTGGATGGACAGGCAGAGCAATCTAGGTCAAACACTTGTAGGAACATAAGGCCTGGATGGACAGGCAAAGCAGTCAAGGTCAAACCCTTGTAGAAACATAAGGCCTGGGCAAACAGGCACAGCAATAGAAGATTTCCTTTGTGCAGATATGTTGTGGTTTGACCTGTCACTTCTTCCTGAACTGGTTCACTGCCAGAGGAAAATGGCATCTTTTTCATTTCTGAAAGATAATTCAACAGAGGATGCTTTTAGAGCAATGGAGACTGCCATCTGTGAAGCAAGAAGTGAGCTGGAGTTTATTTTTGAATATCCAGAAGCTATGAACTGTACTTATGCACTTCAGCTGATGACAAAAGAGAATGAAGAGCTCTCAGAAATAAGAAAACCGCTACTCAAGTCAAAATTTACAATATCAACCTATGTTGACTTTCTGGTTTACACAGTGCCTCTGTAAACAATTGGAACACAGAGGATGAACTAGAGTGCAACTACCACCAGTTTTCAATAGTACTTGAAACATTACTGTTGGCAAGCTCATGAAAAATATTGAGCATATGAAATATGCAAGGTCCAAACATCTTATGTCAGCCTTTTATGTTCTTACATTCCAAATGTGGAAAGACAGGCACAGCGTTTGCGGTCAGGCCCTTGTAGGGATGTACGGCCTGGACAGTGGATGGTCAGGCACAGCGTTTCAGGTCAGGTACATGTTCTGCAGTGCTTATATTATATGGAGCATAGGAGGCAGTTGGAGCTGCTGCAAGGCTTTCAATTGCTTTTATTCATCTTGCCATTCACAGGGAAACTTTGGAAACCCAAGCAAAGGCAGGTTTACTTTCAAAAACACTAGCATTTCCATCAACTCTGGTGCCAGGCTTGAGCAGTGAGGGCTCATGATATCCCCTGTCATTGAAAAGACACATTCACTGGGCACACTGGTTGGAGGACATGACAGATATCGCTGAGCCACTTTGGCTAGGTGTGGCCAGACGGTGGACTTGTCTGCTCAATATGCCAGCGGATCTGTCTGCATGTTCTTAATCAGCTCTGAGAGATACCATGTCACTGACAGCTGTGCTGGTGTCTCCTTTGCTTGGGCGGGCTGAGAGTCACTCATGCCAGCTGCTTTCTCTCTTGCCTGTCACACAACAGATGAATCTTTATGGGCAACATGCCTTGGGAGTTCTGAAGTGGAAGAGGAGGTACTATCTGTCGCTGACACAGTGCTGTCATTGCTTGGGCTAGCAGCACAACTCTGTGAAGTGCCCGCTGTTTCCACCTCTGCTTCAAGCCTAATCAGTCTCTGCCTATGGCGCTCCTGTTCACGGACTTTTGCTAACAGCAGGTACTTCACCAATAAGAGACAATCGTACTGTAGGGCGAGTTTCCCTTTCACACGGGGATCACAGACTGTGGCGAGCATGTATGTGCAGTCTTCTGTTAAAGGCTTTAATCTCTCTTCCACCTGCTGCTGCAAAATGTCCAGACAATGCAGCACTTCATCTGTCATTCCCTCTTCCTGTTTAAAGGCCTCCAAATGTTCATCCAGGAGATGAACTATAGGGATGATGTCAGCCAAAGTGGCACTTCTGGAACTCAGCTCCTCCGTGACATCCTTGAAGGGCTGCAGGATTTTAACCAGCTGAATCATGACTAACCAATCAAGATGCCCTAGGGGATTCTGCACACCTATGTCCATTGTACCAGAAAGTACAGTATTCAGCAAGATGAGAAGCAAGCAGAGGTCACAAGGCAGGCAGAAATCCAACATGATTGAGAAGAAGTCTGAGGTAATCAGGAATCTAAAACAAAGATGAAGCCTGAGGTCCAAGATGAGGTCAAGCCAAGGAGTCAATCCAAGAGAAGGAAGCAAGGCAGAACAATAGGAAGACACCAAAGATAGATGAGGGCCACCAGATAAGAACACAGGAACTCAAAAGAAGCAGGAAGGGACCAGGAACATGAAGACAAGGCACTAGAACACAAGCAGGATTAGGAACCAGTAATGGCATGGCAAAGTTACTCCAAAGAGTTCTACTTATTGCCGAGACATCTGAGGCAGAGCAGAGCAGGCCTTATATAGAGATAGGCCTGTTACACGATCCAGGGGTGCCGTGGAGAATTTCCCATTGTGGGCCCCTTAAAAGTGCCTGAATCACATATGTGCATGCTAGGGGTGTGCATTCGGATTGACCGCATTAGTAAAACGCAACTCATATTTTTTTTTTACTTAAAAAATTGATTCGACATAAACGATCGGATTTCCCACATATCCAACATAGATATGTTGGATATGTGGGAAATCGCGATTGTTGAGCCAAAATAAAAATATAAACCCCCCTCACCCTCCTTAATCCCCCCCCCCCCCCGACTTACCAAAACTCCCTGGTGATGGAGCGAGGAGTGAGGACGCCATTTCTGCAATCCTTGGCGAGAAGCATGTGACGTCGGCGGCACGTCGAGTGACGCCAGCGTCAAGTGATTCCCGGCTCGTTCGCGCCGGACGGCTCGTTCGGCCCAAAAAGAACTTTTGGCCAGCTTGAGGGGGTCAGGAGGCCCCCCCAAGCTGGGCCAAAAGTTCTTTTTGGGCCGAACGAGCCGTCCGGCGCGAACTCGCCGGGAATCACGTGACGTCGCGTCTGAGTGACGCGGCGCCACGTGATTCCCGGCGAGTTCGCGCCGGATGGCTCGTTCGGCCCAAAAAGAACTTTTGGCCAGCTTGGGGGGGGCCTCCTGACCCCCCCAAACTGGCCAAAAGTTCTTTTTGGGCCGAACGAGCCGTCCGGCGCGAACGAGCCGGGAATCACGTGACGCCGCGTCACTCGACGTGCCACCGACGTCACATGCTTCTCGCCAAGGATTGCAGAAATGACGTCCTCACTCCTCGCTCGATCACCAGGGAGTTGTGGTAAGTCTGGGGGGGGGGATTAAGGAGGGTGAGGGGGTTTAAATTTTTTTTTTGCACATATGTACATATACCCAACTCATTGGATTTTTTTTATGTCCATATTGGCCGCAAGTGGGACCCCCTTTCGGACATAAAAAATATGAACATAAAATTTTGCTCTGCACATCCCTAGTGCATGCCTAGGGATGCCCCGCTCAGCTGAGCAGTGTTCCTAGCACAGCGCATCGGGATTGCGCAGCAACTGGCCGTGTCTTTCACCGGGGCCCAGCCTGGTCAGGGGACAGATCAGTGACCGGCCAAATGCAACACTGGGGACCTTCCAGGTAACCTTTCTCCTCTAAAGCAATACAAGAGCTGCTTGACTGGAATTGGGACAGCTCTACTATGTCTCTGAAGGTCTCCTCTATATACCTTTCTGTCTGCCTGAGTGTTTCCAAGTCTGTCATTCTGGCCTCCAGAGATCAAACTCATTCTCTGAGAGCCAGGAGCTCTTTACACTGAGTGCAAATGGAGCAAAAGACGATAGCCCCCAACTTGCTGCTGGATTTTATTAAGTCACTAAAGTTTCAATGCTGATTATGTAGTAGGTATGTCTCTGAAATTATGGGATTTTAATTTTGTATCTTTTCAAAATCAAAGGTTTATAAATTGATAACCACATGACTTACATTAGTTTGTGAATGATCAACAACAAGTCTAAAATCAGGTAACCACTAAAATCAAGTTAATTGTATCTAATTCAAAATTGCTAAATGACTCCTGTTTTGAAAAGTTTCCTCCTAACTCGAGGGAGGGAAGGGGTGTTATTTAACAGAAAAAGAGCCTGAGTGGGGTGGGAGATAAGGAGGGGAGGGGTAAGTGAGAATAAAACTAGTGACTAGTTGCCCAGGAATGTGCACTCTCACCTTTTCAGACCAAGTAAGTGACCTTTGCAAAGTCACAATTCTAATACTTGCATACAAATATTAACTTTTACAAACTCACAAAATTTACCCAAATTCATATATCTAAACACATACCATTCCTAACACTTGCAACAAATACTAGCCTTTAAAAGTGACACACAATAAACACGGCTAGTACTAATTTAACTCTTTAAGAATCTTTTTTTAAGGAATTTAAGCACTCTTTCCTAGGAGGTCCAATTTATCACCAGGAAATGAAGGCTCTGCAGTCAGCACTCCCTCCTGGAGAATGGGCATGCGTGGGTTTTTAACTGTGTTTTTGATGGATTTTGACCAGAGATGGGGAGGGGAGAGATGGGATGTGTCTCAAGGGCAGAGGCTCAGGGTAATTTATGCTCCTTCTGGTTAACTGTTATTGAACCAATGGAGGTGGCACGCTAGCAATAGACTGCATCTCCGAAAGCATATGTAAATGTCCCTCTGCAACATGGCTAAGATAAATGTCATGCACCTTTGTTAGTACAATGATAATGATTAATGAATTCATTATTATGGTATTAGTGTATTTAAATAAGCCACAGTGTTACAAATCAATGCAATTGTATTATTTATACCACGGCCACTTTCAGGGCTCCAACACAGTGTTAAGAATGTAAATGCGTGTTGTGTCACACACAAGTGCTAACCTGAGCATTAACCATAACACGCTTTAGACTCCTAAGAATGCTATTTTACTTTACATGGGTAAGAAAAGGATTTGGTCAATCAGATATAAAGCAGTATGTGCCAAAATAATTTGTGACACGTATATAATCTCACTGCTTAATGAAGTACTTCTTTGTCTAGCATATCCATTTTCCGTTATGTTCGGATAAACGAGGAACACATTAAACTTCAATGCTTGAATGGAAAATTAGAAAAAAAAAAACAACCCTACAGAAAAAAAAAGCTTCCATACAAGGAAAAATATCAGAAAACAGTAATGTAATCTGCTTTGAAATGGCGGAAAGCGAAACATAAATCAAATAAAGAAAGAAGAAAGGAATATCCGTGAAAACTGTATATTTTGGATGCTGCAACTACTCTAGCCACCTTTATCTTGAAGGAAAATTTCCAGATGCCCAGGGTCAGTGAAAACGAATTTATTCTTTTGAAATGAAATTAAACATTTACAGGGGAATTTGAGAAAGAAAGTAGCCCCAAGGGCCAAAACTCTCTGCCTCAATAATAAGAATTGTTTTCTCCTTATTCATGATGGATAGTTAATGGCAGTAAAAAAACATGAATCTCCTAGGTTTAATACAATGATAATTTTTGAAATTTTATTTCTTTAAATAGAGGCTTCCCAATGATAATGTGGACTATACTGTTGATATTCCAAATGGGAATATTTCTTGCTGTGTTAATGTGTTAAGTGTTATTGTAATGTAATTCATAATTATACCTGTTTTCTTATTTCATTTAAAATGTATTAAGAAATTTAATAAACTTTACATTAAAAAAAAGAAAACTGTATATTTCATTACCTAAGCTTTAACTACCGTATTTTTCGCTCCATAAGACGCACTTTTTTTCCTCCAAAGGTGGGGGGAAAATGTATGTGCGTCTTATGGAGCGAATATAAAAAAAAAACAAAACAAAAATCTAACAAACCCCCCCCCCCCCGACTCCCCCAAGACCTGCCGACTTAATTTCCTACAACCCCCCACCCTCCTGACCTGACAAATTAATTTCCTGCAACCCCCCACCCTCCTGACCCCCCCAAGACCTGTCAAACGTCCCTGGTGGTCCAGCGGGGGTCCGGGAATGATCTCCTGGGTGTGGGCCGTCGGCTGCCAGTAAACAAAATGGCGCCGACGGCCCTATGCCCTCACTATGTCACTGAGACCGACCGCTGCTATTGGTCGGTCTCAGTGACATAGTGAGGGCATAGGGCCGTCGGCGCCATTTTGTTTACTGGCAGCCGACGGCCCTATGCCCACACTATGTCACTGAGACCGACCGCTGCTATTGGTCGGTCTCAGTGACATAGTGAGGGCATAGGGCTGTCGGCGCCATTTTGTTTACTGGCAGCCGACGGCCCTATGCCCATACTATGTCACTGAGACTGACCGCTGCTATTGGTCGTTCTCAGTGACATAGTGAGGGCATAGGGCCGTCGGCTGCCAGTAAACAAAATGGCGCCGACAGCCCTATGCCCTCACTATGTCACTGAGACCGACCGCTGCTATTGGTCGGTCTCAGTGACATAGTGAGGGCATAGGGCCGTCGGCGCCATTTTGTTTACTGGCAGCCGACGGCTCACGCCCAGGAGATCGTTCCCGGACCGCTCCTGGAGCCCCGCTGGACCACCAGGGACGTTTGGCAGGTCTTGGGGGGGTCAGGAGGGTGGGGGGTTGCAGGAAATTAATTCGGCAGGTCTTGGGGGGTAAGGGGGGTGGAGGTTGTTAATTTAAAGGGTTGGGATGGGGTTTGGGGGTTCCCAGAGAAAGAAAAGTTTTCTGATCTGGGGAGTGGACCGAAATGGCCCTCCCCAGACCCGAAAACAAAATGGGGAGAAAAAAAAAAGCTATGCACTCCCCTAATTTGCTCCATAAGACGCCCAGACGCAGAGCCGGTTTAGCACAATTTTTTTTTTTTTAATTTTCCCCCTCTGAATCCTAGGTGCGTCTTATGGTCAGGTGTGTCTTATGGAGCGAAAAATATGGTACTTCCTCCTAAAGTTATTTCTGTCTCTAATAGGGATGTGCATTTGTTTGAAATAACATAGTCTATTTCGTGCCCTGTCATTTTTTAATCAAAATGGCAGTGAAAGTCATGAAATTTTGTATTTTTCCTTCTTTTATTTGTAGTGCTCATTATTTCTGACTACCACACTATTTACAAACTGTGGGCCGGATTTTAAAAGGTACGCACGGGCGTACATTTGTGTGCGCAACCCGGTGCGCACACAAATGTACGCCCAATTTCATAACATGTGCGTGCAGCCGCGCGCATGTTATAAAATCCAGGGTTGGCGCGTGCAAGGGGGTCCACAATTGTGCAACTTGCGTGCACCGAGCCACGCAGCCTTCCTCCATTCCCGCCAAGGCCGCTTCGAAATCGGAGCGGCCTTGGCGGGAATGGAGGAAGGCTGCACACCCTAGCAAAACCTAACCTGCCCCCCCAGCCCTACCTAAGCCCCCCCCCTTACCTTTCTCCTATAAGTGGTGCCTGCCTCTGGGTAGGCGTAGATTGCTCGCGCCGGCCGATGGCCAGTCCGTGATCCCGAGCACAGCGGCAAATGGCTGCTGTGCCTGGAGGCTCCGGCCCCACCCCCAGACCACCCCACCCCCTTCCCGCCCCTTTTTCAAAGCCCTGGGCCATATGCGCATCATGGGGCTTGCGCGCGTAATGGGGTAGATTTTATAATTTTGTGCGAGCGCGTACTTTTGTTCGCGCACCAGGCGTGAACAAGAGTACGCGGGATTTCTATAGATACGTGTGTAGCCAGGCATATCCATTAAAATCTGGGATCGGCGCGCGTAAGGCTGTCGATTTTGGGCAGCCTGCGGGCGCCAAGTCACGCAGCCTGCCTCCGTTCCCTCCGAGGCCTCTCCGAAATCAGAGCGGCCTCAGAGGGAACTTTCTTTCACCCTCCCCTCACCTTCCCCTCCCTTCCCCTACCTAATCCAGCCCCCCCCCGGTCCTATCTAAACCCCCCCCCCCCACCTTTATCGCCGGATTTACGCCTGCCGGAGGCAGATGTAAATCTGCGCGCGCTAGCACGCTGCTGGCGCACCATCACCCGACCCGGGGGCTGTTCCGGAGGGCGCGGCCACGCCCCCAGAACGCCCCCAAGCCAAAACCGCGCCCGCGGCGCTGCCCCCGAATCATCGCATCACCCGCACCACGCCCCCGAAACGCCGCGTCATGACCACTACGCCCCTCGACACGCCTCCTGGCACGCCTCTCCATGCAAGCCCCGGGACTTACGCGCTTCCCGGGGCTTGCGCTCGCCGCCGAGCCTATGCAAAATAGGCTCGGTGCGTGCAGGTGGGGTTTGAGGTAGGTTTTCGGGGGGTACGCGCGTATCCGTTTGAAAATCTACCCCAATATACGCGCGTAACCCTTTGAAAATCTGCCCCTGTGTGCACTATTTGCTGAAACAAATAAAAACCCCAATGAAACAATTTGGATGAGGACTTCCCCTCCCCCCAACACAAAACATTTTTTTGGCCTGCACACCCTAGCAAAATCTTCATAATGTTTCCAATGTGCAAGAAAAAGGAAAAGTAAGCATTAGGATGTTACTTTTCAAGAAGAGTTCTTTGATGGTGTGATTAACAATGCATTCAAACTTGTGGAGTTATTTCTGTAGAAGTACAATTTACAAACTCCTAAGTAATATAAATGAAAAGGCATTTGTTACTGAAACAACATACAATAAGTGCATATATAAAAACTGCAAAATGATTAAGCAGCGTGACAAATTGACTTTCTAATTTTTTCTTGTTGGTGGACTTTTGGGAGGGGAAAACAGAAAGAATCAAATGATACAAAGCAGCATTTTATGAGTTTCTGTCAATCATAAGTGAGTCACAAAAGCAAAATGTTTATGACCATTACGTCCCATGCAAAAAAACAATCCTGGGCATCTGGTAGAAATGTTGCACAGGATAATATTCCATATGGAACTTACAGCCAAGATAAATCATTGAACCTCTAGGCATGAAAACATTTCTGAGCATTTTCTGATTTCTGACTCAAATAGGTTTTTAGGGTTGGAGTTTGGATGCCTATAAATTGCTTTTTAGAAAATTTGCTATTTACATGCAAAACATATGCAACAAAGTCAATTTTGCATATACTTTTGTGCATGCAAAAAAAAAAAAAAAAAGAGGCATTCCAGGGGCTGGAGTTTGGATTTACATGCATACTTTTTAAAAAAAATTATGTACAACATTCCATGCCTTGTCTGGTATAATTGTAATGTTGTTTGGGGTAGTTTCTGTATATACATTCTGAGAATTTTCAAAGCGAAAAGACGCATGCCCTTTCCCTTTGAAAATTTGTGGAAAGTTTGCCATCTTTGGAAATGTTATTTAAAAGCATTTTTAAACCTCACTCCCCCCGTCCAAGATGGAACATGCAAGGCAGTGTACAGAATTAAAATCACAAAAGGCAACAATGCAATTAAACCAATAAAACATACATTTAGCCTGATGTATCTGAGGAAAGAAAAATCTCTAAATCAATATGCAGGCAACCTACTTTGTCATTGAAACAAAATGACCTATCTTGATCCTCTAATGGAAACATCCAAAATTGTATCTTTTTCCGAAAGGATAAGTAGTTCACTCCAGGACAAATATTTCCTTGTAGCATAAGAATCACATTTACAAAATAATATAGCTATCAATGTGTTTTCTAGGGATGAGAAAATCCCAAAATTTCATGTTTGGTTCGTCCATTGGTCTTTGTGTGTTTTGCTTTATCATATATTTTTTTGGTGTTCAAGGCTTTTATTTTTTTGTTTAATCATTATTATTAAGTTTCTGCATATTTGAAATTGAGTGCACAATTTGCAATACTGTGCCAAAATAAATTAAAAAAACATATTTTTTCATTTTTCTGAGAGCAAATTTATTTTGTTTGATACGAAAAAATAACTGGATCATTTGTTCTGGTTTCAATTTTTGTTTTAAACAAACATACATCCCTGATGCTTTCTTTAGAAATAAATGGTACACAAATAGGAGCAGCACTATTAACTATAACATTGTTCATTGGATTTAGTATAGCAGTGAAACCAACTTGTCATCTTGAGATTTTGACTATCATACGCTAATGCATTCTACAAAATAGCATTACCCTTTGATTACATTGTGATGACAATTAGAAATCAGCACTGTATTAACATCTAGCATAGACAGCAATGCTTGTCCTCATCATGATAGTTTTGTCTTGGTTACTACTGCTGCACTGCTTGCAGCCATTCAGTGGCAGCAATGCTTTGCATTCTGGCTTACACAACTTCAAAAGGGAAAGATTCAAACTTGAAAAATGTTGGGTATAGTGAGAGCTGGAAAAAGAACAAGAAGCATTTTTTTTTTTTAAATGGCTCAGCCAGGGTCTTTTCCACTTCCCATGGATTATAAGATGAGAAACAAAACTTTTCACTTTTGCAAATGAAAATCTTGGAGAGATAAAAAGTTTCAAAAAAGCTCATGACTGCTGAGCAGCTGTGGTTGATAAACACAAGACTTTTTGCAGGGTGCATGTGCTGGTACTAAGTAGAGATGTGCATAGTTTTTTGTGTTCGTGTCGTTCTTCGTTTTTCGGCCGCCATGGAAAATGTCGTTTTTTTTCGGTTCGGGTCTTTTTTTTCGCGAAAAATCGATTTTTAGTTAGTGCGCGCTAACTCCCAGTTAGTGCGCGCTAACTCCCCGTTAGTGCGCGCTAACTCCTGTTAGTGCGCACTAACAAAAACCGTTAGATTTTGTTAGTTTTTGTTAGTTTTTGTTAGTTTTTGTTAGTGCGCACTAACAGGACAGCGCGCACTAACGAGGAGTTAGCGCGCACTGACTCCCGTTAGTGCGCACTAATCGGAAAAACAAATTTTTGCGAAAAAACCGGAAAATCCTGATTTTTTTCGGGCTCCCTGAAACATGCCGAATTGGACAATTTCGTTGCAATTTTCCAATTCAGCAAAAACGAATGCACATCTCTAGTACTAAGTACTCGCACCTTTTCCTCCACCTGTTTGAGTTTTCTGTGAGCCCTCAAACAAAGATATGCATCCTGCATTAGATTACAGTATAGTAACTTACTATTTTAAAAGACACTTATGCACATACGGGTAGATTTTCAGAGATTTACGCGAATGGCCGGGCCTTGTGTGCACCGGGCAAAATTTCAAACAGGCCCGGCTACGCACGTAAACCTTGGTCTGCACAAAACTGTCCGGCATCTTCAAAGGAGTGAGCCAGGAAGGTGGAGTCTTGGTGGGGAGGGGCAGGGCATGGGGCAGTCCAGGGCATTGCCATTGAACGTTATCCCAAAGACTCGCATGCCAGCAGTTGGTCGGCACGTGCAACTTACTTCAGTGTGGGGACCTAAAGTAAATTATAAAACAAACAAAAAAAAAAAAGATAGATATGGTTTAGGGGGTAGGGAGGAGAGAGGAGAGAGGAAGAGGGAGGGAGTTTAGGTAGGTGGGTAGGGAAGTTCCCTCCCAGTCCATCCTTAATTGGAGCAGACTGGGAGGGAATTGGGGAAGGCCCGAATGTATCACCGCACGGAGTTTGCATTAACTCTCCCCCCTTGCATGCGCTGCCTGAACATACAGCATGGATTATAAAATCTAGGGATGTGAATCGTTTTTTGACGATTTAAAACAATTGTCAGATATATTTTAAATCGTCAAAAATCATTAGAGTCGCGATACAATAACAATTCCCACGATTTATCGTCAAAAAATCGTAAATCGGGGGAGGGGGGAGGGCGGGAAAACCGGCACACCAAAACAACCCTAAAACCCACCCCGACCCTTTAAAACAAATCCCCCACCCTCCCAAACCCCTCCAAAATGTTTTAAATTACCTGGGGTCCAGTGGGGGGTCCCGGCACGATCTCCCACTCTCGGGCCATGGCTGCGTTAATAGAAATGGCGCCGGTGGCCCTTTGCCCTTACCATATGACAGGGCAAAGGTAGCGCCGGCGCTATTTTGGTTCCTGTCACCCGACGTCACGAGTGCAGGAGATTGCTCCCGGACCCCCGCTGGACCCTCACGGACTTTTGGCCAGCTTGGGGGGGCCTCCTGACCCCCACAAGTCTTGCCAAAAGTCCAGCAGGGGTCCGGGAGCGACCTCCTGCACTCGCGCTGTATTGCCAATATTCAAAATGGCGCCGGCGCTACCTTTGCCCTCACTATGTCATAGTGAGGGCAAAAGTGAGGGCAAAAATGGCGCCGGCGCTACTTTTGCCCTCACTATGTCATATGTCATTCCCATGAGTTATCTTAAGTCGGTGGAAGAGCAAAAAAATAAATAAATTAGATTTTCAAAACTACGCATGTTTTGCCAAGAAATTAAGTATCCACAGAAAAGCAGGTGCATATTCCTACAGGTACTTTTTCCAAGGGCAATAATCAAAGCAAAGCTACTCATGCAATTTTTTTTTAGTTTATTGGTGCACCCACCTCCCCCAGGTAAAAAGTACCTGCGACGTTTGCACCAATGCAGGCATTATGATTATTACCCCCTATATGATGGTGTTTCATTTCAAGGGAGCTCATATATAACAACAGCGTGCCTAAGACAATTATGTCACACATATTAAATGTAGAATTTTTCAACTTTTAGAAACAAGTGTTATTCTTTATTGTTCGGCTACTATTTCCACAAGGAAAAGATGAAGCCTTCAAGGTAGGACCCAGTTTGATATAAAAAAAATGTCTATGACTCACTTATTTTCATTCTGAAAAAGGTGACTTAACAATAATGCATCCTACTCCAGATTTTTGAAGCTGAACAAATGATGTAGAAAGGGACTTGCGAGAATATTTTTTCACACAATACATAATTCATAAGTCACTTCAGAGGACGCATCAGAGAAATTAAAAATCAGAGACACACAAAATATGATGGCAGATAAGACCTATCTAAACTCTCAAATTTCCTTCCTGTTGCAATATGGTGGACTCCACTCTAGGGAGAAGGGAGTGGGACAAGATTTCAATCTTCCTATCTAGGTACAAAATCTGCAGGAGTAGGACCCTTGTACCTATCTTTTGGGAAATGTCCAGGGGTGCAAAGGACCCGTAATGTTGCACCTACATGTTGTGCAAGGGGGGGGGGGGATTTCAATGCAAAACCAAATGCAGAGTCGTAAATATATAATTTAAAGGCATTCATTTCCTCCCTTGGCCTCAACATGCTGATGAGAGCGCCTCCCTGCCGACTGGCGAAAAGGATGCTGTTTATGGAAAACCACACGTGCTTTCAGCCAGATTTGGAGAAGGTAATTTTAAAATGGCCAATTTACCCAAGCAAATGACTTTTGAAAAGTGCTCTCTTGATCTCCAGTGTTGCCTTCACTTCCTTGCAACCAAGGATCCTCTGCGCATATCCCATGCTTTCTTGAATTGTATTTATTGTTTCTGCCCCTATTCACCTCCAATGGGAGGCCGTTCCATGCATGCACCACCAGTTCTATGAAGAAGTATTTCTGAATGTTATTCCCCACTGTAATTTGCTTCAGCTCTAGGAGCTTCCAGGTAGCAATACTTTGTTTCAGACATTTCTACTGAACATCTCATGCTATGTATTTTACCTAGGTTCAGAAAATAGAACCGGTGGCAGGATTCTTTATTGCTCAACTGCTGTTTTCAGCAAAGAAAGTGGCGGTGGATTCCAGAATACAGTCATGGAATCACCTGAAGGGAGGGGGGATGTCTATCCTCCTTTTTTCACCATAACAGCATCTGCACAGAAAGGCAGCCACTCACAAGTTCTTTTTTTCTGAAATTAGGCTGAATAATGATTTCACAGTGCTGAAAGCTATCTCATGTGTTTACATTGGAACATTACTTGCTACAGTTCAGAAGGAATTGTAGGTAAAGTGTTGGGTTTTAGTTTTTTAACTGATATGCACAAATAAAACACCAGAAATGTGCTTTTGCTAAAAAAAAAAAAAAAAAAATACAAAAACTATGTTGCATTGTGTTGTTTTCAAAATGAAATGAAGTAAAAAAAACAAAATTGCTTAATGCTTCATTTTTTAATCATTCAGTAAAGTGCATTTTAAATTATTTCAAAGCACACTAAAACCATTTAGCATACGTTCAATGGCATATATCTGTGTATATGGCTGCAAGAAGATCTATGCAGGATATTTTATTACCCATGATTATGATATACATGTGTTTGAAAACTATGGGCTAGATTTTAAAAGCCCTGTGCACGTAAATCCTGCTGGATTTACGCGCGCAGGGCACTTGCATGCCGGCGTGCCTATTTTGCATAGGCCGCTAGCGCGCGCAAAGCCCAGGGACACGCGTAAATCCCGGGGCTTCGTAAAAGGGGCAGGAGGGGGCGTGTCCTGGACGTGTCCGGAGTAGGGGGCAGTCCAGGGCGGGTCCGGGGGCATGGCGACGGTTTGGGGGCAGGCCGGGAGGGCGGTCCCGAGACTCCCCGCACTGCGGCCTGCGCCGGGGGATGCCGAGGCGGTGCACACAAGTTACGCTTGCTTCAAGCAGGCGTAACTTGCACAACAAAGGTAGGGGGGATTTAGGTAGGGCTGGGGGATGGGGTAGATACGGGAAGGGAGGGGAAGGTGGGGGGACATGGAAGGAAAGTTCCCTCTGAGGCCACTCCGATTTCGGAGCGGCCTCAGAGGGAACAGAGGCAGGTTACGCGGCTCAGCATGCGCAGGCTGCCGATTTTGCACAGCCTTGCGTGCGCCGACCCTGGACCCTGGATTTTATAAGATAAATAAGTACCCTGGATTTTATAAGATACGCGCGTGGCTACGCGCGTATCTTATAAAATCCGGCGTACTTATTTAAGATCTACCTCAGCGTGTATCTCCACCTTGCAATATGCGTGCATATGTAGGCTTATATGCAATAAAAGCAATATATTAATTTACATATATAAAGGCATTGAACTTGGCTACTTTTTGCTATCCATTTCAAAAATATATGTATGTATATTTTAGGCACAAAAGAAAAGTAGGACTTACATGAAATCGGCCAATTTTAAAACATGTGCGAGTAGGGGGGTGTTCGTGAGCTGCTGATAAGATGCCTGCCAAACTCACTCGCTTTGTCAGATCAAACACTAAGACCTAGATTTATCATTTTGCTATAAATTTCACATGAATAGTGCCTGTGATAAAAAAGGGGTGTGGTTAGAGTAATTTTTGAGATACTGCAAGCTAGGTAGAGAGTGCATCAAACTAGGTCAAGAGTACAATGTACAAATTTCATCTTTGTGTACCTTTCCTCACTCCAAATCATATCACATTTTTTACCGATGTGTACTGTGCTGTGCCGGCTGTCCATTGCTCCTACCATGTGACAGGGGCCGACCAATGGCACCGGTAGCCCCATGACTTAGTAAGGGCAAAGGCTATTGGCACCATTTTGAATACCAGCAGCCAACAGCCTAAGTGCAGGAGATCGCTCCAGGACCCCCGCTGGTCCATCAGGGACTTTTGTCAAGTCTTGGGGGGGTCAGGAGGGTGGGGGGGGGGGGTTGTAGTTAATTAAATTTAAAGGGTTGGGATGGGGGATTTTTTTGGGAAACAAATACATATGTAACTAATGAACAGATCAGGGTCCCCTGAGAACAGATACAACGGATTTGAGTCCCAATGAATACGAATACCGAATGGGACAAATCTGTCCCTGATGCACATCCCTATTACCCATAAAAATTCTATTGTACATCCTGTCTCTTGCAGGATCTTTATCCTGTTGAACTCTATGCCATCCCGGACATAAAGTGCCAACCCACAACTACAACCACCAAGTTGCTCCTCCCTATCATTGCAATTTAATATGTATCTGGTATTGAACTATCCTGTTGGTTATCCTCCTTCCACCATGCCTCTGAGATGCCAATTAAGGGGTAGATTTTAATAGGTGCGTGCACGCGCTACCTGGCATGCACACATGGACGTGCCGATTTTATAACCTGGAATGAGCTTCAGCGTTCAATGGCTGAGACTGGAGAAAAGGTGCAGTCAGCTGTTTCAAGAGCTCCATATACAACTAGCTGGCTTAGGAGAGTGGCTAGAAATATGCCTTTACTGAAGAAAAACCACATCAAACCACATCCGGAGTTTTCCAGAAAACATCACATCAGAGTGGCCAACGTAAAATGAGGATAAGGTTTTGTGATCAGATGAGACAAAAAATAGACCTTTTTGGCCAAAATTCAAAATGCTGTGTGGCACAAACTTACACTGCCCATTCCTCAGTAATCACCATTCCAACAGTAAAGTATGAGGGTGGCAGCATCATGTTGTGGGGATGATTATCCTCAGCGGGCACTGGGCAACTTGTTAAAATTGAAGGACGGGTGGATGGTGCAAAATACAGGGCGATACTGCAAGACAACCTGCTTCAGTCTGCTAAAAAAATAAAACTTGGGAGAAAGCTCAACTTTTAGCAAGACATTGATACTAAGCACAAGGCCAAAGCAACACAGGAGTGGTTGAACAACAAAAAGGTGAATTTCTACAATGGCCAAGTCAAAGTCCAGATCTCAATCCAATTAAGATTCTGTAGTACTATTTGAAAATTTCAGTCTAAAAGTGTCATTCAACCAACCTGAACAACCTGGAGCAAATCTATCAGAAAGAAAGGGCAAAAATCATTCCCAAACAGTGTGCATAGCTAGCTAGTAGAAACTTACCCCAACAGCCAAAACTGTTATTGCAGCAATAGGTGACTCTATCAAATATTGGTCTGAGGTGGTTGAATACTTGTGCAAGCAGCATTTCAGTTTTTAATTTTATTTTATAAAACAAATGCAGAAAAAGTAATATCTCCTGATCATATATATATATATATATATATATATATATATATATATATATATATATAAAGTGTTACTTTTATCTGCGTCACTCAGATATTTTAGGTCTCGGTGAACGTTTCATTAAAGAGAAGAGTATATCATAAAACTTCAGCAGAAACCATCTATTATTCATAAGCAAAAGGATGCTGGGAGAGAGTGAAAGTCATGATAAAATGGGCCCTGGAAACCTTACAATATTACCTCTCAGGATGAGAGTTAATTTTGGAAACATCATTCATTGCTTTTCCATATATGCCAAAATAAATACCAGAATGCCAGGGTAACTGGATGGGTCCTGTCTTGCAAACACTTGGATTTACAAAAAGGCACAGATAGGAACCAAATGTTGCGAGCGCGGAGGCGCGGTCGCTTCTGATGGGAGATGTGAGCCCTTGGATCGCTATGCCACTCAGGGAGGAGCCCCAAGAGCACAGTGAGAAGTGAGCTGATGCAAGCATGGGCAGATAAAAAGCAAAGAAGGCTGGAGTGAAGACAAGGAGACTGAAGGTCTGACCCTCTACCGGACCTGCATGCCCCAAGAAGACCAGCAACACAATGTTGGTCAATGAACAGTCCTCCAACCTTTCTAAGCCCTTTCGGACCTGCCGCTGTGTAAGAGCAAAAGGCGGTAGGCCGGACAGAGGATGAGGGCAGATAGAGGCCTTGGGACATGGAAGACTCTTGGACGTAGAAAAAGGCGAATACTCTTGGATGTAGACATAGGCGAAGACTCAGGCAAAGACTTTTGGATGAAGGTTCAGGAGCAAGGTACTTCAGGCAAAAGTATACAGGAGCAAGATCAAGTGCTGGGTTGAGAATGCTATGCAGAGCGCCCTACACAGCCCAGCCATGGGGCTGGTCACGGATCACGCTGGGCTCGAAGCAGGCTCTAGATGGTGTGGAGTAGATGAAACTGGAACATGGTGAAAATCCTGAAGAGGTCTGCACCAGGGCGCTTTCTACACAGCCACACATGGCTGGTCGCGGACCACGCTGAAGCAGAGCAGGTTCAAACAGAGTCGTAGGCATGGATGGCTGCAATGGAAGGAGCTCTGAAGACAAGGAGAGGACACGAGCTCAGGATACAAGATACAGGATTCTTCGACAACTCGGGATTCAAGAGACGGGGAGAAGCAGAAGTCTTCCGGAGGATAGCACTGCGGAGATGAAGATGGCAATGTGCCATGAGGCACCCTACACAGCCCACCCGTGGGCTGGTCACGGACCACGACAATGGCATGCCGGAAAAGTGGAAATCCAGGAACCAAGGAACTGGAAGCATAGGTGAAGACAAAGCCATCAGGAAGGAACATCGGACATCAGGAGGTACAGATGAAGGACATCAGGAACACGAAGTCATCTGGAGGCACGAACGAAGGACATCAGGAACATGAAGACAAAGTTGTCAAAGCAGGAGAAGGCCACGGAGGACCTGGACTGAAGAAAGGACACAGACGACTGTGAAACCCGATCCAAGGGCCCTGGATGAAGGCAAGCAGGGCCCTTTTATAGGGTTGAAGCAGGAAGCAGGAAGCAGTCATCAGGTAGGGCCCGGGGCATATCCCACTGCGGGCCCTTTAAGTACAGTGAAGAGGCACGCGCCAGAACCTAGAGGCAGAACACAGGAAGGAGCAGCACCACGGACAGCGGCGCTTTCCTGCACGTTGACGCAGTCGATCAGGCAGGCTTCAGGGCGGCCTCCAGGCCGCGGGATGACGTCGGGATGGCAGCGGCTTCCTGTTGCCGCTCAGAAGGAACTATGGCGGCGGCTTCTTGCCGCAAGAACAGCTGATGGGTGCGGCCTCGAGGCCATGAAGAGAAGTGAGGTTCATGGCTTCCCTGCCGCAAGGCAGGGGATCTTGGTGGTGGCTCCTGCTGCTTTACAAAGAGTCAGCAGCCGAGGCTTAGTGGCGGCACTGGGTCGCGAAGGCAGCGCAACTGAAAAGGTGAGAGGCCTGCTCGCAGAGGGTAGCTCCGCAGGCAGTAATCATAACACCAAAATGGAAATGCAGATGTAGTGATGCAGCTTTATTATCAAAATTAAAATATTAATTTAGATTATAGGAGATAAGCAAACAAATATATTTATAGAGGGAAAAAGTGTAATCTTTATAAAGGTGTTTAGTGTAAAAAAAATACAAAACACCAAAAACCCTTCAACTTGAAAATTCTAGAAATTATATTTTATACTTACTAATCCTGAACATTTTAAGATTTTATTTTTGTATTCCATTGAAATTATAGTACGTGAGATTTTATATTGGATTATTTATTCTTTAATTATAAACCTCTCTTTGTCTGAAATTAGATCCTATGAAATCTAATTTTCTTATAAGAAGACTGTATCTTTTTCTTTTCAATGATATTTTGCAGAATAGTGGTTACTAAAAATACTGTGGCATTCTGATAAAACACACAATTATATTTTCAAGGAACACATGAGAAAAAAGTGTAATAGCTATGATTGAATGGATCCATACCTTAATGGTGACGAACAATAGTACTAACTGACAATGGAAGGTCAAAACCTGGACAGCCAAATGAATGCTCATAATTTAAAACTATAAGGCTGCCACTAATTCAGCTATCATAGCTCTAGAAAATCTTTAAAAACAAAATAACCTTTCAATAATTTGTTACAGTATATTGTATTTTTTTTCTTTTTTGCAGTTCAGGTTTAATATAAGTTTAGACCTTTACAGCTGAGATTTTATGAAATATGACTTCATTTTTAACTCCAAATATAGTTTTTTGCTTCTCTCTCCTTTCCAGTCATTTTAATTTTCAACTTTTGTCAAGTCTGGTAAGTTTTGAACCAGTGCACTATACCTTCTCAGCCTAAAAACTCAGCTAGTCAGTTATCTCATCACCCATCAATGTAGATTTTCATGCATGCTCACTACTATTAATTGAAACTGTATCAGATCAGTGCCTGACAGCTGATTGGAATAGCGGGCACCAGCCCTACTTGACTGCAGGATATAATTTCCTCTTCAGTTTCTGTTTCCTATTGGTAAAACATATAGGCTCAGACTCAATTTTTCTCTCTAGTTCCATTTTGCCATATAAGAGTTCACTTGTAAATGGACGATGTGCTAAACAGAGGGTTGCCACTAGGTGATGCTGTGGGGAATGGACCTGGAAATAAAAAATGAGCCAGGAGGTAGTTCTGAGTACTGAAATTAACAGTAAAAGTTACTGTCTTACTGAACTGCCTCCAGTCTCTCCTGCAAGTGAATGGCCAGTGCCCATGACACAGTGTCAGAAAAGAACAAAAACAGGCCTGGCAAAGGTATCAAAATTCAAAATTCCAGAGAGCTTTTGCTTTCGTAGACTAGCAGAATGGACTGACAGGAAACAATGCTTCACATGCTTCAAGATTGTCATTAAAATGAAGGCAGAATTATAATATTCTCCATGTTTGAGAATATTTGCAACTCATTTACATTTGTTGCAGAGGCAGAGAGAAATAAATGTGACGTTATAATGAACAAGTTCAATCAATTTTGCATTTCAAATGTAACCATCTATGAACATACAAGTTTTTATCAGTGGGCCCAGAGACAAGGGGAGATAGCAGAGGACTGTATCCAGTTTCTGTGTGAACTTTCAGATACTTGTGAGTTTAAAGATCCAAAGGATGAACACTTGGATAAAGAGATATACCAGAAGTTACAAATGTAAGCAGATCTTACTTTGGAAGATGCAATACAGACAACTGCTAGTTAGAAATGGTAACATACCAGAAGCTACAGCCTGAGGCTGCCAAAAGCCTGGGAGAGGTAAAAAGGCTAAACAGTAGTAGGAAAGAACACCACCATTATGTTAAATGGAGGTATCTGTACACCTCTGTATGTCTGTCTGTACAACAAAATGGTGCCAGTCTCAGGGTCAGTTCACAACATTTTGAAAAATTGACATGGTGGGGCAGGAGTGACTAGAGATCGCTCCTGCCACTTTGGACTTCACCAACTACAGGAGGGAGTAAGAGGTGTCAGGTGGAGGGAGGTAACAGGCTTCAGGAGATGAGGGATGCCGGCAAGCCTGGAGGTGCTGGGGCTTTCAACTTTTAAATACTTGCAGCAGTGGGATTTTTTTTTTTTTTGAGTGTCAGAAAGCCTGGGCTGCAAAATGGTGACTTCTTAGTGGAAAACAAAATGAAAAATGAACAAAATTTCATTCGTGTTTCTTTTATTTTATTTTCCAAATAAATGAAATACAACAGGAAGTTTAATTGAAATTTCCTATATCAGTTCAAATGAAAGTGCATTCCTATTAAACAGCCAGTTAGAAAGATCCATATCTATTTTCTAGAATCAGGTGTGTGCATAGTAGGCTGTAGGGATGTGTAATCGTTTTTTCCCTAATTAGGCCCCCGAAAAAAAAAAGAACCGCAGGAAAAATGAAATTCCCCGAGGGGGGGGGGCCCCGAAACGAAGCCTGGCATGAAATTCTAACCCAAAGCACATCTCTAGTAGGGATGTGAATCGTTTTTGAATGATTAAAATTATCGTCAGATAATTTTAAAATCATCCAAAATCATTAGAGTGCACGATACAATACAAATGCCCCCGATTTATCGTCAGGGGCATTTGTATTGTATCATTAAATAGGGCACGGGAATTATTTGGGGGAGGGCGGAAAAACTGGCACACCAAAACAACCCCTAAACCCACCCCGACCCTTTAAAACCAATTCCTTACCCTCCCCCACCCTCCCGAACCCCCCCAAAATGTTAAGTTACCAGGTGGTCCAGTGGGGGGGGGGGGGGGGGGGTCCCGGCGCGATCTCCCGCTCTCGGGCCATCGGCGCCATTTTGGTTGCCACTAATTAAAATGGTGCCGAAGGCCCGATAAAAAAAAAAACCCACCTGACCCTTTAAATCGACCCCCCTTAGCCTCCCCCACCCTCCCGACCCTTTTTTTTTTAGGGAGGCCCGCACCGCTAAAAAAACAAACAAACACCCAACCCTTTAAATTGACCCCCCCCTCCCGACCCACCCAAAACCTTTTAAAATTACCTGGTGGTCCAGGGGGGCCTCGGGGAGAGATCCAGGGGAGCCTCGGGGAGAGGAGAGATCCAGGGGGGCCTCGGGGAGAGATTTCCCATTCCCAGGCATCAGCTGTTCTAAAAAAAAAAAAAAATGGCGCCGATGCCCCTTTGCCCTTACCATGTGATAGGGTATCCGTGCCATTGGCCGGCCCCTGTCTCATGGTAGGAGCACTGGATGGTCGGCGCCATCTTTAAAGATGGCGCTGGCCATCATCAGCCCCTATTATTATAATAGGGGCTGATGAGTAAAGTGGCCGGTGCCATCTTTAAAGATGGCGCCGGCCATCCCGTGCTCCTACCATGTGACAGGGGCCGGCCAATGGCACGGATACCCTATCACATGGTAAGGGCAAAGGGGCATCGGCCCTAACCCTGCATGCATGCAGTGCCCTATCCCGGTTACCGGGGGTGTTGTGATCTTCTTGCACACATCCCGGTATCAGGGATAGGGCACTGCATGCAGGAAGATGACAACACCCCTGGTATCAGGGTTAGGGCACTGTGTGCAGGAAGATCACAACACCCCTGGTATCAGGGTTAGGGCACTGTGTGCAGGAAGATCACAACACTCCTGGTATCAGGGATAGGGCACTGTGTGCAGGAAGATCACAACACCCCTGGTATCAGGGATAGGGCACTGTGTGCAGGAAGATCACAACACTCCTGGTATTAATAGGGATAGGGCACTGCATGCAGGAAGATCACAACACCCCTGGTATCAGGGTTAGGGCACTGTGTGCAGGAAGATCACAACACTCCTGGTATTAATAGGGATAGGGCACAGTGTGCAGGAAGATCACAACACCCCTGGTATCAGGGATAGGGCACTGTGTGCAGGAAGATCACAACACTCCTGGTATTAGGGATAGGGCACTGCATGCAGGAAGATCACAACACCCCTGGTATCAGGGTTAAGGAACTGTGTGCAGGAAGATCACAACACCCCTGGTATCAGGGTTAGGGCACTGTGTGTAGGAAGATCACAACACCCCTGGTATTAGGGTTAGGGCACTGCATGCAGGAAGATCACAACACCCCTGGTATCAGGGTTAGGGCACTGTGTGCAGGAAGATCACAACACTCCTGGTATTAATAGGGATAGGGCACTGTGTGCAGGAAGATCACAACACCCCTGGTATCGGGGATAGGGCACTGAGTGCAGGAAGATCACAACACCCCTGGTATCAGGAATAGGGTACAAGTTCTAGTCACATTGACTGATCACATTACTTTTTTTGTCAACTACCAACAGTTTCCATTTCACATCCCCCCAACCATCACCTCAGTGGGAACCTTGGTAACATCAATAGATAAGAAGGCAGCCAGCCAATAGGAATACATATTCATTCCTAACTGACCTTTACTGACCTGGAAAGTGTCAATAATTTGTATCATTTTCTGTTAGTGTTCCTGAGTTTCCATTTCCATTTCCCATCCCCCCAACCATCAACTCAGTGGGAACCTTGGTAACATCAATAGATAAGAGGGCAGCCAGCCAATAGGAATACATATTCATTCCTAACTGACCTTTACTGACCTGGAAAGTGTCAATTTGTATCATTTTCTGTTAGTGCGCACTAACACGATTTAACGATTTTTAACGATAAATCGTTAGAATTTCTATTGTATTGTGTTCTTTAACGATTTAAGACGATATTAAAATTATCGGACGATAATTTTAATCATTGAAAAACGATTCACATCCCTAGTACCAACCTGACATTGCCCCGGCTAACTTGTAAAGGATATTCAGTAGCACAGTTATACTGCTGAATATCCCTAGAGAAATCACCACTTAAGCTAAATCACCTGCATAAGCTAAAAGATAACTCATATCCAGCTAAGTTTAGACCTACTATTTAGCAGGTCTAACTTATCCATCTACTGTAGGTGGGTGAGTGTAAATATCAGTACTTATCTGGCAATGACAGAAGGATAAATAGATCCTTCCCATTCTACCCATTGCCCACCCATTAGATATACTGCTATTTACTAAATTGCGACCGCTGAACATAGCCAGATATTCAGAGGCTGCCACTTAGTCTAAGTTGCTACTCATCTTGCTAAGTAATGCTAAATATCGGCCTCAAGATATCTGTAAGTCTAATGACTGGTGTTATGCAATAGAACAAAGTTGAATGAAAATACATCATTTCCATTATGCTATATTTTTCATTGCCCTGCCATAAAGGATGCTTCCACTTCAACACCTACAAGAGAGGATACAGCTGATGGATAGGTATCTCAGAAGAGCATAAACAGCTTTTTTTTATCATTTGAATAGGTGAATTATTTTCTTCCTTGCTTTACTTGGCCACCATTTTATGTCATTCAAGCATTCAAGTGGGTTCTCACTGTATCTCTTGCATTTTAGAAATATATACTGAGAAACCTTTTTCTTTTTAACTTTATACTTGTTAAAATATTTAAATCATAAAACTGAAGAAAACACACTTGATTAGAAATGACATTGTTATAGAGAAAACCAGCAACAATGAAAGCACAAGTTAATGCACACAGCTAGCATAAAGGCACACTTATAATGAATGACCTATCTAGTCTACAAAATCTACAGAGGGCTAATTCACCATATGTGAGGAAAATAAAGGGACGATAATAAATTCCTCGGATGATAGAAAGGAAAAAAAAAAAACATTAGTTGCTGTATAAGCTAAAAAAAAGAACGAATTGGGCACAGAAATGATAACCTAACAGAGCACATTAAGGAGAGCACAAAAGGATCACAATAAAGGCCAGGAAGGATGTTATGTGCACTGAGTCATCTCTCAGGGAAAAAGAATGATTAGCATCATAAAGGATATATCAAGTTCCCTGAAAAAGAATTACACATTTGTAAGGGTATTTCAAGAAAAACTCAGTTCTGTTTGCAACACATTTGGCCTCAATAACAGAAAAGATTTATTTTTTCTTTTGTGTAGACTTTAAGCCACATCTGGGAAAATTCAAACACAGTGGTTCAGAAATAATATGTCTTTATGATGGAAAAAAAGCCATGAGTATCTAAGTCTTGATCTGGCTTAAGGATAAAACTCACTATCAGTGTGGAACGCAAGGCTACCTAAATCTCTGATTTCCCCGAAAGAGGAGATTTGAGGACAATAAACAATGGAGGAAATTTCTAATGGAGAATAAGCCCTTGTGGGCCCCATGTGAAAAAAGTTGTGTGTGTTTATTTTTGGGCACATCCTCCTCTTCTTCCTCTCTTCCTCCTAAACATTCTAGACTGCTACTGGATGTACACAGAACTGTGCATATACATGACAGACAGTCCCTTCTCCATGGAACTTCCTCCTGCAATAAAATATTATTCTTATATTTGTTGCAGCAGCCAATGTACTAAGGAGCATAAAAATCATCTGTTACTACACATTAACATGGTACTAACAGGCACCTTAACGGCCAAAGAAACAATACGAAAATAAGGCATGTGTGAATGCTGGTGTAAATGTATGCATATTAACGTGGATGTTAGTGCAAAATCATTAACTAAATCTCACTGAGGTATAGTCAATTTTCTTTTGTTAATGGGTCTGTTATATTTTGCATGATTTAACACTGATTGTGCTAATAGGTAATGAGCTATTTAGCATAATTCTGAATCTCATTATCCATTAGCCTATAATTTGCATAAAGATTAATGTGAACCAGAGAATGTATGTTAACATTATTAATATGTATTAAATATCTGTGTTAGATAATGCTGTGTTAGCATTAACGCTTTATAGTGTATATTGCCTCTTTGAATTCACTAGAGTTGTTAAAGAATATGCTATCCTCATCCTGTATGTGAGAAAATTTCATAACTAATTTCTATTGTATACAACACTTGGATTATAAGAAGAAACCTGCAAGGTGGAAGCATCACAGCTGTAAAATGGGGGGGGGGGTGAAAGGAGAGAGGAAGAATTACCTACTACTAGTCTTCACAAATAAGAATAAATCAAACCCTGGGCCATCGTCCCATGAAGACCAGATAAAAATGTTAATGACAGAATGACATGGGTATATTGCTACATGGTGGAAAGGACTACAGTAACTTGAAATAATAGCATATAAAAATGTTAATCAAAGTTTTAAGCTCTGGGATCCGCATTGATGCAACCTTTACAACAATGTATTATTTATAATTACACAAGCCGTTAAGCCCGTTAAAACGGGCTACATCCCTCTGTCTCTCACCTCCCCCTCATTCTCTCTCCCCTCACTCTTCACCACCCCCTACCTCCCTCCCTCTCACCCACTCCTCTCTCTCCTCTCACTCAGTCCCTCCCTCCCACTCAGTCTCACTCACTCCCTCCCCCCTCTCTTCCTCCCTCTCACTCACACTCAGTCCCACTCACTCTCCCTCAGTCCCACTCCCTCCCCCTCTCCCTCCGTCCCACTCCCTCCCTCCCTCTCTCCCTCCCTCTCTCTCTCTCTCCCCCCCCTCACTCAGTCCCCCCTCTCACTCAGTCCCACTCCCTCCCTCCCTCTCACTCAGTCCCACTCCCTCCCTCTCACTCAGTCCCACTCCCTCCCTCTCACTCAGTCCCACTCCCTCTCTCTCCTCCCCTCTCACTCAGTCCCTCCCTCTCTCTGTCAGTCCCTCCCTCTCTCTCTCCTCCCTCGCTGCCGCCGCCGCCGATGCCACCCGACGCCGCCGCCGCTGCCACCGCCGCTGCCATCCGACGCCGCCGCCACCCACCGCTACCACCGGACACCGCCGCCGCCGCCACTCAACGCCGCCGCTGCCACTGGATGCCGCTGCCACTCGACGCCGCCATTTTTTTTCTTTTTTTCTGGCTCAGACCGACGTGCTCGCCCGCACATGCACGGTAGAGCTGGTCTCTACTGCGCATTTGCGGCACGTTGGTCATCCTTCGTTTATTAGGTAGGATTGTTATAGCACAAAATCACAAAACATATAGGAAGACATGATTTAATGAGACACAGCCAGCACATATTTTTACACAAGGAAAGTCTTGCTTCACAAATCTTCTACATTATTTTGAAGGTGTTAATAATAAACATATGGATAATGGTGATCTGGTGGATATAGTGCATTTGGATTTTCAGAAGATGTTTGACAAAGTCCCCATGAGTCAGAGAAAATTAAAAAGTCATGGGATAGGAGGCGATGTCCTATTGTGGATTGTAAACTGCATAAAAGATAGGAAACAGAGTAGAATTAAATGGTTAGTTTTATCAGTGGAGAAGGGTAAACAGTGGAGTGCCTTAGGGTCTGTACTTGCTCTGGTGCTTTTTAAAATACTGTATTTATAAACAATCTGCAAAATGATACGAAAAGTGAGGTGATCAGATTTGCAGGCGATACAAAAGTATTCCGAGTTGTTAAATCACAAGCAAATTGTGAGAAATTGCAGGAGGATCTTGCAAGACTGGGTGACTGGGCATCCTAATGTCAGATGAAATTTAATGTGGCCAGTGCAAAATGATGCACATGGGGAAAAAGTAGCCCATACTGCAGTTATACAATGTTAGGTTCCATATTAGGAGCTATCACCCAGGAAAAGGAGCTGAGTGTCATTTTGGTCAATACTTTGAAATCCTTGGCTCAGTATGTGGCAGCGGTCAAAAAAACAAATCAAATGTTAGAAATTAACAGTAAAGGAATGGAGAATAAAATGGAGAATTCAAAAAACCTTTGTATCACTCCATAGTAAAACCACACTTAAAAGTGAATTTTAAAAGCCTGGCATATGCCGAAACTATGAGATTAATTGATTATTTATTTAAAATCATTTTTATACCGCCTATACAAATGTTTGAAGATCTAAGCGGTTTACAATAAAATAGGAAATTACAATAAGCAGAAAGTTAGAATATAAACAATCTAGTCACAGGATAGGAGGCACAAGTGCACAAGTCAGATTGTCATGCATCAAGCGGATTTTAAAAGCTGCCCAAGGATGTGTATACTTACCGCTACACACACAAATGAAAAGTTCCAAAAAAGGGGGCATGGCATGGGTTTGGTCTGGACTGGGCATGGGCATTCCTGGATTTCACATTGAAATTAGTATGTAAATACTTACGTGCACAGGCATGCACCGAGGTCCCTTCCTTATAACTTTATTTCTGCTATGAATGACATGTAAGATGTAAAAAAAATATGTAAAAAAATTCTAGGTAGATCAGCGGGATTTTAAGGATTGGGGCCAACAGGGGAGAATGGAGACTATTAAACTAGGGGGGTTTGGAAGTCTTATCCCTTACCTAGGTGAATTGGGAATGAACTGGGAAAACTGGTAATGGCATCAGCATGTGTGCGTATTAAAATCCCCCTACTTATGTAGTAGAAGGGGCATTTGCACACATAGGTGTGCATTCACTTAAAATTGCACGCACATGTGCACACATTCTGGCTATTTTTAAAACATACGTGTATATATGTGCATATGTTATAAAATAGCCATGTCCCTGGGTGTGGGTCGATTAATGCACACCTGTCCTAGAGTACTTAATGCAATTCTGGTCACCGCATCTCAAAAAAATATATAGTTGAATTGGAAAAGATATAGAGAAGGGAGGCTAAAATGATAACAATGAAGGAATAGCTGCCCTATGAGGAAAGGCTAAAGAGGTTAGGGCTCTTCAGCTTGGAAAAGAGATGGCTGAGAAAGGATATGAAAGAGGTCTATAAAATCATTAGTGGAGTAGAGTGGGTAAATGTGAATCAGTTATTTACTCTTTCAAAAAATATAAAGACTAGGGGATACTCCATGAAGTTGGCAAGTAGCACATATAAAACAAATTAGAGAAAATTCTTTTCACTCAATGCATAATTAAGCTCTGGGATTCATTGCTAGAGGATGTGGTAAAAACAACTAGAGTAGCTGGGTTTAAAAAAGGTTTGGACATGTTCCTGGAGAAGTCCATAAATTGTTATTGACTAGATAGACTTGGGGAAAGTCATTACTTATCCATGGGTGTCAGCAGCAAGGGATCTGTCTATTGTTTGGGATCTTGCCTGGACCTGGATTAGCCATTGTTGGAAACAGGATACTGAACTTGATGGACCTTTGGTTTGACTCGCTATGGCAATCTTATGTTATGTTATGACACCGTCTGCAAACACTGCTGGTGTCCCCGGGATGGCATGGACGATCCTGTTGGCCATCTTGAATCAGTGATTACCTAGGGCACACGCGCACATGCCAGGCCCTCTCTTAAACACATCATGGCGGGAACCTCGGGGGGCGTCCCCTCCGCATGACGTCACCCTCCAGTGTATTTAAGCTATTTGGACTTTGCTTCCTACGAGTTAGCAAGGACTTCCTTCCTGCTGAATTCCACTCCTCTTGAAGACGCTCCGCTATTCTCTACTCTGAACTTGTTCCTGCACTCTGGGCCTTGAACGCCTTAGGTACCCGCTCCTCGGGGGTCTTGTCACGTTCTGGCTATCCGCTCCTTGGAGGGTCTTCCTGCCTGGAGAAGTCATCTACTCTGATTGGGACCCAACCTTGTTCAGCCTTGTGAGTACGCTACTCACTTACTACCATCTTGCTGACAGAACCTCCGGTGTACCCCGTGCCTCGGGCCACTACCGTGCTCTCCTCAGCATACCTGCTTCTACACTATTCTACTCTACTGACCTCCTGAACTTTGCTACTTCATCTGTGTGATTCTCGGCATACCCCGTGCTGTGTGCCACTACCGGATCTACCCCTGAGAAGTGTTCCTGGGAAGAAGAGTTCCCTGGCATACCCCGCTCCACGGGCCATCACCGGGGATATCATCACTGAGCCGCATTACTACTCTGGACTGTGTCTTTCTGCCCACTCGGTGGGTACTCCTCCTACGTTCCAGTCTAATAAAGTCTCATTACTAACTGTATTCATCTCAGCTGAGACCACACCTATTGTGGTGAGTCCCCACAGGGCTCCTCCCTGTAGGTGGAGTCAGCTATCCCTATGATCCAGGGTCCACAACCACATCAGATCATAACAGGAACTTGTTCCAGAAGAAAGGGAAAATCAGTGAATAAAAATGAAGCAATCCATAGCAAAATGAAAACAGAAAGAGAGAAGAGCTAGAGAGGAACCAAGTACATATGGTTGATAGGGAAATAAATAGTAGACAATTGCTTTTTATGACAACTATTCTTAATTTGATACTGATTTCAGTTATAGCTAATGAAGGAGACAGTAGAGGTGTGCGAGATGACTGGAAAATGAGCAAACAACTTAACTGAAAATCTGTTTACAGAGGTTGCAAGAAAGAAAATGGAATACCAGCAGGTAGAAAATTCCAAGTTCACTTTACAGCTAATCATTGCTTGTGGCATTAAGGGGTCTACATATGAAGGATTTTTTCCCATAGACACAAGGTGCGTAGTTTTCAAAGCCATTTCCATAGGTGCAAGAGTGCTTTATCCATAGAAGTAGCCTGTTGTAAAATTGCATGCCTGATACACAAGTAAACTTCTACCAGTATGTGCTGTATGAGCTTACTCAGACTGAGCAGAGGCGCAGCTGGAGAGGCATTAGGACTATGCAAATACATTTGGATTTAAAAAAAAGTGTGTATATTTCCTTGAAAATTTCCAGTGCACTATTTAGCAGGTGTAATTGTGCATTGGTAGTATTTGCAGATTCATTTCCAAAGTGAACATATGCATCCATAGTTTACTTTGAAAACTGGTGTAACTCAGCAATAAAGGAGTAATAGGTTGAGAAACAGGGAAGACGGCGTTCAAATCTCACTGATATTCCTTGTGGCCTTGGGCTAATCATGTCACCTTCTGTTGCCTCAAGTACTTACTTGAGGGGGTCATTTAGTATATCATGGTGTTTTCTAAAATCCAGCAGGATAAGTGGCTCAATATTTAAAAACTTGCCATTTAGATGAATAACCTGTGACTTATCCATCCAAATGGCTTTGAATATTAACCTTTACATTTCCTTGCCTACCACCGATATTTTTCCTGCCCTGTTCCTTTCTAATCTCTTGAAACCTTCTGGAAGTGGTGAAGATCACTATCTAATGACCCCAAGCTCTCCTTCACCACTGCCCATTCTTCTGTTAGGGATCTTGGTGTCATCCTCGATCAACAATTAAACATGAAGAAATACGTTAACTCCATACTCAAAGATGGCTTTTTCAAACTTAATGTATTAAAAAAACTGAAACCCCCTACTATACGCCCAAGACTTCCACACAGTGATCCAAGCTACCATCCCCACCAAATTTGACTATTGTAATGCCCTCTTCCTTGAGCTCCCCTACTCCACAATAAAACCTTTACAGATAGTGCAAAATGCAACAGCACGAATCCTCACGAATACTTGCAAGAGTGACCATATCACCCCCATCCTCAAAGAGCTACACTTGCTCCCGATCCTCTCTCGCATCCATTACAAAACTCTGACCATTGTACACAAATTCCTCCACGTCTTCAATTCTAACTGGCTCGATCTCCCCTTTAACCCCTACCAGTCCTCAAGACCTATCAGAACAGCCAATAAAGGCACCCTAATTGTACCCCCTCTCAAAACAGCCCGACTCTCATCCACACGTGACCGCGCCTTCTCAATTGCTGGTCCGTCCTTCTAGAATGCTCTTCCCCTTACCCTGCGCCTCGAACCATGCTCCATCAAATTTAAAAAGAAGTTAAAAACCTGGTTATTTGAACGTGCCTACCCAGAATAGTATCCTCACTCCCTGCCCTGCCAGGTACTTTTATTTTATGATTCTGCCTTCTTTGCGTTCCTTATGTTAAGATTCCATAGAGTTACTTTTTGTTGTTTTTAACCTCTCCTTCATTGCTGCTCTCATGTTATCCCCGACCCAGTTCTTCCTCCCTTTTTATCATGTAATTTCAGCTCTTTTGTTAAATTGTGAACCGGTATGATATCCCAACTAATACCCATATATAAAAGCTGTTAAATAAATAATAAATAAATAAATAAGACCAAAACTGTGAAGGATTTCAAAGGGGCGTGGGATAAACACTGTGGATCCATAAAGTCTAGAGGATGTGAATGAAGAGAAGAGGCATGGGGGTGGCTTGCGGGAATGACAGCTACTACCTGGTGATTAATACCCTTATTCAATAAACATACACACGGTTAATGCGACTCCAACATTGCTCTATGCTTCAACGGCAAGAGGAAATTTGGAAAAAAGGATTTGCATTCACAAATAAGCAGGGGGAGCAGCTAGCTTGTTGAGGCGGTTACTACTCCAAACCAAATCAGCCTGATACTTCACTTTCAATGTATATATAGCATAGCTCTCTGCTTCAACAGCAGGGGGGAATGAAGATAAGAGGATTTACATTCAGATAACAACCAACAAGGATTGAATTGCACAGGCTGGGTAAACAAATAAGCCTGGGAGTAGCTTGCTTATTACTACCCCTAACCAATTAAGCTTGATACTTTACTTTGATGCAGCCAGCTCCAGCACTGCTCTCTACATCAATGGCGGGGGTGGAAAGTAATTAGAACCAAAATGTTTCTAATAAGGGCCAAGAGTAACAGATAAGTATGAGAAAAATAAGTGTGAAAGCTTGCTGGGCAGACTGGATGGGTTGTTTGGTTCATCTGCCATCATTTCTATGTTTCTATATTTCAAGTGATAACCTGAAGAGAGCTGTAAGGGTAAAGTCATTACCACCTTAACTATTCTAAGATGTACCCTATCATGTCTCATAGCTCTGTTTACTTTTAATTGCATAAGTACTTTGGCTGTTACCTTTTTAATGAACGGTAAACTGTTCACGGTATATTCCCTTATATCTTAGCTTTTTGACTTTGATCTATCAGCCTTTGCTTCTAATGTGAATTCTGTGAAAAGATATCTTTTTTTTTTATTTATTTTATTTTATTTTTAATTTTTATATACCGGAATTCCTGTATACAATACAAATCAGTCCGGTTTACATGGAACAAAAAGATAGCCCTGGTCTGGGAAGTCAGATCAGGGTTTTTTTACAAAGAACATTGAACAATAACATATAATCCATTCATAATACAAAGAACATTGAACAATAACAATAAATCCTTAAATATTTTCGTAATTTAATTAAAATTAGGCCAATGGCATGTTGAACTTAAATTAAATGTAAGGTAAATTGAAATTTAATTTTGCTTAAAATTGCATATTATTAACTGTAACACAGAATATTCCCAAGTTCAATCAGGATGCGGCGCTTAGTTACATTCTGGAGATTGGAACGCTTGCCTGAAGAGCCAGGTTTTTAACTTTTTTTTGAACTCTGGTAGACTGGGTTTGAGGCGTAGGTCAGGGGGGAGAGCGTTCCAATGGTGTGGTCCTGCAGTTGAGAGTGCTCTTTTTCTTAGTAATGATGTTGCTGGAGGGGCGAATAATGTGCCTCTGTAAGCGCTTCTGATGTGTCTGGAGGATAGGTGTGGACGAAGTTGAGTTTGGAGTGATATAGGTGCGATGTTGTGTATTGATTTATGAATAATGGTGAGGGTTTTAAAAAGGATTCTCTGTTTGATGGGTAGCCAGTGGAGGTTGCTCAGAATGGGGGAAATATGTTCTCTTTTATTGGTGTTTGTTAGGATTCTGGCAGCGGCGTTTTGTACCATCTGTAGAGGCTTGATACTGTTAGCAGGGAGACCAAGTAGAATTGCGTTACAGTAGTCGAGTTTTGAAAAAATAATGGATTGAAGGACGAGGCGAAAGTCTTTGAAGTGAAGGAGTGGTTTTAACTTTTTGAGGACTTGTAGTTTATAGAAACAGTCCTTGGTGGTGGTGTTTATAAAATTTTTTAAGTTAAGTTGATTGTCAAGCCATGCTCCTAGATCCCTGACTTTTGAGGAGAGATAAATGTTTAATGAGGAGGGTTGCGAAAGGCTGGGTGAGTAGATACGTGGGTCCTGTGAGATAAGTATCATCTCTGTTTTGCTGGAGTTTAAAATCAAGTTTAGGTTGGAGAGGAGTTGTTTAATTGGTTGTAAACAATCCTCCCAGAAGGAGAAGGTTTTTTGAATAGATTCTGTGATGGGTATGAGGATCTGGATATCGTCTGCATAGAGGTAGAGCGTAAGCTTGAGATTTGATAGCAAATGGCAGAGGGGGAGGAGGTAAATGTTGAACAGGGTGGGTGAGAGAGATGAACCTTGTGGTACGCCTTGGTCTGATAGGATGGGTTCAGATTCCTTATTGTTTATTCTGACCTTGTAGAACCTGTTTGATAGAAACGATTTAAACCAACTGTGCGCAGTGCCTTTAATTCCTATGTTTGATAGTTGGTCTAAGAGTTGTGAGTGGTTTACCGTGTCGAAAGCTGAGGATAAATCTAGAAGAACCAGTAGGTATGATTGTTTTTTCTCCAGATTCAGAAGTAAGGTATCCGTGAGAGAAAGCAGTAGGGATTCTGTGCTTAATGATTTCCGAAAACCATATTGTGCAGGAGAGAGAATGTTGTGCTCCTCGAGATATTCGGAAAGTTGTTTATTGACTGCTTTTTCCATCAGTTTGGAAATCAATGGTAAGTTCGCAATGGGTCTGAAGTTTGCTGGGTCAGTGGGAGATGCGTTTGGTTTTTTCAGTAGTGGTTTAAGAATTGCTAGTTTTAACTGATTGGGTACCGTACCTTGGGCTAAGGAGGTATTAATGATTTCAGCAATGGGTTTTGCTACGGTGTTTGGGATGGAGGTGAGCATGTTGGTAGGTAGAGGGTCTGAGGGATGTGCAGCTGGTTTGATTTTTTTGAGTATGTTTTCGATCTCCATGGCGGATGTAGGTTCGAATGCCTCTAGACTGGCATTCTGAGAGATTTGGTATGTACTCAGAGGTGTTAGTGGAGCATTGTGGGTTGTAAGAGGTAGAGTTAGGTTGGCGATTTTTGTCTTAAAATAGGTGGCCAATTCATTGGCCTTGTTGAGTGCTTGTTGGTCTGGAATGGAAGGGGGGGTAGGTTTGGTAAGAGATGAGACGTAAGAAAATAGAGCTTTTGAGTCGAAGATGAAATTGTGAATTCTTTTTGCGTAGAAGTCCTTCTTTGTTTTGTGTATGGCATTTCTGTAGGTGTTGAGGGTGTTTTTGTAGTCCAGTCTTGCTGTATGTGAGGGGTTGTTTCTCCAGCTTTGTTCTTTATTTCGTAGTTTTTGTTTCAGGGATTTGAGTTCCGGAGTGAACCACGGTTTTCTGTTGTCTCGTGCTGGTTGTATTATTTTGGAGGAGATTGGACAGAGTTGATCTGCTATTTTGTTCGTGAGTTTGATCCATGAGGTAGTGGCTGTGTTGGCATCTTGTCTTAGGACCCTCCCCTTCACTAAACATATTCTCTCTATCAATTCTTACCATTACTCAACAAGTCTTCCACTTTCTTCTTACATGTTTAAAGAACATTTTGTCCTCTGCCTTAATTAATTGGGCAACCTACTGTTTCATTTCAACATTTTCCTATGTAACCCCAGTTAAGAGCACATAAAATAAAAAGTCCGATTTTGGGGTTTTTTTGAGTCCTTGCACCAGCTCTGTGGTGGGTTCAAAACAAAACACAATGGTCGGGTAGATGCTGGATTGAACTTAACCCAGAGGCATAAGGTCAACATTTTCTCCTCTTTGACCAGACTGCATCACCTATACTACTTCTTAGCAGACCCAAGACCTCAAATCCACAATCTGGGATTTCGCTATGAGAGTCTCACACAATGGCTCATATTTTAAATTATCAAAAATGTTTATTCTTCTGGGGTACCAGCAGTTAATCATCAAAATCATAAAAAAAATATATGAGTCCACAGGATTTCATAGCATAGACAGCAGTAGCAACAAAATAAACACATACTTTTTATTATTCCTCTTCCTTTAGGATTTTATCACAATCCATATTTCTTTTACTAAGAACCCTGGTACCTTAGATATTCTTCCTATGTAAGTTCATCAGTCCTCACTTCATACCTCTGAATATTTACCAGAAAGAAAAGTCCAGAGAAGGCCACGGGATCTCCCATAGTGTAGTTAGGGTCCTTACCTCCCACCAGGTGTTTGTTGGAAATGTGCCTTTGCATACCAGAACCCATGGTAACAGAGGACCCTGCTGGACTGGAAGAAGCAGCAGCTCTTCAGTGATTCCCAAGAAACGCGCCAAGTTTTTCCCTCTGCAGAATCACACAAAATCACTCCCTCCCGTTCAGAATTGAGGCTTACATTTACACAGGGCATACTCCCCCTAGAGGTTCTCTCTCCAAAAAAAAGGTGCTATTCTCTTCTGTAAAACCATCTCATCATAACTAAAAGTAAAGGATAAGCAAAAATGTTGGACCGGGATAAAAAGAACACATTACTGATGGCATAGGACCAGAATTTGGGGCATGGGCCAAACCTAACTAATTGCCCTTCATGACTACTTCTGTTTCTATTTGTAATTTGCCTGACTTCCTCCTCCTCTACATGTTTTTATTTAATGAAGGCATTTATTATTTTTTTTTTGCTTTTTCTCCTCCTTCCTTGGTGAACCAAATTTGTCTCTTCATTCTCTTTCTCTTGCTAATGTGCCTGACACAATGATTTATTGCCATTTCAATGTTATATTTTTTCACTTTAGAGCGTTAAATGGTTTTGATGTACACTAAATGGTTTAGTGTACTTTACAACCATGTGACACGCACTAAAATGAAAAAACAAAATTTTGTTGTTTTTTTTTTCTTTCATTTTGAAAATGACAGAAAACAAAACAAATGTCACTTTCAAAAAAAGGCACAGCCCTACAAGTTAATGCACAATATGCTAAAAGCAGTAAAGCCTTTAAGTGCATTAAAAATAAGTTTTTGCATTCATTATTAATACAATTAGGCATTTATTTATAGTATGCTTTTTGGCTTTTCAAAGTGGATTACATTCGGTACTGTAGGTATTTCCCTGATCCCAGAGGGCTCACAATCTAAGTTTGTACCTGAAGCAAAAGAGAATAAAATGACTTGCCCAAGGTCGCAAGGAGCAGCAGTGGGGATTTGGACCCTGGCTTCCCTGGCTTGCAGTTAGCTGCTCTAACCATCAAGCTACTCCTCCATGATTTTCAAAGCACTTTAGGAACAGAAACCATCCTTTATGCACCTAAATAAAGCTTTGAAAATCATCCAGGGAGTTGAGTGGGTAACAGTATGCGCGAAAGCTGATTTTGCCAACACTTTTACCTGCACTACCAAGAAGCGTTCTGGGCCAGGCAGGAAAAGGGATTTTGCACATGCTTTTAATTTTCTAAATGATATATGTAAATGTACATGCCGAAAGCTACACCTCTTCAGAGCAGGGTATAACTTTCTGCAAATATAGAAACACAGAAATGATGGCAGAAAAGGACCAAATGATCCACACAGTCTGCCCAGTAAGTTTATGCCAGTATCTTCTGCACTATGCAGGTTACCCCTATGCTGATCAGTTTACCAGACCGTAAAGGTCAGGGCCCTTGGATGCTGTTTGAATCCAATTTCCCTTATCTGTTTCCCCGAAAGCAGAGAGCAATGTTGGAGATGCATCAAAGTATCAGGCTTAGCGATTAAGAGTATTAAGCGCCGCATGTTTATTTGTTCTCCAATCCTTAAAAGTCAGGGCCTTTGCTGGTTGCTGTCTGAATTCAATTCCCCTTTTCTTATTGCCATTGAAGCAGAGAGGAATAATGGAGTTGCATTAACAGTATCAAGGCTTAATTGTTAAGGATAGCAACGGCCACACCAGCAAGTTACCCCCATGCACTCTTTTCTTTATTTCCAACCTCCAGTCTTTAGGGATCCACAGTGTTTATCCCATGCCCCTTTGAATTCCTTCACTGTTTTCATCTTCACCACCTCCTCTGGAAGGGCTTTCATTCCAGGCATTCACCACCCACTCCGTGAAGAAATATTTCCTGACATTGGTTCTGAGATGTCCTCCCTGGAGTTTCATTTCATGAGGCGATTGTGCATCATTAAAACCTTTTAGGTATCTGAAGATCTGTATCATATCTCCCCTGCACCTCCTTTCTTCCAGGGTATACATAATATATTAAGATCCTTCAGCCTCTCATAAGTCTTCTAATGCTGACCCCTCACCATTTTGGTCGCTCTTCTTTGGACTGTCTCTATCCTGACTTTATCCTTTTTGAGATAAGGACATTATCACCTCTTTTTTCTTACTGGTTATTCCTCTCTCTATGCAGCCCAGCATTCTTCTGGTTTTAGCTATCGCCTTGTGACATTGCTTCGCCATTTTCAGATCATCAGACACTATCACACCAAGGTCCCTCTACCAGTCCATCCTCATTAGAGATGTGAATCGTGTCCTCAATCGTCTTAACGATCGATTTCGGCTGGGAGGGGGAGGGAATCGTATTGTTGCCGTTTGGGTGTGTAAACTATCGTGAAAAATCGTTAAAATCATGAGCCGGCACACTAAACCCCGACCCTTTAAATTAAATCCCCCACCCTCCCGAACCCCCCCCAAATGCTTTAAATTACCTGGGGATCCGGCGGTGGTCCAGAATGGCGGCGGTCTGGAACGGCCCCCTCAATAGAATCGTGTTGTCTTCAGCCGGCGCCATTTTTCAAAATGGCCGCCGCAAAATGGCGGCGGCCATAGACAAAAACGATTCGACGGAGGAGGTTCCGGACCGCCGCTGAACGACCTCTTGCACTTGATCTCCTGCCGGCGCCATTTTCCGTACGAAAACGATTCGCGGCGAGAAATCGCTCCCGGAACCCCGCTGGACTCCCAGGAAATTTTTGGCCAGCTTGGGGGGGCCTCCTGACCCCCACAAGACTTGCCAAAAGTCCAGCGGGGGTCCGGAACGACCTCCTCCGTCGAATCGTTTTTGTCTATGGCCGCCGCCATTTTGCGGCGGCCATTTTGAAAAATGGCGCCGGCTGAAGACAACACGATTCTATTGAGGGGGCCGTTCCGGACCGCCGCCGTTCTGGACCACCGCCGGATCCCCAGGTAATTTAAAGCATTGGGGGGGGGGGGGGGGTTCGGGAGGGTGGGGGATTTAATTTAAAGGGTCGGGGGTGGGTTTTAGGGGGTTTTAGTGTGCCGGTTTTCCTGCCCTCCCCCTTCCCCTGATTTACGATTTTTTAACGATAAATCGGGGGAATTGGTATTGTATCGTGGCCCTAACGATTTTTTGATGATTTAAAATATATCGGACGATATTTTAAATCGTCAAAAAACGATTCACATCCCTAATCCTCATTAGTCTTTCACTGCCCATCACATAAAGCTCTTTTGAGGAGATGTGTGGGGCTTGCTGGGCAGACTGGATGGGCCATTTGGTCTTCTGCCGTCATTTCTATGTTTCTATGTTTCTATGTTTTGGATTGCTGTGTCCCAGATGCATGAATCTGCACTTCTTGGAAGTGAATCCCAGCTGCCAAATCTTTGACAACTCCAAGGTTTCTTAAATCACATTTTATTCTCTCTACCCTTTCAGTCATGTACACTCTGTTGCAGATTTTATTATCATCCACAAATAGACAAATTGTACCTTCTACCCCTTCCGCCAGGTTGCTCACAGAATCGGTCCCAAAATTGATCCCTGTGGCACTCCACTTAACACTGTTCTTTCTTCAGAGTAGAATCCATTTAGTATTGCACGCTGTGTCCTGTCAGTCAACCAGTTTGCAATCCATGCTACTACTTTGGCACCCATTTCCAAGCTTTTAATTTTGTTCACGAGCCTCCTATGTGGGACCGCATCAAAAGCTTAACTAAAATCCAAGTAAATCACATTGAGTGCTCTTCTCTTATTCAATTCTCTAGTTACCCCATCAAAAAAAATCAATCAGATTTCTCTGACAGGCCCTTCCCCTGATGATTCCATATTGCCTCTGGTTGAGCAACCCACCAGATTGTAGATAGTTAATACCTCACTTGTGTTGGAGGGAGAGCTAGGGATGTATGTATTAGGGATGTGAATCGTTTTTTGACGATTTAAAATATCGTCCGATATATTTTAAATCGTCAAAAACCGTTAGGGCCATGATACAATACCAATTCCCCCGATTTATCGTCAAAAAATCATAAATCGGGGGAAGGGGGAGGGCAGGAAAACCGGCACACTAAAACCCCCTAAAACCAACCCCCGACCCTTTAAATTAAATCCCCCACCCTCCCAAACCCCCCCCCCCCAAATGCCTTAAATTACCCTGGGGTCCAGCGGTGGTCCGTAGCTAAATCGGGGGAAGGGGGAGGGCAGGAAAACCGGCACACTAAAACCCCCTAAAACCCACCCCTGACCCTTTAAATTAAATCCCCCACCCTCCCGAACCCCCCCCAATGCCTTAAATTACCCTGGGTAGAGCGGCGGTCCGAAACGGCCTCCTGCTATTGAATCGTGTTGTCTTCAGCCGGCGCCATTTTGCAAAATGGCCGCCGCAAAATGGCGGCGGCCATAGACCAACACGATTCAACTGCAGGAGGTTGTTCCAGACCCCCGCTGGACTTTTGGCAAGTCTTGTGGGGGTCAGGAGGCCCCCCCAAGCTGGCCAAAAGTTCCTGGGGGTCCAGCGGGGGTCTGGGAGCGATTTCCTGCCGCAAATCGTTTTCCGTACGGAAAATGGCGCTGGCAGGAGATCGACTGCAGGAGGTCGTTCAGCGGGGGTCCTGAACGCTCGCTGAATGACCTCCTGCAGTCGATCTCCTGCCGGCGCCATTTTCCGTACGGAAAACGATTCGCGGCAGGAAATCGCTCCCAGACCCTCGCTGGACCCCCAGGAACTTTTGGCCAGCTTGGGGGGGCCTCCTGACCCCCACAAGACTTGCCAAAAGTCCAGCGGGGGTCTGGAACGACCTCCTGCAGTCGAATCGTGTTGGTCTATGGCCGCCGCCATTTTGCGGCGGCCATTTTGCAAAATGGCGCCGGCTGAAGACAACACAATTCAATAGCAGGAGGCCGTTTTGGACCGCCGCCGTTCCGGACCGCCGCTGGATCCCCAGGTAATTTAAAGCATTTGGGGGGGGGGGTTCGGGAGGGTGGGGGATTTAATTTAAAGGGTCGGGGTGGGTTTTAGGGGGTTTTAGTGTGCCGGCTCACGATTTTAACGATTTTCACGATACTTTACCCACCCAAATGGCAACAATACGATTCCCTCCCCCTCCCAGACGAAATCGATCGTTAAGACGATCGAGGACACGATTCACATCTCTATTATGTATATCTGTTAGGGGTGTACATTCGTTAGTGAATGGACACACGAATGCACGTCATTAATGTCTGTGCATGTCTAAATATCCGCTTCAAAGCAGGTCTAAAGTTATCTGGCCTTGTGTGGCTGGATAACTGCCCTTTAATCAGATATCTTCAAAAGATCTCTGTTAAGTGGTGATCATGGGGGAAAAAAAACCCTGTACCAGGGGTCCACAGTTTGATTCCCAACCCACCACAAATATTAAAAAAAAGCCCTGGCTGGCCAGGACTCTCCCTGAAACACCTCAATTAAAAAACAACAAAAAACATTTAATTGTGCCAGCCCTCTGTCCCTCCCCCTCCCTGGTAAATATTTTAAAAAATACTGTCTCCTCGCCACCTATACACACCCTGTATGCCACCACCCTGCCCCCAAAGTCCTTCCACACACCCAGTACCTGAATTTTTGGCTCTTTCTAAAACTTGGGATTATGGTAAACAGAGATCCTGGATGCTTCCAGTGTTACTCTAGTAATAACACTGGAAGCTGTAAGCTGTCATTGTAAGTTTACACTTCCAGCATTATTATTAGAGTAATGCTGAAAGTGCTTGGCATTGTTGTTTACTGTCGAGCCGATTCAGTAAAATGCGCGGGAGAGCCGGCGCTCCGAGGCAAGCGCCCGCTCTCCCAATGAGCACCCAGGCCACTCTCCCTGGTGCGCAATTCAGTATGCAAATGAGGGCCCGCGCTAATTAGGAGGCGCTAGGGACACTAGTGCATCCATAGTGCCTCCTTATTGGCAGAAGTGGAGGCTGTCAGCGGGTTTGACAGCCGACACAATTTTACCGGCGTCTGTTGTCAAACCCGCTGACAGCCACGGGTTCGGAAAATGGACGTCGGCAAAATTGAGCATTCGTTTTCCAACCCACGGGCAGAGGTTTTGCTTTTCTGTACACTTTCCCGGTGCCGGCCGAAATTAACTCCAGCCTTTGGGCAGACTTTAATTTCTGAGAGTAAAATGTGCGGCTTGGCTGCACATTTTACTTTCTGTATTGAGCAGGACTAACTAATAGGCTCATCAACATGCATTTGCATGTTGATGAGCCTATTAGTTTCGAGGGGGGGGGGGGGTTGGATGCACGTTTTCCACACGCTATTACTCCTTACTGTACTGGATGGGTGGGAGGGCTTCACAGGCAGGGTGGCGGCATAGGGGGAGGGTGGGGGTGGTGAGGAGGCAGTTGAAGGTCTGGTGCCAGTAGATGCTATTTTTTTAATTCAAAACATTTGAGGGGCCCTGGTCAGTCAAGCTGTTTAAATATTTGTGGTGGTGGGTTGGAAATTAGGCCGGCCTGCTGTGCAGGTCTCTTTTTTCTTTCTTTTTTTTTTTTTTTTACAGGATCTCCACTTGACCGGATATATTTTCAGGCAGGACAACTTTAGACCTAGCCGGATAACTTTAATAAGCGATTGTATTCATGAGGGACGGGTTTGTGCAAGACATCTCGATGGAAGAACAGTACAATGGACAGTTTTTAGCCCCTAAGTGAGAAAATAAACCACAGAAGGCATCGGAAGAGTTTGTGAACTCTGTGAGGAGAAGTACAGCATGCAATTGCAGTCTGTGTAACTCAGATAAAAGGTGATGGTTTGTGAAACAGAAACTGGGCTCATTGCCAGTATTGCACAGTGGTCTGGATGCTATAAAATAGATATTAGGGCAGCTGGCACTTTGGTATAGCCAGAGCACACAATCCTGTACTCACAGTGCTGTATCCTCCTGCAGACTGACCCACAAAGAACACTGCTGAGGACCAAGAATTCAGGGAAGTGTTCTTATACATACTTGTAAATTCTATTACTTTGCTGATATACTCTCATTTTATATATTCTCGTTACATACTCCCATTACTATTATTTGTGTTACAGCCATACTGTGTTGTGGAAGCAAAAGATAAGAGTGGTTGCTAAGCGTGCGCAGAAATAAAGGATCTTGGTAAGCCTTACATGAGTGTCTCTGCTCCTTTTTGTGACAGGGATAATCAGTGTGATGGTTATTTCAAGTTATCCGGCTAACTTTAGCCGGATAACTTGTCCACTAAATGGCTTATTGAATATCGGCCCCATTATAATTAATATTGATTCTTATACCCTCTCATTAAAATCCTACATAGGTTTTGTTCTACTTGTCTGCTACAGATTAAAAACTGTAACTCGCTGATGAACTGATGTCCCAGGTCCTTATAATTTAGATGTAAAATACTTTGAACTCTGGGGCGGATTTTAAAAGGTTTACGAGCGTACATTACGCGAGTAACCGTGAGTACCCCGCTCCTACGCGTGCCGAGCATATTTTCCATAGGCCCGGCGATGCGCGCAAGCCCCGAGATGCGCGTATGTCCTGGGGATTGAAAAAAAGGGTGGGGAGTGGGTAGGGTGGGGCGGTACAGGGGTGGGGCAGGGGCGAGACAAACGCCTCCGAGACAGCGGCTGTGCCAGGGTATCGCACGCTGGCATTCGGCCGGCGCACGCAACCTATGACTGCCAGGAGGCAGGTGCAACTTTAAAAACAAAAGTCGGGGGGGATTAGGTAGGGCTGGGGGGCGGGTTAGGTAGGGGAAAGGAGGGGAAGGTGGGGGGGGGCGGAAGGAAAGTTCCCTCTGAGGCCAGTCCATTTTCAGAAAGATTTCGGAGCGGCCTCGTAGGGAACAGGGAAAGCCATCGGGGGAACCCTAGGGCTCGGCGTGCGCAAGGTGCACAAGTGTGCACCCCCTTGCACACGCCGACCCCGGATTTTATAACACGTGCGCGGTTGCGCGCGCATGTTATAAAATCAGGCGTAGATGTGTGCGCGCCGGGTTGCGCGGCCAAATCTATGCCCTCGCATACCTCTTAAAATCCGGCCCAAATGGTGGAAAAGCCTGAGATGATGAAAGCAATGGAAATTTTTTGGGAGTCTCCATTTTCTGAAAAAACTGATAAATTGTTTCTGGATTGGGAACTTGTTTAGACAGTCTCACTTCCTTCCAGTCTGCAAAATTTGGTGACTTTCTATTCCTTCTTTGGAGAGTTATTGTATGCGTAAACATTTAATATTTCACGTTTTTCCTAAGGATAGGCGCAAGGCAGATTACTTAGAAAGAGAAAAAAAAAACATTGAGCACATAAGTTATGCATACATACAGATATGAGGTAGCTTGCGAGTGATGCACAAATAATGCACATACATGCAGTGGATAAGAAGAAAGTTATGCAACAGAGGGTGTGAAATAATAATATTAAGAACCAGTTGGGTAGAAACAGCCCAGCAGTGGAGAGACCTTGGCAAAGTCGTGGTTACAAAACGTTTGAGTAGGTAGGTGGTAGAGGGAAAGTTCTCTGCTGTGCAGCCTAAGGGAAGACCTAGTTAAACAGCCAAGCTTTGATTCTTTTTTTTTTTTTCTGGAATGTAAGGTAACAGGTTTCTAGCAGTAGAGTTATCGTGTTCCACATTTTTGCCCCCAGACATACACAGACATCGACCCCATTTTGTAGGTTAGAAAGCATTAAAAACAAAAATCCACTGCATCTTAGTCATAGCCTTAAAAAATTCAAGAACGCTAGTAATGATCTTTACATTGCCTATTTGTTGAAAGGTTAGGGAAAAGAAACCTTCAGTTTTTAATTGGGATCAGCAGGTTCCTCCTGCTCCTTAGTAGTTCCAACTCAAATGAAACTGAGGCTGGTATGAACCTTCATTCCCAAGTACCTGGGGATTTCCCCCCCTTTCATATCCCTTCCTTAGTCCAGTCATCTCAGTATTAGACCTCAGCTGGGGACCATGTATCCGGGGATCCTTCTAGAATCCTATCATCATGAGCCCTACATACAGCCACCAGGTATCACTTTTGCACATCCAACGGGACCCCTTTCCCCCAACGGCCTGCGAAAGCTGCCACCACAGGCTTCCAAGTCCTGGCCGGCCCAGGGAGCAAAACACCCGACCCGTGAATCAAAACTTAGTTCTGCATATGGCAGTATGCAGCTCTAAGAGCTTTTGTATAATAACTTCTGAATCGCTGGTCCTTACAGTATTTTATTTGAAGCTTTTGAGGCAGGAAACACTTCCATCCTAAGTGTTTGAAGTAGATGGAAAGGGAGAACATAGCATGAGATAGGGAGGGGTGTGTGTGCGCGTGTGAGAAAGCATGCGACAGAGCTTTTCCTGGTTTGTGCTTAGGAAACTACAATATATTAAAAAAAAAAAAAAGCAGGTAAAAGATAAATTGGGTGCATCATTCATAGTGTCATGCCTAATTCCTGGTGGTGAGAAGCAAAATGGGTCCAGTGGTTATCATGAATGTATTTCTACCAGTCCTTTGAGTTTGAAGGGCAGCTCATTAATCCAAAGGCTTGCAGGTTCAGCCTCAGAATGGACATATCTTTCATCAGGATTGTTATGGTTTACTGATTCCACTTAGGTACAAAGTTTGGGCCTCAATGTTTCTTGTACACGCTACAACCGCCAAAAAAAAAAAAAAAATGCAAATTCTCTGAATGTATCTGTATGGGATCCTGAGACCAAAAAAAAAAAAAAAAAAGTCATGTGAATGTTTCTTCAATTGCCACGTCTGACCTTGGAGACAAGAAAAGAAAAGCAATCTGCAAAAGTGTCCAAGTAATGATTTGTACTCAGTATGGCAAGGGGACCAGCTCTCTGGCAAACTTTTAAAGCACCAGTCCTTGAGTCACCCTTATCTACAGCTAACATGCGCTTCCCAGCTATTATGACTGAATATAATAAAAGCCCTAGAGTTGGGAATTTTCTTTTGAATAATATTTAATTAAAAATGTAATATGTTTTCTTCACATGTTCTATGCTTTAGAGGAAATCCATGAGAAATTTAATGAAAAAGAAGTTTATACTTTTTTGTCTCTAACACAGGGGTGAAAATCCTGCAGATGAAGAATCAAATACTTTTTCAATTAATTAGCTATAAAATCCCTTGGTATCGTTTTAAATATGTAATTAAATATGGATGGTTTCGCTGCAGTGACATATTTGTTGTTCATAAAGATACAAACAGGTGCTCAAGATCAACAAACACAACACTAGATAAAAAATGCAGTTGGTTTGCTAGACTGATGTTAGTTGATTTCACTGCTGCTGGGTACACATGCGTGGGCAGATAGAAAGTTTGCAGCACTGCCTGCAATCCACCAGCTGACAATTAGACTGTGCTGGGGGAGCAGTGGGGTGGGCCTACATACCTGGCTTGGTGCCAGGTGAACTAAGGGAGTCATTTATTAACATGTGTTAGGCATTTAGAGACTGATATTCATATACTTATGATCTTACCTGGCTAAGTGGTGGTGGCTGAACATCTGGTCCCATTCAGCAGATGCCACTTAGCCGAATAAGTACTCCTGTGGCTAAATAGTGGATGAGATTTGGGCTGTAACGCCCCTTACCTCCAGACACTCCCGATATAGCTTCCTGCAACATGCTGCATTCTATGGCCTGGTTGAAGCCACCTGCTCCTTGCCTTGTTTTGTTTTCCTCTAGTCCTATGCTTTGCCTGTTCTCTTGTCTCATTTTCTTATTTTTCCTTTCTCTCTGACTGCCTTTGGATTTGACCATTGCCTGGATACTGACGTTGCCTAATCTTCGCCTGGACACAGACATTGTCTGATCTCTGCCCTGCCCTGACCTTGGCCTGGTTACTGAGTCTACCTGACCACTCTCGATGAGACCCATGCCTAAGTCCTGCCAGCCTAGGAACCCAAGGACTCAACCTAAGGGGAAAGAAGCTGCTACAAGTGAAGCCTAGCCCTTGTCCTAGCATTAGCGCATCCGCCTGCTGTCAGCGGGGGCCTAGCTGGTTTGCCAGCCAGGCAGTGCCAACCTTGCCAGAGCCCAAAGGACTCACATTCTGTGATATGGGCAAAATGGGAAGGAGCTACTTATCCGGCTAACATAGCGAGATAAGTAACAATATTCAAATTTATCTAGCTACGTTAGCTGGATGAGTAATACCTGCTCAATGGCAGGTCTAAAGTTAGCCGGACTAAATTTATCTGGCTAACTAGCAACACATTTGGGTATATTCAGTAGGGATGTGCAGAAGGACAGCATACGTTGCATTCGGTATTCGTATTTGTCAGGGGGCAGATACATTGCATTCGGCAAGGGGGGCCCCCGATACGTTCATGCATTCATTCTTATTCGTTTCCCAGCTAAAATTGAATTAACTACAACCCCCCACCCTCCTAACCCCCCCCCAAGTCTTACTAAAACTCCCTGGTGGTCCAGCGGGGGGTCCGGGAGCCATCTCCTGCACTCAAGCCGTCGGCTGCCGGTATTCAAAATGGCACGACCATCCATTGATCCTACCATGTGACAGGGGCTGACCAATGGCACCGGTAGCCCCTGTGACATAGTAAGTTCAAAGGCTATCGGCGCCATTTTGAATACCTGCAGCCGAGGGTGTGAGTGCAGGAGATGGCTCCCGGACCCCCCGCTGGACCACCAGGGAGTTTTGGTAAGTCTTGGGGGGGGGGGGGTCCAGGAGGGTGGGGGGGAGTTGCTTAAATTCGCTCCTTTAGACAGCCGAATAATTTGGTGAAGATTCGTTGTATTCGTGGGGAATCGCGATACGTTTCGCTTCCCCCACGAATACAACGAATATGGTCCTATACGTTGCGGATTACAAATACATTGCAAACGAATGCACACCCCCTAATATTCAGCGGCATAGTTGTGTGTTGCTGAATACCCATGACAATTAGCCAGATAAGTGTTATCTGGCTAACATACTCAGCCTGATCTTTTGAATATCTGCCACTTATCATATACTAAACAGCATGTACCACACAATAAGTGTCTTTATGGAGCGATAATGCACAGTATTTTAAATACTATGCCTTATTTTTGCTCAATAATTTTTAAATGGTAATGAGCTGCTTTTCATGCAAAGCAGTACATTATTAGGCAATCTACAATATAAATGGGCTCTGCCCGACGTGCCGCACATGCACATGCAGCGCTGGGAGGAAATGGAGCCATGTGAGGGCTGCGGTGAGGCATGCGCACGAGAGAGACCCACAGAGCACGTCGGTCAGAGCTCAATGTGCAGTACAGAGCGGCTCTGATGGACGTGCCGCACATGCGCGGGTGATAGAGCACATCTGCTTCACAGTAAACGGAAACAAACACAAATATGGACTCACCAGCAGCAGAAGGGCTGAATCCCAAGCCCTCCCAGCTGCACAAAGATGATGTCAGAGACCAAGGTAGGAAGGGACTAGAAGAAGGAGGATAGTAAGAGGAAAGGGGAGGGCCAGAGGAGGAGTGGGAGAATAAGGAAGAGAAGGGTGCTGGGCAGGTGAGGCGCAGTGAGTGCAAGGGGAGTATAACGGAAGAATGAGGCGAGAGGGAGGCTGCAGGAGAGGACCTGTGAAAGAAAGGAGGAACACTGGTAGAATGAGAGATGAGGAGGAGCAGTGGGAACGTGGGAGGGGGTTGGGGAGATGGGGCAGCAGGACAGTAAGAGAGAAGGGGAGCTGGAGGAGGGAGCATTGCATGCAAGGGGAGTGCAAAGGGAGAGAGGGTGGAGGGGGAAGAGGATAGTAAGAGGAAAGGGGAGGGCCAGAGGAGGTGGAGGAGGAGAAGTGGGAGTAAAAAGAAGAGAAGGATGCTGGGCAGGTGAGGAGCAGTGAGGAAAAGGGGAGTGTAATGGAAGAATGAGGGGAGAGGGGGGCTGCAGGGGCAGACCAGCGGGTGGTAGAATGGGAAGGGGCTGCAGGAGAGGACCTGTGGAAGAAAGGAGGAACATTGGGAGAATGAGAGATGAGGAGGAGCAGTGGGAACATGGGAGGGGGTTGGGGAGATGGGGCAGCAGAAGAGTAAGAGGAGAGGGAAGCTGGAGGAGGAAGCATTGGGTGCAAGGGGAGTGCAAAGGGAGAGAGGGTGCAGGGGGAAGAGTACACATCCTGACACCTCCACACACAACGCTTAGCTGGCATTTGGAACAAACATCTTGCCCATTTTAACAGGCTTAACAGCTTGTTTCGTATAAATAAATTTACATGGATTTCCTAAAAAAAATTGCAAGCTATGATATTTTCTAGAAAGTTAGCTACAATTCTGGAAGTGAAGCTTCCTTTCATTGAGAGCACTGGGATGCTAACATGTATCCCGATTCTCTGGGACAGTCATTTAAAGGGTCCTGGCAACTTGAATACCCCCCCGTCCCTCAGTATTGCTGTAACTCCTAGGGTTATCTTGAGGACCCCATCATATTCATCGCATCACCAACCTAAGAGATGGCTGAAGCATTCAACAAAAGTTTTAAACAAACTTAAGGCCCCCAGGGGCAGGCCACATCCCTATAAAGCACCCCTTCACCTGCTCACATGATAAGAACAATGGGAGGACTTTGAATGTCCGGTAACAGTTTTAAAAATGGCAGTGCCGGGCTCACAGCCATAGGGGGAATTCTGCAGCCACTAGGCCACCCAAGGAGGTATCAATAAGGCTGGGGGAATCGGGAGTGGGTGGAGGTGAGCTCTTGGGAGGGGGGATATTCAAAGAGCAGGGTTAGGAAAGGGTATATGCCCTGCACCCAGGACCTTCATTTTGTTTAAAACTTTTGTTGCATACTTCGGCCAGCTCACGGGACAGTGGAGAGGAGGGTCTTGAGAGACCTTCTGGATTTTGGCTATTTTGGAAGGGTTATTCAGGCTGCTAAGGCCCTTTAAGAAAATGGGAGCTTTGGAGTCACCATTGAACAGAAATTCTGGGGGCTACTAACCTATGGTTTTTTACCTCTGGTGAAATACCATGGGGTTTTCTAAAATGTGGTGCTCAGAACTGCAACTTAGTAAATCCCATGGTATTTCCCCATTCTGAGGAAAATACCACAGGTTAGTAAATGACCCTCTAAGTGTCATGGCTGGCAAGGAACTCCAGACCTACTAGCAGAGAAGGATGCAGCATTAGCAGACTGAAGCAGCATGCCTGGGGCAGGGAGATCAGACTCTGCCAACCAAGGAGCTCATATCACCAAATGCACTTAGACATAACCAGCCAGGACCAAAGGGGGAAGATGGGAAAGAAAGGGAGAGCAGAATGAGTGGAAGAGGAAGAAAATCAAGAGAGCAGAGAGCTAAAAAAAAAAAAAAAAAAAAGGGAGGAGAGTGGGGAGGAAAAGAACATGGAGAAGAGGGTGCAAGAGGGAAAGAGTGATCAAACCCAAACCCCCCTCTCCACACAAACCCGCACTCATTCGCACACATCCTGCTCACATGCACAGATATCTCCACTCACATACTTGCCTTCCACCCATTGGTCCTTCATCCATTCACACACACTCCCACCCGCTCACTCAGACTCCACTCACCGATGCAGTCCCACCACCTGCAAGGCCCAGGTTAGGATATATTAGCAGATGGAGATCCCATAGGGTGCCTTTAGTTGGGAAGGGAGGATTACATGGGGAGAGCTAGTAGAAGAGGGGCGTTAAATGAAGACTGAGTTTACGTGCCATCATCTAAGTTTCCATCGTTCAATGACAGGTTTTCCCCACCAGTATTATATAAAAGTTAATAAAAGTAAAAGGCTATGTGTACCAATGAAATAAACTCTTTATTAAAAAAAAATGTTAATATGTGTTTTCTGCTGATTTTGCTTGTTAGGTTTTCAAATTCAAAAACAAATTCCAGCAATAACTAGATAGAATGCTGAAATATGCCCAAATAATATCAAGCATTCAAGTTGGACCGTCGTCTTTTTGCAACGAACATTATCTCATTTCAAATTCATTTACTGTTTGGTAGGGCTGTGTATTCATTTGAAACGGTATAGACAATGTCAACAACATTGTCTATGTCATTTCTTGTCATTTTCAAAACAAAACGATTGAAAAAAAATTACATTTTATGTTTTTCTTCTATCGGTTTTAGTGTGCACAATTTCTGAAATGTTAAAAAAAAAGCTAGCAAAAAGGAAAAATGTTAACATTGAAAACAGACTCCCAAATGACACACGATGACATGAAATACTTTTCTTGGCCTGCACACCCCTCCTGTTTTTCTGAAACTTTGCCATAAGCTGAATATTTCTCCTAATGGGTATAATAAGTACAGTGCTGATATTTTATTCAAAGTAAGATTTAAAAAACTTTGCACAATGAATGATTAAACTAAATGTTATGAAGTTTGAGTGTAGTTTAGAAAAACTGCAGCCTCTTAGTTCTTGTGAGGGTGGGAATGGAGGTCTAAGTAGTGATATGGAGACTGGTATACCTTTTTCCATACCTGAACTTCCATACCACGTGAAACCGGCCCTAAACTTCACTTCTCCATTACTGCCCTTTACGATAGGAGGGTTCATAGATGAGATGCCAAAGGGCTTTATCCAGGGTCTTCACTGGTTAGATTCCACCCTTCTCTCTTTTAGGAACAAAATCCTTTATTAGGAGGTGGAGGATTGTCACAGTCATTCTCCCATCAGATGCAAGTAGCATGTATTCTGAAATTCCCTTGTAGGTGTCACTGCTTTGTGATCACTGAGTTTCTCTCCAGACCAATGAGCAGAAGCCAGATCTGGAAATCAAACACAGGACTTCTGCATGGGTAGCACTTAGTGCTGTCACTGAGCCATTGAGCTAGTCCTAAATATGTTTTATATATAGAGCCGACAAAATTAATGAAAAACTCAACCATACTATGCAAACAATATGGTCTGCTATGTATTAGTAATAATTTTAACATGAACAGATTGGCAGAATAAATGTGGGTGTCGGACAGCAGAATGGAACTCAAGGCATTGTCGGATTGTGATAGAAAAGATGATATTTTTACTTAATTTGCCTTTAAATAAAGCTTTGCCACTTGAGTCAAATGGATTTGTTTTTAGCTATTGGTAACAGTATCAATAGAACTTCCACATCTTCAGTCATTAAAGATATTAACAAGCACACAAACTGTTTATCCAAGCCATTCTATTGTATTAATGTGCCTGTTATTGATGCTAGTGTTACTAATACTACTGCTAACAATAAACTTGTAAGTTATAGAGCACTGAACTCTATGTGTATACAGGAGTGCTTAATATAAATCACATGGTTATAATGTACCAGTCTTAAAGATTTATAATCTAATTTGGGGCAAAGGAAGATTAAGTGAGCTATTTACAGTCATACAGTAACTGGTGAGAAAAGAATCTTAATTCTGTTGTTCAAGTTTCACAATTCTGTGCTCCAATCACAAAGTTCAGGCTGGAGAGGCAAAAGGTATTAACTGCTCTTATGCACAGATTCATGCATTATTCTTATGTGTGTAGGTAAAGTAAGTCAACTGAAAATTTCGTAGAATTGATGAATTCAAGGCAACAAATATTATGTTGACAATATATTATGAGGGAAATTTTCAACAGCCAACAAAGCTGGATATACATTCATCAATCTGCCTTGAAAAGCTGTGGGAGTGCATGTAACTGGGGCCGACATACACATTCAAAATTACACCTGCTCCACTGTGTGTATATATGTGGGAAAGAATAGAAGGTAGGGGCAGCCTGATTTTATAATTTATGATTCATTGGGTCAGTGGGCTCTTGTTAGTATTTTAAGAAATTGGAGGGTGAAGAGGGCACAGAGTGACAGGGCCTTTACAAGATATATTGGGCAGGAAGGAAGGAAGGAGATGGCCTTCTGTATTTAATTGTTTTTCATTTCTGACAGTGCTACTCAGTCAGATATAAAGATATCTGGCTAAGTTGCAAGTTATCTGGCCACATGAGGCCAGATAACTTTAGAACCTAACCGGCTATATTCAAACATAGTCAATTAGGGTTTAAAGTTATCCAGCTACATGTAGTTGAATAACTTTAAGCAAGTAAAGTCAGCGGGATGTTTTTCTGGCTAACTTTACCGGATACCTTGTCCACTAGAGTGCCGACTGAATATTGGCCTCTGTGATACCAGGGTACAAATTATATCAAAATGATAGATAGGATCAAACTGGTGAAAGGGTGGCACTATATATTAAAGAGGGCATTGAGTCAAACAGGATAAAAGCTCTGCAGCAAACAAAATACAATGCTGAATCTTTGTAGATAGAAATTCCAGGTGAAAAAGAGAATAAAATAGCAGTGGGGGTATATTCCCATTCACCTGGTCAGATTGAAATGTTAATAGAAATTAGGGAAGCTAACAAAATCAGCAGCTCAGTAATAATGGGTGATTTAAATTACCCCAGTATTGACTGGATGAATGTCACATCAGGACATGCTAGACAGGTAAAGTTCCTAGTTGAAATAAATGACTGCTTCATGGAGTAGCTGGCACAAGAACCAATAAGAAGGAAATCTATTTTAGACCTATTCCTTAGTAGAACACAGGATTTGGTGCGAGAGGTAACAGTGTTGGAGCCGCTTGGCAAAAGTGATCACAACATGATCAAATTTGATTTAATAACTGGCAGGATGATACTAAAGAAATCTACTGTGATAGCATTTAACTTTCAGAAGGTTATCTATGATAAAATGAGGAACATGGTTAGGAAAAAATGTAAAGGAGCAGCTACAAAAATTAAGAATTTCAATCAGGCATTGACCTTGTTTAAAAATGCCATCTTGGAAGACCAGACTGGATGCATTCCATGCATTAAAAACAGTGGAAAAAAAGCTGAATGACTAATAGCATGGTTAAAAGCTGAGGTGAGAGAGACTATGGGCCTCATTTTCCAAGCACTTTACCGCGTGCGATAAATTCGCAAATCGCGTTAACAGCTGTTAACGCGATTTGCGAATTAGTCATTTGGTATTCAGGGGGCGGAGTTGGGGCGGAGCATATGTAAAGCGGGAACCTGTGTATCGTGTGCGGCGAACTCCAACCTCGCGTTATGGACTGCGCTATGGGCCAGAAAAGGAGTATCACCGTCCACGATACCTCTAGACAGCCTGTTTCAGGCTCCCGGGGAGGGGGAGGGGGAGGGGGAGGGGGAGGGGGAGAGAGAGAGAGAGAGACTTACTATAGTGCCTATGCCCTACATAGGTATTTCAATCCCTATGGGAGGGCTACCTACTAACTCGGGGTGGGGATTAGGTATGAGCGTCGGGGGCCACTTTCGCATTCCACATGAGACCTACGGACAGAACAGTGGTCTCTAGTGCAGATTTGCTGGCCGTCGGAGTGAGGACGCTCACTCCAAGAAGTGGTTTGGGCAACGTTCTCTCTACCTAGCTTGATGGACACTCTACCTGGGCAACAACATGCTAGGTGGAGAGAATGTTGGCCAAATCTCCGCTTGGAGTGAGTGTCCTCACTCCGACGGCCAGCAAATCTGCACTAGAGACCACTGTTCTGTCCGTAGGTCTCATGTGGAATGCGAAAGTGGCCCCCAACCCCCGACGCTCATACCTAATCCCCACCCCGAGTTAGTAGGTAGCCCTCCCATAGGGATTGAAATACCTATGTAGGGCATAGGCACTATAGTAAGTCTCTCTCTCTCTCTCTCTCTCTCTCTCTCTCTCTCTCTCTCTCTCTCTCTCTCTCTCTCTCTCTCTCTCTCTCTCTCTCTCTCTCTCTCTCTCTCTGAGCCAGAAGCATGCTGTCTGGGACTATAGTGGCAAATATCATGCACCGCGATAAAAGACTGAAAGAATCATCGTGCAGTGGGAAAACATCGCGTGCGGCGCTAATGTTATGGCGAAAACATTGCCGCACACGATGTTTCCCCACTGCACGAAAGAAGCCTCATTTGCATTGGTAACGCCCCCTAATGCGTTACCAATGCGATATTGGAAAATAAGGCCCTATATTAGCTAAAGGAATATCTTTCACAAAATGAAAAAGGGATCCAAATGAATAAAAACTGGAAACAGCACAGGTTCTGGCAAGTTAGATGCAAAGCATTGATAAGGAAGGCAAAGAAAATTTCAAAATAAGCTTGCCATGGAGGCAAGGACTCATAATAAAACCTTTTTCAGGTACATTTGAAGTAAGAAGCCTGCAAAGGAGTCAATTGGACAATTAGATGTTGTAAGATTTCTGGATCATTGCTGCTGTGGTGAAATTGGGTCAACCTATGGCAAAAACCCTGTATGAGTATGTGGAGGCATAGGAAGCTCTTAAGGATTGAGTGAGGCCCAGTAACACAAGATGCCAGGGAAATATTCCTAACCCAATTTGGCTGGAAGCTCTGGGTAATGGAGACAGTAGAGTCTATTGAGTTAGTCCCAGAAAGATCACCAGAGGGGATTATGACCTCACCAAACTGGCTGTGCTGGAATACCTTCAGTCAGAATTTTGGAGCAAGTGTAGGGTTGGAGGGAATCAGTTCCTGCCTAATTGGTCATGTAAGGAAAGGCTGCTGCAACAATATGGAGAAGTACTTGGACTATCAATACCACTTCATCCTCCTTTTCATGACCATATTGAGACCTACTGGGACAAAGGGCTGAAAATGGAGATCCTGGAGAACATATTTTGAGATCCCTTCTTCAAAGGATACCCTAAAGACTACCCGAAGATCCAGCATACCCTTAAGAGACAAGTGGAGATAAGGCACTGGCAGTAGGGAAGAAGTTTACAGACTGCTCTTATGGAACTGGGGAACCCTCCAGAAGAAATTCAATTAACAAAATGTTGCCAGAGAGAGCAGATGTAGAAAAAAAACCCACACCCATATTGGCATAGCCAGGCAACCTACACACACCTCTGGACTGTTCCAGAGGTGTGTGTAGGTTCCTCAGCCTACCACATAAGGACTTGTTTATTTGATGTCCTCTTTTTGAGTTGGTGTTTGCGTTTTATTTCAGGTGCTGAGTTTAAGTGCCTGGTTGTGCTAATATTTTTCTTCTGAATAGTTCCAGATATCTGTGGGAAGAGCAGAGGTGTAACATGGTGCTGAAAATACGCCGTATCCTCTGATGACTATTTGATAGAGCAGTTCTTAGTTTACCAGAAATTCCTGGACAGTTACAAGATTTTGTGGTTCTTTTCATGGGACAATAGACTGTTAATGGAAGATGGCAATCATCCTATTTGAATTGGAAAGAAAGGCCAGATGTTTTAGTTTTAAGGACTGTGAACTCTGGAGTTAAGAGACTTTGCATTTGCAAAAGGTTTTTTACTTTGATTTGAAAGAAAAAAAATGAGAAAATCATGAGAAAAAACATACAAAATGAAATGTCTACATAAAGCTTCCCTGATTTCTCTTAGCATTTCATCATCTGTGTGATCATTTTGGCCAGGTGGACAGTAGTATACTCTTACCCAATACACATGGGATTTCTACCCATATAGATTCTACTGAGCATTTAGTCTCTTGTATGATCTTTATCCTGTTGGACTCTATATCCTCCCAGACATAACGTGCCACAACCCCACCAAGTTGATCCTCCCTATCATTGTGATATAATTTGTACCCTGATATAGCACCGTCCCATTGGTTATCCTCCTTCCACGAAGTCTCCGTGATGTCAATTATGTCAATCAAATCATTTACTGCCATACACTATTATATGCTCATTGTATTAGCTCCTTGTTCCATGTTCTATGTAAAGCCTAGGGCACCCATACAAAGCCCATAGTGTTTCATTTCTGTTAAATGTAAACTGAAGTGATTTGTATCTTATACAGGAACTCCGGTATATAAAAATTAATACATAAATAAATAAATAAATCTTACTTCCTTCTTAGACTTCTGGCATTGGTATACAGACATTTCAAAGTGTGTTTGTTGTTTGTATTAACAACCTGCTTTTCAGTTGTTAGGGATAATTTGGAAATCTTTAGCTCAGGTGATTTTTTACATATAGGCACATCGACTATGTTTTTAATGGAACCTCTCTGTTGGGATGCCCTAACTCTCCTGTTTCATTAGTATCCTTCAAGGATACAATCCTCCAAACCATGCACTGCTGAGTGACTTACTATTTTTCCCCTTGTTCTAGTTTAAAAGCTGCTCTGTCTTCTTTTTAAACGTTAGCAACAGCAGCCTGGTTCCACTCTGGTTAAGGTGGAACATGTCCTTTTGGAAAGGTCTCCCCCTTCCCCAAAAGGTTGCCAAGTTGCTTACAAAACTGAATCCCTCTTCCCTGCATCCACGCATTGAAACTCTGGAGCTCTGCCTGCCTCTGGGGACCTGCAGAGACAGGCAGAGGTTTCTTTAAAATTGATTAGAAAACCCCAATTTTGGAGCCCAAAATAGGCTGCATTGGTTCCCCCATTGACTTTAGTGGGAAACATATACTGTAGATGAATGAACAGACGTGTTTTTGTTTTTTTTCTCTGAAACAAACCAAATGAATTTTGGTGACCTAGAAAATAAACATTTTTCCTTCTGCACATTTCTTGCATGTACATACTTTATCTTTGACAATTTTTCAGGGAAAAATACCTGCAAAGTTTTCCATCTGCTTTTTATGTGGATACCGTTTTAATTTATTAAAACAAACAAAACATGCATAGATTCAAAACTGAAAACTACATGTTGTTGCCCCCTCGTGACTTAATCCTGCCTCTGATTCCCACCTATTTTTCTTGCAGTTAGAAGTGGACAGGTTGTTGGTCCCCATGCTTTCTTTTTCCTATGTATGGGGACAGCAATTGTCAAACAGCCGTTTTACTTGGGTACCTGGCTTTCGGAAATTGCCCTCCCCATGTTTTATCTCATTTGCGAGCCCTATATCCAGTTACATTTTCATTTGGTTTTGGGAACAGGGTGGCCAAATGACTCCAGATTCACCAAATACGGTTGATCCAGTCCTGTGTTTACTCCCACTGCATTGAGCATTTGGTAGTTCCGATTTCAGTATTGCATTCCTTAAGAAAAGCAAGACTTCAAGTGCCTGCATGCAATAGGGAAACCCAGGAGTGGATCAACTCAGTCAGGCAAATCTGAAGTCAGTTGGCAACCCTATATAGAGCCACTTCATAATATAGTGTGTATATACACTTCATAAATGATGCAACTCTGTACTTTCTTTTTCCAAAATAATTTTTCTTTGACAAATATTTCCCTTTTCTGTGAGAGGAATAGCCCTTTAGGTTGTAATTGCGTGTGCATGTTTTGATGCATAATATTGCAGCAGTATATCTGAACAATGCTGATGACAGCATTGTCTCTGGAATAATTTACCTGAACAAAGAAGGTACTCCTGTGAAATTAGTTGTACAATAGTGTCGATTCCTATCTATCAAGTTAGGCTTTGAAAAGAGGATTTTTTTTTTATAGTTTTTTTTTTTTTTTTTATAGAATTTAACATCCTTGAAACTTTAATTGTGGAAGCTTCTAAGGAGATACTAGAAATGCCAATTCTGAATTTGTGGTATATACTGCAGATCATTTCATATTGTTCTATCATATTATTCTATTGAACTATTATATTCTGTCATCAATATTTCTTTGCTCCTGCTCTGCAGTCTCTTGCTTCACACCTATTCTCCAAGCTATAATTTGCAACAAAGAATCTATTTAAATGGAATATGAGCCCCTCTCCTGGCATACTCCTTTCCATATTGTATATTCTTTCTGTATCTTTACAAGTGGGGGGAAAGGGGGAAGCGCATGTGGCTTGATGTAAGACTCTAGAATCTGCTCTGTTAGCCCTACTTGGGAATCATGTTTCAACAATTAAACAGCAGATAGGCTTAATCTGCATTTCCCCACTTAGGTTATTGAAAAGCATCAACACCCACACACAAATACAAGTATATATACAGATAGACAGTTCAGGCCCTTTGTTTCCAGTTTCTTGGTTTTATAGTTTTCATTAATTTTGCCATTTATTTAAATAAAAATATTTTGCAAACCCTTACAAATAATTGGTTAGCAGTGTAAATATCATAGCCGATGTAAAAAAAAAAAATCAAAACAAAAGAAGTGTTAGGTAACTGTAACACACTATCATAAATTTATCTTATTTATTTATTTGTTTTTATATACCGACATTCACACAGGGTATCACATCGGTTTACATGATGTATGAGAGAGAGTGTGATTATAGGCCACATTATTCTGTATTACAAAACATAGAGTAATTAAATCGAGGTGAAGTTTTGATACCTATTCATACATATAAATATACATTTATACAGTGAGGTACGGTTTTGTTACATATATATATATATAATAATGAACAAAGAAAGATAGAAGCAAACTATTATTCATCTTGTCTATTATATTGAAAGGTTTAAAGGTTAGAAATGTTTTGAGAGCGTAATATCATTTGGGGTTTCAAAAGGTTGTAATAATATAAAGTGGACTAACTAATGTAAGCCTACTAATGTAAGCATTATATAAGCAATATACATACTTAACTAATGTAAGTATGATAAAAACAATATAGAGTAAACTAGACTGCTGTCCTTGGAAATCTTAAACTTGGCAGTTCTGGTTGCTGTCTGCTAAGAACTGTAAAACATGTGATGCTAGTTAAGATAGTTTTAGAAATTTCAGCAATTTTTGCATTATTTATTTAAACTAAGTTACCTCCAAGCTCTATTACAAAAGAAATACAAGTAAAAATCAGCAAATCCTCTAAACTGTTATATTCTGCAACCTTGGAAATATTTAATAAGCAGTAGGACAATGCAAATGAAGGGCATTAAAGCCAGTTTAAGTAAATGTTTAAGCAGCATAGAATTGGTATTGAACATTATACCTAGCATTTACAGTAAAATAGTATAATGTAGGGAGAACCAAAATGGATTTTCTAAAACATATTTGTGTTTATTCATTCTACACATGCTTGTGAAATACTATATTCATTTTGAAAATAACCATCCAGAAACTTTATGTCTCTAGCATGACCTGATGTTACATTTACCCAGTCAATATTGGGTAAATGGAATCACCCATTATTATTGCACTGCCAAACTGGTTAGCTTCCTGATTTCTCTTAGAATTTCATCATCCATATCATCATTTTTGCCAGGTGGATGGTAGTATACTCCCTATCACTATACCCTTTCCCAACACACACATGGGATTTCTATCCATATATATTCTACTGTGCATAAAAGGGTAGATTTTAAAAGATGCATTTATTTTATAATGTGCATGTCGTCACAAGCATGTTATAAAATTCGATATCCATGTGCACCCAATTTTATATCGGCTCATGCATTTGAGGGCGGTTCGCAACTCGTGTGTGCGAGAGGGGGTGATTTTCAAAAAATGTGTGGTGATGCGAACGGCCCGTTCTCATTTCTCTATCAATCAACTGGGAGGAACTTACCTAATCCCCTTTCCCCTCTCCTCCCTGACCCCTAAAACCCCTCTTCCTACATTTTTTTTTTTATTTTGGAACTTACTTCATCTTATGGTCGGCTCGCACTAACCTGGAACAGGGCCTAATGACCACTGTCCCGGCCGGCCACCGCCCCACTCCTGGCCCACCCAGACTCCATCCTTGATCCTCCCCTTTTGACCAGCCCGGCACTTCTGCGCATCCCGGGAAATATGCGTGTTGCCAGGCTATTTTTAAAATGCACTCACCTCAGCTACATGCATATCTCCCAGTTTTTGCGTGTGCCGGTCTTTAAAAATCTACCCTTTAGCTCTTGTATGATCTTTATTCTGTTGGACTCGATGCCTTCTTGGGCATACAGCACCTCACCCTCACCAAGTTGATCCTCCATATTATTGCAATATATATTATACCCTGATATATCACTATCCCATTGGTTATCAATAAAATATCAAAACAAAAAAAGAAATGCAACATTTTCTTCCAAGTCACAAGTGAATTGTGTTTGCTATAATTAAAACATGGTTTGGTTAACTCTTCTGACTACTTATATAAAACGTTTTTGTAAGAATTGATTAGCATGATATTGTGGGAAAAATGGACTCTGAATTTACTGTTCTAAGAAATAAAGAGAATAAATGGCCATTCAACTATACCTCTTGTCAGTACTAGAAAGAAAATAAATTGTATCAATAAAGTGGTAGAAGGAAACATAATTTGACCATTGGAGCCAATAACCATGATAATGATCAGTTGGAAAAAGTTAAAACAAACAAACAAACCAGATTGATTGCATTTGCAAATTGCCAATATTTGCATTAGTGTTATATTATTATTTTCAGTGTCAGTGTCTGTCTACCTCTGTACCTGCCTGCAATTCACCCATATTGAAGAGTTTGAAAAGTTATTTAAAAACTTTAGCATAAATGACCACATCCGAGATGCCTTTTATATTTCTGAAAGTTCACATAAACACCTTTTATCCACTGGTCTGAGGTATTTTCCCAACTCAGCTGCACATTTTTTACAGTTAACTCAAAGTTTAGTGGTTCTCTAATTTTGTCTTTTTAGGACTTTCTCAATGGAATCACAGAATACAAGATGCTCAGAGAACAGCAAGTTACCATAATCTAACACATGACTGGGATTTTACATATGGGATAACAATTTACTTAGAGTTTATGTTGTTACTTTTAACCCCAGTGTAATTTCGGCTAAAACGACATGTCTAGCTGTGTTTGATTTGTTGGGATTGATGGGGTCAATAAAACTTACGAGTCAAGATTTATTCAAAGTTCATTTCACATATGTCTATGTTGCGCTGGAGGTGGACCCTTGGCCTGGCGCAAGATTGGTACGGCCCTCTGGGAGTTCCCGGGGGAGCCCACCGCCCAGAGGCAGAGCACACACGGAGAACGAGGCTAGCTGGAGCTTCACCAATAACTGTCCCGGGGCTCTTTGGGTTGAGCCCTTGGATTTCAGGACTGCCTGGAATTAGTTGGACCTCTGAGGATCTCCTGGAGAGGTATCAGAGAGGTATGCCCACCACGAGCAACAGTGCGTGGCTTGTGGAGATCAATTGGACTAGACCAGAGTGGAGAGAACCAGAGACCAATAAAGTAAGACAGGAATTGGAGGTCCTCTGGTCAAGGTAGGCAGCACCTATAGGTCTAGTTAGAAGAAGGCCACGGGTAGCATCCGAACAGGCCGGCCTGGTGGTCACTGGGTCAGCAAAGAGTGTGTCCTTATGGAGCGCAAGGGTCAAAGCCAGGATATCTGTCCAAGGGTAGTCAGCTAAAGCAAGGGTCAATTCCAGATATCAGTCCGAGCATGGTCAGTAGCAAGCAGAGGTCAGTTCCAAGCAGCGGTCCAATTGTGGTCAGAGACAAGGCAGAGGTCAGTTCCAGGCGGCGGTCCAATCGTGGTCAGAGACAAGCAGGGGTCAATACTGGGAATCAGTTCAGACGTGGTCAGGCTAGCCAAGGTCAGTACCGTGAGATCAGTCTGAGAAGGTAAAACCTAGGTAGTGGGAAAGGAACAGGAACAGATGCTGGAGCAAAGGAAGGACCACGGGAACACAGGAACACTGGAAGACACAGGAACACTGGAACAGGCAAGGAAGAGAACGCAGGAACACAGGATGGCAACTAGCTTCTCCTAAGAGATGACCCGTTTGCCAAGGCGAGGGTCAAGGGAAAAGGCCCTCACTTATACGGTGAGATTCAGGTGTCGTTAACGGGCAGCGTCTGGGCTGAGGTTCCCGCCCTCGGCCCTTTAAAGGGCGGAACGAGGGCCGCACACATGGCTAGGGGCAGGGGCGGGGCCGAGGACGCCGAGGACATGAAGCCCCGATGTGAGCTTCGCTGTGAGGCCTGAGAGGATGGTGGTGAGCGAGGAAGGCGCAGAGGACTCTGAGAGCTGGTAGCTGAGGTGAGGGAAGAGTGTCCGGAGCTCGTGGAGGGAAGCGTGAGGTGAGCAGGCCTGGTCGCGGCACCAATGCGGCTGGGATGCGCAACAGTCTAGGTGTCTATGGCAACAATGTGATGGCTATCTACATACCCTGCTTTTGCAAAGCATCTGTAAAATAGTTTGTGATTAACTGTTTTTTCTAGGCTGCAAAGTGATCTTGTCCCTGCCTCATCTTTGCTCTTTGCAGAAAAGAAAATTCTCCCACATATCTTACACCTCTGAATCACCTCTATCCATTGCATAAAATGCAAACTTGTTTGACCTTATTGTGAAGTTAATAGCAGACAAGAAGAATTTCAGAGCAAAAGGGCTGTACTTTTGGGTACTTAATCTCCTCATCTTCTGCACTTAATAAGGCCCGTTTGAAACAAATGGCACAACCGAACAAAAAGAATTTCATTTGTGGGTCCCATGAGACATATGGAATCCTTTCCATGAATGAAACATATCCTATTCATTATATTCATTTAGCCCTCATAGAGTTCTATTCCTCATTAAAGTCTATGGAGCCAAAGGATTCTAAGGTAGGTCATACGGAAGTCTTTATAGCAACCAACCCTTGTCTGTGACTCATATATGACCTCACAGCCTTCTCATGGAGTAGGCAGGACATGTCAGGAAATAGACCAGAATTTCAACATATCTGAGTGAAGCATTTTTCTTTTTTTTTAATTTTTTTAATTTAATTTTTATGCTTTTCAAAATTCACAGCAAGCCATCACTTACAGAAAAGGAGAAAGAAATTGCAATATTCTACATCCATTACATATTGTCCAAAAGAATAATCTTATCTAATTCCAACATAACATATTGCATTTCCCACGGAAACCTTTGAGTGGAGGCAGAAACCCAAGGGAAGAAATTTAAGGAAAAACATAGCATGTATTAGCTTAACGTAGCTAAAGGTATTTATCTATTTATGATCCAAGAATTAATGTTGTTGTAATTCTGAGGGAAGTATTACCCTACTAGCGTTTAAGAAAGACTTTAACTGTTCAGGATAATGGAAAACAAAGATATCTCTCGCAGATTTAGCAACACATTTGCACGGATATTTTAAAATATAGGAAAAACCTAATGTGAGAACTTGGGATCACATTACAAAAAACTCACGTCTCCTGTTCTGATTAACAGGAGCATAATCTGGAAAAACTCGTATTTGTGCCCTCTAAACTGAGATTCAATATTCCGAAAGTAACATTTCATAATCTCTGATAAATCTTTTTCAGATATAAAGGAAACCATTAATGTGGCTGTCTCATAATATTCCATTGCAGAATCTTCTAGAAACTTGGTTAAGCTCCCTTCATTCACATTCATTTGCAATACTTTTCTGCTCTTATTCATTACTGGAAGATAATACAATTTATTTACTAAGGGGATTTCTCCCTCTTGAAATTTCAAATTTTCGACGAAATACTTTTTTAATGTGATAAATGGGAGATCGCCAACCATTTTAGGAAAATTTAAGAATCTTAGATTCAAGTGTCTTGAGAAATTTTCCAAATATTCCAGTCTCTTTGATACCAGATTTATATCCTTTATAATATTTACATTACATTCCTGGATTTTCTTCATTTCTGCCTCAACTGTTACCAGCCTTGGCTTTATTTCTCCCAATTGGTTTTCACATACTTCCAACTTCTGCTCTGCTATCTCCAAATTATCCTGAAAGTTACCAATCAATTTCACCAACGCTGCCATTATGTCCCATATTGCTTCTAAAGTTATTTTATCTGGCTTAACAGGCATTTGAAAACGGGGTCTTGAATTAGACTCACCCGTTTTTAATACCGGCGATATTCCAGCCAGTTGATTTTCCCCCACTGTTGCCGAAGTCGCTCCTCTCAATGTCTCGGTGTCCTCCTCCCGAACCAGGGTTGATACTGGGGGCACAGAGATCAAGTTCCCTGCCCCTGCTGTTCCAGAGTTCTCTGAGTCATGCTGCAGCCCTTCGGCATCTTCTGCCCCTCTGACCTCCTTCTACTGAGCCAGTCGCAACTACCTCGTGGATCTTCTGCTCAGTGGTTTCCGGGCAGCCGGGAAGAATTGCAATTTCGGGCTTCCTAGGATCCGGGGGGGGCTTAAGGTGACTTCTCCAGGGGAGTCCAGCGCTTCCTCGATGGCTCCCTCAGTGGAGCTTGCTCCTCCCGTCTCAGGTACCTTAGCGGACGCATATGATGTTATTAATCGTTCTGCGGCCATAAGCTCCGCATCAGAGGGATAGATGCAGTTTGCTCTTACTCCCACATACAGTCTCTCAACTCTCTCTCACACACACAAACCTCAACTCACTCTCATATACACACTCTACAGAGCCTCAGACTTCCTCTTGCCTCTGGGCCTCCTCTTCACAAGTCACCATGGGATGGACTCCGTGGTGGCCCTGATATTTTCAGGCCACTGGAAGGTGGGATCCACAACGGCCCTTCTATTGTGCCTCTTTTTCTCAGACTGCTGCGGCAGTCCTGCCATATTTGCTGCTCCTTTTCTGCATGCAGCCGATGCCCCTCTTCCTTTTTGCCTGTGCATCTTCAGCAACATTTTTAATCCAAGGCCACACAAGGAGGAAAGAGAAGGAGCACCTTGAGGTTTGGAGGTGACTTTTTTGGGCCGTGGTGGGATGAACTCCACCACAGCCCCACCAATCTTCCCACTGTGTGTGGCCATGCATGCATGTAACTTAGAGGGAACACTAGCTGGCACACAGCATAGAAGTAGCACGTTTCCCTGCTCAATAGCTGGTAGGATGAGGTCTACTGTCGGCCACATGGGCTTCCCCATGTTGGCCATCAGTGCCCCCCCATAGCCCTGTGCCTCTCGGTACGCCACTGTGCGAGACATTCCCTCCAAGTCATTACCCGAGATGTGAGCTAACAAAGCCAATAAAACCCTGAAATGCAGCAAAAAGGTAATGTCGTGCAGAAGAGAGTAGGCTAAAGAGCAGGCCTAAGGCCCAACGTCTAATGATGAATGGCCTGCTTCAGGAATGCCAGGGGAAATTTTGCACAAAAATCAAACTGTATGTATATGATGTATAGTCCTTACAAGAATTCAAACAACATCATATTTAACCAAACTACATATAGCTGATACCGTGTAGTCTTAAGGAAGCAGAGAAACCTCATACAAAAATGGCAGGCTTTGTCAGTGATAGCCCAAAATGCCACATATATAGTTGTGCAGTCACAAAATTAATTACCGACTGTCACTATCATATAATCATCGGTTTCTCCGTGGTTTCTCCATCGGTTTCTCAATCTCTCAAAACTACTTTAAAACAACATGAACAGCAATGGCACAAATGTCGCACACCTGAAACAAAAGACTGCTTTTTCTGTTACCTGCGTATTTACAAAAACTAAAAAAAAACTTTTTATGCTAACAAAATGTCTGTTGCAAATGGTAATCCATCTGTACTTTTCAATATTGTAAAATCTATAACTGTTCCTCATCAAAACCCTTTCATATTGGTTGACTCTTCTCTGTGCATCAAAATTGCTGATCACTTTAAGAATAAAATTGCCAAAATATCTCATGAGTTTACTCATCTCCCCTCCCCTAAAGCTCTTCCCCCTCTGCCAGACTGTAACTGGTCTTCCTTTACCTCTATTTCTACTACCACTTTAACATCTACTCTTCAAAAATTTAAATTTTCCTCTTCTCCATTCAACCCTTGCACCTCCTAAAAGCTCTTACTGGCATTGCCAGTACTTTCCTCAATTAGTGAATCAATCATTCATAAGAACATAAGAAATTGCCATGCTGGTTCAGACCAAGGGTCCATCAAGTCCAGCATTCTGTTTCCAACAGAGGCCAAACCAAGCCACAAGAACTTGGCAATTACCCAAACACTAAGAAGATCCCATGATACTGATGCAATTAATAGCAGTGGCTATTCCCTAAGTCAACTTGATTAATAGAGCAGTTAAGCTCTCTTGATTAATAGAGCAGTTAAGTTCTCCTCCAAGAACTTATCCAAACCCTTTTTGAACCCAGCTACATTAACTGCACTAACCACATCCTCTGGCAACAAATTCCAGAGCTTAATTGTGCGTTGATTCCAATACAAAAAAAAAATTACTTGACTCACTGGACTTAACAACTTGAGGACCATTGCCTCACTTACTTCTCTTGCAAAATGAATGTCCTATATCTACTTACTGATTTCCTAACCAATAATGATATTCTCCATCCTAACCAACATGGATTCTGAAAGGCCACAGCATGGAAACACTTCTCCATTCTTCTTTTGATATTCCTCTCCATGGCTTTGACACCAATACTGACTATATTCTTGTGTTCTTATATATCTCTGCCACTTTCGACACCCTTGACCATCAAATTCTTCTTTCCAGATTACAATCTATTGGACTCTCTTCCATTGAATTTAAATGGTTCGCATCCTATCTCACCAATTGTCCTCAGCAAATTAATATTGGTC